>NC_092214.1:17508015-17616420 GCF_043381705.1 Parasteatoda tepidariorum | reverse complement strand
CGATAAAATTCTAAGGTTATATATATATATATATATGTTGAATTGTAAAAAGGTTTCAAAGATGAAAAAATATTATTTCATGAACTGAATGTTCATGATTAAAGAAGGAAATTCAATCATCTTTATAAAATAACTTACAATCAATTAAAATTATGCCATTTAAAAACTAAATCATTTATTCAATTCCGGGAAGAAAAATACAATGGTCGAATTAAGAAAAGTATTCTTTTTTAATTCAACGAATAAGATGGATAAACAATATTATCTGAAGTAAAAATAAATTGCTACAGAAAATGTGAACATTGTAATTAACTTGCTTTTAAATACGCCAGAGCAATTTATTCATTACAATATCAATTAGTTTCGCGGAAATATAATTAAATAGTAATTCGGGCAATTATCTTCGAACTTTAAACTTCAAACTTAAATGATTAAAACAATTACTTCTAATTTATGAAAATCTAATCTTAATCTAATTTATAAAATGATTCAAAATAATAAGATTGTGTAGAGTCGCTCAATAACTTATGCACTATATCTGAAAATAAAATTGAAACGTTCGTGTTCGTTAAAATAATGGTCGTAAAACATTATTGATTTTAAAATTAAAAAAAAACTACTTGAGAAAGTTCAACATTAGTTTTGAAGAAATAAATTAAATTATTATTTTTTACGATAATTTTGTCTCAAAATTGGCTCAAAACTAATAGAAATACTTATAAAAATTAATGAAATTCGACTTCAAATTGTTTTAAAATAAGTTAATTCAAATAGTTCTATTTCAAAATTACGGAGTTCAAGTGCTTGCAACAGTTTTGTAACCTAAATATTTGCTTTGAAAAGGTTTTTTTAAAATGGCCCATAAATTTGCAATTTCCTAATCTATTTTCTGACTATTAAATATTTAACAATTATTGTTAACCATTTTCATTAAAGCATTTGAGTGGTAAAAAATAAGTGAAATTTATTCCAAAAGCAGCGAAATATGTAAGATTTTTTTTTTATTCGCGTTAATTTTTTTTTGAATTTTAGATTAATGTTGACTGTAATTTTTTTCTTTCTTCTTATTATTTTGTTGTAATTTTAAACAGCAATTTAACTAAAAGCTCTTTTGTTCAATCGATCCCTACTTACACATGAGCTAAAGAGATTTTTATCGATAATAATTATAGTCAAAACGTTTACAATATAAATTGCCTGTAAATGAAATTGTTGCAAGATTTTTGTAAAACAATATCATATTAGACTTGAATATTTCAACTTTGTTTTTAAAAAGCCAGCAAAATACAAGAATTTTATAAAAAAAAATCAGGAAAAAGATAAAGTAATTTTTTATGAAATGGGATTGGATACCCTTGTTTGCTCTGAACGTTGTGAAATCTCCAGTTAAAATTGGAATAATTTCTTAAATAAGGGAGGGAATAATTCGAGGCATAAGTAGCTCCTATTTTTTAAAGCAGAGATTAATTTAAACATACCGTTTTCAGTAAGAACCATACTCACTGATAACTGATAAGCAGTTTAAGACATTTTATACGACTTGAATTCCATGGTGGTTAAGAGCTATGGAAACACAGGCTTTAACAAATAGATAGAAGTTTTATCCTCGAGTTTTTTTTCATTTATGTACATTCTACTCTTGTGCAAATACGTGGAATCACAGTGAGCTCATCCTCGTTTTGCTTTCCTAGCTTTATCTTACGTCAAATGTATTGAATTATGATCATAGTATTGAAATGAAAAATTGACTTTCTATAATTCTGAAAGTAAAACTGTTATGCAAACTGAAGAATTTTTGTGTTTTAATTTCGCTTCTTTAAAAGTCATTTTTATCATTGTCATGACCCTCGCTCATTTATTAATTTCATATATTTTGTTCTCCATAGGTATAGGTATCTAGTAATTATCAAGAAGAATTGTGTTTAAATTATTTTTTTTTCATCTTCCATTTTTAAAAATAAATAAATAGATAAATAAAATATTAAAATTATAAACATTTTTTATCCATTGTCATTATTTTGATAAAAAAAAATGATTTCATTTTTAGATAAAAAAAATATATCGGTGATAACTTCCATAGTTTATTGTTCCCTGTAGGTATAAAACTCTAATTAGTTGAAAGCGAGCTTTAGTTAGCTTATTCATTATATGCTATTGCTTTTGGGAATGGCCTTATGTAGTTTTTATCTGGATAATATTATACTAATATAATATTATAATAAGTATTATTATAATAAGAATAAGTATTATTATAATCAGAATAAGTATAAGTATTATTATAATAAGAATTCAGTAAACTATATATATTTTTTTAACTATCGGGAGTAATTGAACTTTCCATATTAATCAATTAAATCATTTTTGCCTATATATTACGCCGTCTTTGTACACTGCATATGGTGAGTATTTTATTTTGCAAAGAAATAAGTTCTTGGATTCAATAATAAAAGACACGTAACGAAAATTATTTTTTTCCTTAAAATAATTCCTTTTGTCAGAATGAAATAATTTTATAAAAGAGGTAGATTTAAATTCGCTACAAAAAGACTTCCCAAGTTTTCTAAAAGTAATTTTTTTTGTTCGATAAAATTCTAAGGTATCAATTTTAAAATGCAGTTATCTTCCCTCTGAGATGCCCGAAACCATAGTGCTCCCCCATTTTTCCCCTAATTGGCTTCTATTTCTGCCTATCCAAGCGAGTAAAGCTTTAAACACTCCCCCTTCCTCTTTCACCCCTCATTCAATTTTGTCTAATTCTGCTCTTTGTTCTTCTTTCAAGTCACTTTTTGTCAAAGAAAAAGAAAAGATAAAATAAAGATCACATTAGAAAGTAAAAATAAAATAAGAACTTTTCTTTAGCTATATATTCTAACGTCAAACGAGAAATGTCTACCCAAATCCCCAATAGGGGGGCCCTTTCTTATCGAAATCTTCCGATGCACACTTTTAACTCCATTAAGGGCCTCCATCTAAAAGTCCCGCATATTTGATTTTAAAATTACAGAGCAGTGTTGGATCCAATTAATGACCGCTCTTCCCTTGTTCTGCTTATATGGTGCCCCGGTCACAGGGAAAGGGGGGGTTTGGTGACAAATTGCGCTAAATTACTGGGGTTATAGTGAAGCCGCTCCGCGGAAAATGAAAGAGCGACACTATGCATCAGGGAGAGAAAAAAGGAGGTCTTTCTAGGTTAGATAACTGTAGGAGGAAAAAAAAGGGGAGAGAAAGGATAAGAAAAAAGGATCGGGAAAAAAGAAAGGGGATAAAAAAAAAGAGCCAATCACTCTGGAAGCATACTCCGTGTCAGATTGCGAAGACTTGTAGCAATAGCCAATTGGTCCTTGATATCTATTCATCACGCCGATTATTCGAGACGACGGATGCGATATCTATCATATATATTTGGTGGTCCCCCCTACGGTATATCGACTGCTCTACTTGTACCTCTTCTCGACAACTCTACAATTTCCTAAAAAGACAGATCGCGGGTGTAAGCTTTTTACCGGTTGCGGCTTCGAACCATATTCTGTAGGTCCCTTTCAATCTTCTCAAAGAGCCAAAAGGGGGAGTGATGGTCTGTTCCATTCAGATTTGTCTGTATATCCTCCCCCGTTATCACACCCCCAAGGGATGATCTAGGTCGCTGGCAATCCACATGTGTGACGTCATTCAGATCTGTCCCTGGTGATTGAAGAAGAGATGGAGCAGACTTTATATGTGTTGAAAAAATAAAGAAAAGGGAAAGAGAATCTGGTATAAGTGATATGTCTCCTTCAAGAAATAGAATGAAGGAAAGGGGAAAGAGAGAAAGGATAAGCACAACAAAGCTTTCGCAGGACAGTTTAACTCATATTAAGGTGGTTGCATCGACAATCTGACAAAGTTGATGCGATTTAGAGCTGTTATCGAGTTTTGGAAGCGTAAAAGCCACTAGAATATATGCTGCAAAACAAAGGAAGTCTCCTTAGATGGATCTTCAAAATATAGATCTTTACGTTGTCAGCAATGGACTTTTGATGTTGATAGCTTTTTTCGCAATTGTTCTCTTCTTACAGGATATTAAGGACAAGAGGTTTAGTACTTACTCTTTTAGAGGATAAAAGTTAAATAAAATCAGCTTTTTTTATTTGTTTTGAAGAATAGAAATTTTTTAATAAACAATTAAAATAAGGAAAAGTTATTGAAACAAAGATTTTAAAACATAGGCAAGAAAATAAGTCATCAATTTTGAAGGTATACACAGATCTCTGAATAATAAAGATTATTTTTCTTGTTGAAAAACTGGAAAGTGTAAATATCATTTGATGAATTAATTCCAAAGGTTTTAATTTTTTAAGCATCTAATATGCAGTCAGACAAGAACCTACAGCTTCATTTGAATCTTTACCTTCAATATTTCCTTCTTTTTAAAGAAAATATTGTTTATCAAAAACTGCTGAATTATTTATTCAGTGGAAATTTTTTGTGACAATGCAAGCTATAATACTCACGAAAATAACAACGTTCAGAAAAAATTCCATTTTTTCCCCTTCCAGTTTTGAATAAGTTTCAATGTCACAATGAAAGGACTAAAAATATTTTTTCTGACATAAATCAGAACAACGGGAAAAACAATAACAAAAAAAATTAATTCCAAAATTTTGAAATTGTAAATTAATGCCACAGATAACATTGACAATAAACACGATGGCGACAGTGAAGTGTCAATTTCGGACAAGTTCTCTTAATAGCTAAAACATCTATTGTGAACTCAAATCATTATAATAAAACTTTAAGAGCCGTGATGGTTCAGTAGATAGAGAGTTCGCCCTCCGGGCGAATGAACCGGGTTCAAATCCCAGCGACAGCTGATCTATACGAATTCCGCATCCGGCCACAATGTTGACATAAAATATCCTCAGTGGTATACGGATCATTGGTTAGAGTCCCCTTGTCGTTAGGCTAACCTTGAGAGGCTTCATGGTTTTCCCCTCCATATAAAGCAAATGCGGGTTAGTTCCATTAACTTCTCCACGAAGGCTAATTTCTCAAAATATTTGATCCATGAGTTCCCTTGTCTTTCGGTTTGGATTCAAAATTACAAGGCTACGGAGTTGAACATTAATAGTCTTAAACCCAAAAAAGATGGGTCGGCTGTTCGATGACGATTATAAAATAAAACAAAAATAAAACTTTGATTATAGGTATAAAAGATTTATAAGCGATGATTTTGGTCTCAAGAAAAGTTCTGAAAAAATATTACTCATACAAAACTAAAAACTCCAGCTATATTTACTGCACGTTTCTCCGACAAATTATCATTTGGTGTATTTTATGAAAAGCTACATTTATGATAAAAATGTGAAAATAAAAAATAGCCAATAAAAGAAAACAAAAAAGTTGCCGTGATGGCTACATTTTTTTTAAATATATTAATCAGTCATCCTCCGATTGGAAATAATAGGTAAATGAAAATGTCCTAACGAATTGCTGAAAGAAATAAGCAAGAACTTGTAAATTATGTTGAATTGAAAACCCCCATAGGTGGGTGTCTCATTATAAAAAAGCTGATAGGATTTAGGTGCTCAAAAAAAGTTTTATTAGGAAATGAATAAAAAGTCTTTTTAGTCGCATCTTCTTCAAATAAATAAACATTAAAACCAAAATTATGAATAATGAAAAAACTGTAATTAAAAAAAAACTATCAATTAACAGTTGTTTTAAACAAACAAGAGTGCAAAATAAATTTCGGGAAAATTTTAAGTTTGAATAAAAAAAAAAATTTTAAATAAGAAAAGAAGTTGTGATAAAGCTTAAAGATGTTTTGAGTCCCCTTTGGCTGTCTATTAAGATCTGGTTTGTGACTTCTTCACTAACCCAGAACATTTTCTATTTTTTTAAAAAGTGAAAGTTATAATTAGAGATGAAAATGAAAAAAATGAAATGAGAGTAGTATTTTTGAAATCCAATAAATGAAAATCTTAATTTATTGAATTTAGTTAATTCATATAAGAAAAATTAATTTACTTTTATTTTAAATAAGCAAACTTTAAAAACTATTTTTCTTATTTTAATCATTTTTTTTTTGTAGTAAGTTTCTTCCAATTCATTTTTGTAAAAAATAAATATGTTTACTTATTTTTGCGTTTTCTTATTCATTTTTGATGAAATTAAAATCACTTAGAGCTTGCATTGGTAAAGAAATAAAATAAAAGCATTATTTATGAACTTAATAAATGTGGATCTTAATAAACATTAATGCAGATAAAGAAAATTAGGTTTTTTTTTTTTTAAAGGCAAAAAATACTAAGTTAACTTGTATTTTAAACAAAAAAGTGCTTAAATTGATTTTTTTAAAATTGTTGACTTCATAGTTTTTATTTCTTCTTATAAATTTTTGATAAAACTAAGATTGTATCAATCTTACTTATGCTGATTATTGAGGTCCATGTAGTTTAAACTTTAGCACAAATGTACTATAATTTCAGTTTTTAGGATACGCAAAGGTTATAACTTGAAACAGGAATAAAATGAGAAAGTTTTTTGTGAAACCAAAAAACTTAAATATATTAATAAACATACGAAAATTCAATTATAAAGATAAAAACAAAAAACCTTGACATACTCCAAAAAGGCATATTTTAAAAATAATTCATAGCATCATATTCAATGCAAATAAATGTATTTTTTTCCTGTCGATATTTTTAAAGTATAAAAATATTGCGCGAAATATACGTCTGTTGCAATATATAACATGAATGAATGCATGAATAAATGACTGCTTTTGACACTTACTAGGGATTTTTCAAATGGTTCAATAGAGAAAAAGGTGTCAAGTCAACCTAAATAATGTATAAAAGAGAAAAGTTTGAAAGAGAGTTAGCAACAAAGTAAAAAAAAGGAAGAAAAAAGGAAGCAAATAGTAATAATAGTAACTTAAAATTTAAACAGACTGTTCTCGTTCTTTTTTAAATATCTTAAAAAAATTTTAATTAATTCAACACAAATTAGAAAAGCATTAAATATTTTGTCAAGTAAGAAAAAGTATTAAACAAAAAAAAAAGCAATTTAAAAAAAAAAAATAATGAAATAAACTATCTGAAATTTTTTTCCTACTATATAAATCTTTCATTATGATATTTTTATTTTCTGTTTTAATGGTTTTTTAACTTTTTCTTTAATTGTGAATATTTTAAACTAAATTTTATTTGAGATAAAAACTTTTTTTACCTTTTTAAAGATTTTTTGTGTGAATATTTTAAAGTATTTAAAAGTTTATTTTTAATTATTTCTTAAGAACTGTTAACATTTAATGTTCGTGAATTTTGCTAGAGGAAAATGAAAATTTAAAAATGAATGAGATTGCAATTAATTTTGACACCTTTAAGGAATTATTTTAATATTTATTATTATATTAATATAATAATTGTTATTTTAATAATTACAATTATTATTATGAAGGTGGTTCTCTCTGAGACTTCAGTCTATATTTTGATTTCAGTATGTAAGAAAGATATTTGAAAGCACATTTTAAAAGGATGTAAGCAATGCATAAAATATTCTGAATTTTTTGAGTAAAAAATATGATAAATTAGCCGCATTATGAAGAATTTTTATAATCTAATAATTAATTTTACAGATGATATAATTAATTCTGCATCTAACGGATATTACATTTTGTTTTGAAAGCACTATCATTTAAATAAATTTATTTTATATGCATTTCAAAATACTTTTTCTAAACACTGAAAACATTGCTCAAAATATTAATCAGTTTTGCAAGAAAAAATAAAAACTCATGTATTTTAAAGACTGATATAAGTTTTGACACTAATTACCAAATATTCCAATTTAATTCTTCATATTTTCAGATTTAAAAAAATTAAGGGGATAAAGAACACGAAAGCTAATAAAAAATTTTTTTAATTTGTGTACATTTTCAAAATTTGACATTTTTCCTTCTGTTGTTCTATCTACAACAAAAACATTGCAAAATAATTATAAATTCATAAATTCATGAATAATTATAAATGTAATTATATAATTTTAAATAATGAATTTTATTTGAAAAGACAAATAAAAAGATAGCATAAAATAAATATAATATTATGTACTAAATCTAAATTTTCTTAAAAATATATTTAAAAAATAAGAGAAAGAAAACCTACAAATTTTGTAATTATTTAAGAAAGACTTTAAAATTAATTAATTATATTTAACACTAAACAAATAAGGTTGCAATCACTTTAAAATAATTTTAAAC
The DNA here is from genome assembly GCF_043381705.1 of Parasteatoda tepidariorum. Taxonomy (NCBI): domain Eukaryota; kingdom Metazoa; phylum Arthropoda; class Arachnida; order Araneae; family Theridiidae; genus Parasteatoda; species Parasteatoda tepidariorum. The sequence goes on along the minus strand of NC_092214.1, from coordinate 17,608,178 downwards.
TGTAAACATTAGAAAAGCATTATTTCAAGATTTTTTTTATTATTGTTTTTATCATTACTATATTTGGATTTTTTTAAACATTTAATTTTATTTTTATTTAGAAAAAGGAAAGATGATGATCAAAAAGACACATGTAGACAATTGTTTAAAAAGCGTATAATTTTTTAATTACTTGGAGTTGATGAGGCAAAATAATAAATACATTGTTGTACAAAAACCATCTGAAGGGAGAGGTTAAATTTTCAAATTTTAATTTTTACACAAATATATAATTCTTTCTTCTTCTTATATCGCTTAAAATTTTATTCTAGGTGTTATAGATGGTCTATAGATAATAATGAACTGCTTACATTGTATTAGATATTAGTAAGTTTTTTACTAAGTCTAGATTTTTTTTTTTCCAAACTGAAGATGCATGTTTTTATCGAACAAAACTTATCAAATCAAAGACTAAAAAAATTATGCATTATCATATATTTAAATTGAAAGTTTTGTTTTTTCTTTTATAGAAAACAAAAGGAGAGAATCAATGAAATAATCTAAATTTGATTTTTCTCGTGTTTTATTGGTTTTCAATGTCAGATAAAAATATTATCCGGCAAAAAAAAAAAATTTAATTGTGTGTTTTAATTAGTCCTAAAGGTTAAAGCAAGGAAGGAGAACTGAGTCAATTTAATTTAATAATTTCAACACACATAATTAATAAAATTTAATGATTTAACAAATTTTAGAGGAATTTATAACATAAAAAAATACTAGAAGCTCAAACATGGAAACAATCATTTTTCTACTAGTATTAAAAAAAAAAAAAACATACACAAAAAATTCAAAGTATATTAATAACGCATAAATGGCAAACTCACAAAAAAGAAGAAAAAAGGTACTCAAAAATAAACGGTTGGGTACTTCTAGTGATACACCCCCATCTGAGAAGCAGATATAAAAAAAAAGGAGGCAGAAAAAAGGGAATAAAAAAAATCAGAACAATTCCATCGAAATTGGGTAAAGCGGGGTCTCCTCCTTTTTAGTGCATTTATAAAACAGCTTTGGTGGTGGTGTTCGCGTTACACGGGTATTATGCGCTCGAAAATCTCATTTGAACAATGGATCCGATTCATCCTGACACTTTACCGAGGATCAAGTGAAAAATAGTGGCTATTACCAACACTGCAAACCATCCCGGGGGAGAGGTTCCTGGATTAGGGGGAAGAAGGCATCGGGTTTCTTCGCGTCCACTCCAATTATTGGCAGCTACCCCGGGACAGACGATCGCTCTTAATGAAGGCAGAGGGGTAGGCTGCCGCCTCCTCTAAACCTCCCACCTACAGATTAACTTTGAATTAATAGTTGCTTTGCGGAAGACGCGAATTATAAAAAGACTGCATTTCTTTTTTTTTCTTTTCGACCCATTTTTACGCTTTACAAAGTAAAGGGGGAAAAAATTGAGAGGAATACCTAATAGTTATGGGCTCAAAAGTGACGTTTTGAGCTTGTACTGTAAAATACTAAAGTACCATTAAATTAAAGAGTAACTATGGGGAGGAGAAAAATTCTATTAGGTAGTTTACGATAATGCAACAAATGATTTATGGATACAAAATAATATTATTTGCTAAATTTTACTCTTAATAACAAATTTGTGGACTTAGCACGAAAACCTTATATGTCCCATACGCATATTGATGGAATAACGAGAAAAACATTTCAGCATTCATAGGAACTAAAAACCTGCGAAACCTACAAAAACATGTAATGTTCCATGCGTATATTTATCGAGTAATGAGAAAAAGTTATAAAATTTCAGCTTTCAAAAAATTTTTGAGAAGCCTAAACCATAATCAACAGTCAGAATAAAATCAGTTTTAAATTTCAGAAAAAAAAATAAGAATAAAAAAATTTTAAAAATTACATAAATTGAATAACAGGGAATATTTTTTTTCGCCCAAAAATTTGAATAAGAAAAAAGTTTGACTCTTTAAATGTTTTTTTTGTTACGAAAAGAAAAAGAAGGGTGATCTTATGAGAATTTTTGTGATTATTTTAATAAAGAAATTAACTTTTAATATCTGAGTACTTAAATAAAATAAGATGTGTTTTACCAAGATTTTAGTGATTCTCTGCTCATTTTTAATATATATAACACTTTTTTGTATTTTTAATTTCAAGAAATGGGTTCGATCACATTAATATTTAGAACACTAAAAACTATGTGTATTTGAAAGAAAAAAAAACATTAAAGTTCAAACATCAGATGTCAATCATTTTTCTAAATGGTAGACAATAAGGAAAAATAGTAGCTCTATAAATATCAAAAAAATTCTTCAAATCAGGAGTTAACACGAGCAAAAATTACAAACATTCCGTACTTATAATTCATTTAATTATCATAAAAAAAAACATTGCGTTAAATATTAATTGAAAGCTCTTAAATGTTTGAACATTCTTTAAAAACTTTTTTACTAACTTGTTTCACAGAATCGGAAGGAAATCTACCTAAGAAAGAAAAGAAACAATTATTAAAATACATATTGTAGTAAGAAATAATTTATTGAAGAAAAGAGAAAATGTGTTATTAATTTAAATATTTTGTTTCAAACTATACAAAATTTAGAAATTGTATTAAGATATGTTCAGAAATTTTGTATCAAACGAATTTCATGATATTCAATGTCAATAAAAAACTAAAGTTCAATTTTTTTTCCTTCCTTTTTTNTTTTTTGTATTTTACATAAATTTATATTTTAATTATTTCAATAGAAAATTCAATTTTGGAGAAAATAAAACTATTATTTAAGTGTATGAAATATATGTTTTTAAGCAAAATTAGTTTCGAAAATAAGAAATGCATATAAAATTCTCAGATATTTTTGCATAAATACTTCTTACAATTATATTTATTAAATCAAAAATAAATCGTTGCAAATTTCAAAAGAATACTTTATTGATGAATTATGTTTTTGTTTTACTTAATGTTATTCTTTGTGAAAAGTTATAATTTTGGTATTAATTAAATTTAAAGCTTTTAGTGTCACAATTATTTATTTATTTTTTTATTGGAATTAAAGCACTATTTTTAAGATCAAGTTTTATTAAAGAAAGAAACATTAAAAATTATAACTTTTTAATGCTTTACATATTCCGTAAAAAACATAATTCAGCTTAGTAAATCAATAAACATTTTTATTTCAAAAATATAATTTTAGTCAAAAAATTCTTTTAATAATTTTTAACAACTTTTCTTCTTTTTTCTTTTGGATGTATATAATTTTGGTAAAAATCCAAGATTAAATGAGTTGTATAAGTTTTATGTCTATTTTAGTATCAGTAATACAAAATTTGTGCATTTTCTCAATGCTTGATATCAATCTCATGATATCATACTTTATAATCACATTTCAATTAAGAACCAGGTATGAAAAACAGATGTTAAACAGGACATAAGCAAACCTATTTGTAGTTTGAAAAATATCTCTAAATGAGAGAGAAAAGGAAACAAGCTATCAATTACGAGGCTAAGAATGGAATTTAAAGCGAGAACTTGAGCTGCTAAGAAGTTTTCTAATCTCCAATGAGATCTCAGATATTATCTTCACTTGGCATCAAATTTATCTTGCGCTTCCTTTGCAAGTGATGATCCCTTGCGTCTAAAATAGGGTATTTGCCTGATGGAGATTTATTACCCCCTGTAAAGTGATTTTACTTTGATACAATACTGTTATAACATAATGAAGTTCTAAATGAAGTAATTTATAAGGATGAAGATCATTAGGCTTAATTAGAATGATATTTTTGGTAAATGATCTATCTTTAAATCCCAATTGTGGTTAAATAGGATATTTCATACGCAATTTATTCTTTAAATGCACAGTTTAAACACTGTTTATACATTTTATAAAATTGTGGTGCGTTTACAATGCAGTTAAAAGTAATTAAGTATAATTATTTTTTGAAACTGATTTATCTTGAGATAACAATTGTGGTTAATGTAGGATATTTCACACATAATTTATTCTCGAAATACGCAGATTGAACTCTTTTATAAAATTAGAGTAAGTTAACGACGAATTTAAAAGTATTTAAATATAATTATTTTGATCTTATACATGTTTTTAGAATTTATGCCATAATCGATTAAAGATTACCAACTTTTGTTTTTCACAACTGTAAAATAAAGGTGAGATATTTTTCGTTATTTAACAATGATAGTAATTTTTATAAAATGTTTGTAAATTTACTATGAATTAAAAGACAATTAAGCTCAATGTTTTAAATATTTTACATTGCATAGATGATGAATTCTAAACTTTTATTACCCATGACTCAAATATTAGATATTCTTCTATACTTAACATTGTTACGTAAACAAGTTTTTATTACTTAAACACTATTATTGATTATAACTTTATGTAAGCTTTATGTACTACGTATTTAATGCGAAAGAGTTCGAGGAATTCGTTGCTTAAGTTTGGTCAAAAACCGAACAGTATTTCGAGGACGCGTAGAAATACTTTACAAGCAAGATCTTTTGAAGCTGTGCATGCAAATCTTGTTATATGCGCCCACTATTAGAAATTTTGAATGATGTTGCACAATAATACTGCTCAACTTTGCTGCATCCTTAATATGGTACTAAGTTGAAACATACAAATTAATCATTTTTAAACTTGATTTCATGATACCATGGTTTCATAAAAATACTGTTCAATTAAAAAAATATTTTTGAGAGTGTAATAAAGGTAATTACTCGATTTTTTCCCACTATGTACTGTTTACAAACAAAAAGAAAAAAATGGTTTAATTTTCGATTTTACATGAAAGTTTTTCTTAAGTTCAATCAATAAATTTACTAACAATCATTTTCAATTAAGGTAAAACAAATGTAAAGGAGCGGTTTTACATCACTTTACAGCACTTATCTTTTTTTTAAAAAAAAAGTAAATTCTGTCATGCTTGAAAAAATAAGGTATGATTAATTACATTTTACTTTAAAGGTTCGTGGTATTATATATATGAAATTATCTTACTATTCAAGGGATGTATAGTAGATCATTCATGAGATTGACAGATTAACCCTCTCTGTGATAATATTGCCCAGCTGTAAGGAACTAAGTAGTTTCATTAGGTGGATTTAGTTGGTCCGATAAAATTCTGATTGTTTAACCATATTTGGTGAAAGCAGTTAATAAACGTTTTTCTAACAACAGTTTGAATACTATCTTATTTATGGTTATTTGACTTTTTTTGCTTGAATAACAATTAAATAAATTGTTATTTAACCATTTTTTACGAGAAGTTCTAACCATGTAGATGATCTGACTAATTAAAATTTTGTATATATTCACATTTTAAATGGTATATGTTTCAAATGTATACATTTCAATGGTATACATTTCAAATGACATTTTAAATATCTCGGTACCAAGCAGAGAGAGCTTGGTTCGCAAATCAAACCATAAAATATTGCGTATCAGTTTTTAAGGGTTGGAGAATGTCAAGAAGAGCGCCCACTAATAATCTTTATTTAACTAAGAAATTAAAGAGTTCTCTCATGACATCACTGACAACCTTTCGTTCAAAGGAATTTGGCAGTGAAGAAACGGTTTGGTTGTAGATTTGAATATCCTGCGTGTATAAATAGACTCTAGCCGTAAAAACACTCTAGTACGTTAGTGATATACTACTAACTTAATTACGGGACTTAACTGTCTAGCTTGAAAAGTGGGCCTTCTTCTTAAAATTATACGGTAAATGGACGTTAAATTATATATTTGTTTACAGTGTAACGGCACAGAGAAAGATATGCTGTATTTCTGTTAATTATAGTATGTTTATCCTTCTATCTGTATTATGCCACCAATGCATGTAATTATTTGTCAAGTCAAGTATTATTTATCAGGAGAAGATAAAGTATAAACAAAAATGAAACGCAAATAATAGAAAAACGAAAGATATTCTGTGTAAGTCGGTCTTCGTGCCCCACTGTTAAGCTTTGTTCAATACATAAATTAAAATATGAATATAATAATTTCTAAGAAAACCGAAATATTTTGGAATCGTGAACAATTGCTGGAAACTTAATGTGAACTTAAGTTTTTTTTTTTTTCAATGGCAGGCACTGAATTTGAATCTTTGCCTATACTATGCCAGAATTGTTGCTCATTTCGCGTTACCCAGTGGGCACCTGTGAACCAAAGTCACGGAGGCGAGCAACATTGCCCACGCCACAGACCCGTTTATGGGGTGGGCGGGCCACATTCACACATCATACACACACACAACAGAGGACAGCACAAAGAGAGAGAAACATCCATGCCCAGAGCGGGTTTCGAACCCGCAGTCAGGCACGCTAACCGCTCGGCCACCTTAAGTTGAACCATGTTATCATGTAATCAAGTTTAGGTACGAGAAAATCTTTTTAAGGATACAGAAAATTTAAACAATAATATGATTAAGGCGACTGCCTACCATGAAATGAGCGATTTCGACCAAAAAATCGATTTTCTGTTTAATACATTTTTAAAAAGTATGAACTTTCAAGATTCCAAAAATGTTTTACTTTTAATTTTCTGATAATTATTTGTAAAGTTTTAGCCGGAAGTCACATTCTGAAAAACCGGAAGTGAATAAAAAGTGACAGAATTTAATGTAAACAAAGTTGCTATGCCTTGATTTTTTGTTTTCTTTACAGTAAAAAGCCGTAAAATAATATTAATAATAATTATAAATGCATTGAAATGCATCTGGAAATTATTTATTAATGATTTTTCTTAAAGAAATATGATTTGAATGGCAACTGCTATGATGCTGACATATTTTGTTTTCTGATAGATTCACGCGCTTCAATCAAATAAACTTGATCAAATAAACCTGATAAAATCAAATAAACTTGATAAAATAGAAAGTGTTAGTTATAAATGTGGAGAATTTTGATTTTGCATTGTTTACTTTTTTGTAAATAATTTTATATCTGTGCCAAACAAAAATCTTCGTAAAATGTTATTTTAAATATTGTGTTTTTAAGCATAATATTGCATATATTTTCAAATTTTTTATATAAATTTTATNGAAACACCTGATATAATAAAAAGTGAAAATTAAGAAGAATCTAAACAAAACATAGCCAGGACTCGGAAGAATTTACCACACGTTTAATATTTGCTCTCGAGTTTTGAAATTTAAGATGAAAGATCTCGACGCTTAGCATCAGGAAAAGCACGCCACCCGTGCCTAAAGAAATTTAACCTGTCACTCTTAGTAGAGCGTAAAATATGCTATGTTTTGACATACTTTACGAATGACGACTGCTGAATTTTAACGGAAGTTAGCCTATTTGGTGAACATTTTATAATATTTTTCTCTTTTTTTGAACCTTCTTCGGTAATGATGAAGTCTCAAGATTTTTTGATGAGATAAGATTAAATTAATTGCTATAATATTTTAGCAAATCTAAAACTGTTTTTAATAAAAATGTTTTTCTTCTTCAACACATAATAAAAGTATCTTTTTTAAAAAATATTTTTTACATATCCTTTTATTTTTGCAAATTTTCCATTTTTCTAAAATTCTACAGATACAATTTTGAAAATATTCCGATAAGTTCTTGAAAAAGACTATATTTGGTTTAAATTTTAATTATTTAGTTTTAATTTAAAAAAAATTACTTTAGTTACTTCAAATGAATAAATTATGAGAAAAGCAAAGTTTGCTTTATGGTTTTAGAACCTAATCTGACTTTAAAAATAATAAATTCCTGTTAGTAGTCTTGTTCCTGTTTTCTTTTAATATTTTGTATTACTGTTCTAGTCTATAACTTATATTTTGAAGATTGATTATTTGACAAATTTAACTGTTTGAAAAACAATTAAAGTTAAGATTATATACTATAAATTTTATGTAAGGATGACAACAAATCTTCAAAATACCTTATGTATATTAATTGACTATTGTTATATGTTTTTTTAATTCTTATTTCCTTAATATCATATGCTAATATCATCTATAGTGCTGAAAAGTATATTTATTTCTAAAATATATGATTGTTTTTTTTTTATTGTGATCTAGTGTTTTATTCGTCAACGTTTCACTTTCGTTTATTTAAAGAGAAAGAACTTTAAAGTCAGTATTTTTCTTATCTTGTGTGCTTAGTAATACCCCGTTTGGTTGTAGAAATAAGCAGGAGTTTATCAGTTTAAAATAAGGTAAAAATGGCCTGTACATCATGAAAGCAAAAATAATTCCATTATTATTATTTTTTAATGATTTTTTTCACATTGCACATGAAGCTCATATATAATGTATTGGTAAAAGGTTTTTCAACTTATAGGCTAATATTTAAACCTTTTTTTAAGCTTTAAAAATTATGTTAAGCAAGTTGTGAAATACTAGTCGCCAAATGCTAGTAGAAATCTTAAGTTGTGAAATACTTTTTGCTGTTACTTAGGCCTTCTATTATCATTCCCTCAGTTCAGTTTTGTCGATAAACACTCATATTTAATGATTTGCTTATCCACTGAAATTTCATTTCGAACTTTTGTAAAAAATTTATTAGTTTTGTTCATTTAAAAAAAACATTTTTTCTTTAAAAAACGTAAATCCGTAAATAAAACTTATGTTTATTTTTAAGACACGCCTAAGGAAATGTTAAGAGAAGTGTTTGATTGATTAAATAACTATTAAATTTTTTTCGATGATTTTTTGCCACAGAACTCATAACAAATATTTTGTACTAAGACGACTTAACAAGTTAAGTTGAATTCATTTTCAAAAATGTGTTCTGTTAAAAAAAAATATGAAACTTCTGCGGTGTTAAAATAGCTCGTGATTGATTGACATATAACGTGACAAAAGGGTATTTATTTTCAAAGTTTTGAGCTATATTTTTTTAAAAATTAATTATGATTTATGGACAAAAAATTTTTTTTTCTAAAGTGCACAATTTAATCAAACAGGGACAATAAATGGTTACATATTAAATTGCAATAAACTTTTCCACAAAATTACTGAAAACTATTTTTAGTTAGGCCACTTAACAAAATCAAAACGCTAAGAAGTAAAATCTTATTTTGCCATCCCAATTAAGAAGAGCAATTAAATTCTTATATGTGAAGAGTTGAGTGCTTTCAACCAAAAAGAAGACGTTTGGGAAAGAAGAGATTGCCGGATAAACACCGCCTACGTTTCTTAACTGATCTTGATTAGATGAAACCGATAAAACGGCAAAACATCCAGCAATTTCCTTCCGATGTTTTAAAGGGTCTTTCAAAAAAGATATCATTACGGTAAAGCCTTAGCTTCGTAAAAATTTACGCCTTCCAAGCGTAATAGGTTTCAATTGAAGTACGTCTCAAAGTAGCCACTAGGGTTTCCCGATCCGATCGTTTTCTTTTTCTTAGCCCCTTCAATTTGCGCGACCCCCCGTAAAAGACAAGCACATTGCGAGTATTACGTTCTTATTTACGGCAATTAGGTTAAGGCCTGCAAACAAGGGATACCAATGTATCAAGGGCTTCTCTCTTTATAGAAGGACCCCAACATCTTACAGGATAGGGGCTTATCGACCCTAAAAGGGGGAGGGAGGTGGTTAAAGGGAAAATTGAAGCAAGTGTTTGTGGCGAAAGAGAGTTGCAGTAGCGCAGGTGGTCAGCCTAGTCGAATGGGCTAGGACTTGCCGCACTCTTATAGCCTATTGTGGAGGAGTTGAATATAGAAGAGCGTGGGTGGGAAGTATTAGAGAGACCTTTGGACAAAAGAAAGATTTTTTTTTTCCTTCTTTCATTGAGATGATACAAAATTGGAATGTTATGAAGAGAGCGTTAGTGATCTGCCAATAGGAAAAGTGGATATTTATTTAGCAACACAAAAAGCATTATCAATTGTAGTTTAGCTATAGAGTTTTGTTTTATAGAATGAGTTCGCACTTGAAGTTAAATTTCTGTGTTTAATTTTTATAAATTCATATTAAATGCTACCTAAGATTTAATATGAATGGTATTTAAAATTTCGGAAATATTGTTGTATTACAATAAATATTTAAGACATCAATAAGATTTTTGATTCCGTGAAATGAATCACAAAGTGCGATTTGTTTATTTGACATCACAAAGGAAAAGTAACCAAAGCTAATTTTTGCAGAATGAGTTATCATTTATTTAATTTGCTTTTAATTTTTATTGACTGATATTGAATGCTATGAATGTCATTAAATGGTACTTAGTAGTGCATAAGCATGGAGCTCTGGTAATAATTTAGATGATTTGGAATCTAAATTTAACGCCTCTTTGGGGTCTATTTCCTTACTTGCAACCGAACTTAAACTACATTTTAATCCAACTAAATCAATCGCTAACTTCTTTACTACAAATAAACACTTATACAAATACAATCCAAAATTGGTTTTTTGGGAAACATGAGCTTTCTTATGAGAAACATTCAAAATATTTGGATTATATTCTGAATCCAAAATTTACAAGTAACAAACATATTAAAACATATTATTCTTAAATCAATAAAACGCTTGAACATCCTTAAGTATATTGCAGTTGCAGGCAAAGACTGAATGCTGGTGACTACCTTTAGGTCTACTTATCTGGCACTATTTAGACCTATACTTGATTTTGGCTTCCCAATTTATTGTTGTGCCTTTGTAACCAACTTTAAAAAAATTAAAACAAATTCAAATAAGTGCAGCTCGTAATATCACTGGATTGAAGCGCAGTTGCACTTATAAAATTGTCCTTTTTGAGGCTGAAATGCAACCTCCCCACATCAGACGACATGCTTTCCTTGTCAAGTATTATAACAATCTCTCCAGCTTTGGTAAACAGTGCATTACATCAAAATACCTCAATAACTGGTCTTTCTCCCAAAGACTTAAGAAAAACAGCCCGCTTAATGAAATTGCCATCATCTCGTTGATAATGTTGAGCTATATTCTCTTCAATGTTACATGAATCCTACTGAGGATCTTGCTGGCGTCTTCTTTCACTACAACCTTCTTGCTTCTGCTTATAAAAAAGATTTCCTGCCAGAATATCTCAGACAATTGTCTTTCGTGGTTATTAATAAAATCCCCTAACGGGACATCAAAATTTATACTGACGGCAGTAAAATTAGTAATCAGGCAGGACGTGGAATTTTCATTGAAACTCCTGAAGATACAGATATTGTATGTCAACATAACCCAGACTTATGTTTTGTTATCAGAAATGAATTTCTTGTCTTGCAATAGATGAAATTCTTGAGACTATTCTGAGAAAAAGCAATTACGATAACCTTTGGATACTGACTGATAGCCGCAGCTCAATGCAACATCTTAATAACTTGACCCACATAGGGGACAAGACTAATATCTCCATCATGCATAATTTAAAACCAATTTCCCTTCAGCATAATAGACATATCCAATGGATTCCTTCTCGTGTGAATTTACTTAAAAATGACTTGGCAGGTTGTCTTGCAATAGCAGACTGTTATCTCTCCCCCGCTTCTTCGTCAGAGCTGACATATCTTGAACTTTTCTCAAAGAAACAATCTCAAATTAAGAAAGATTGGTTCATATTTGCTACAAGCCATTGGTATCGGTGTAGTAGGCCAGACCTAGGCTTAACCCTTTCTTAAAATAGGAAAATCTGAACCATCTTGCGCCTCGCCAGTTGGGACTCATACTGGAGGAAATTCTCCTCTTCTTGCATATAATTTTTTGAATGCCAATTGATTCTTAGATTTGGTGTCACCAGATAGGAGATAAGCAATAACAACAACAGTTCGTAAATATTTTAGTATTAAAATTGAGCGATCAAATCGATCGAATAGTTCCTGAGAAATCGAATTTTTAAAATACGACTTTTTTAAAAAATGTTTTGCGCACTGTACATGCATTACCTTAGGAATACCCTAATCTGCTTCAAATTTCACAACAACATTCCAAACCCGTTTTTCTATACTTCAAATCAAAACGTTTCACAATGTACCTCAAAAGGTTTCTCAAATTTAAGGTTTCTGTAAAGCTGTTTTATCTGAGACCCATCAAAAACATCTTCCTCAATTTTTACTAATCTACGTCTAACGAATTTTGCTTGAATATTTCTGACTGGCGATATCTTAGAAATACTACTTCCCGCAATAGCCCATTCTGGGAGATAAATGCTTTACAAGTTTGTGATCAACGGTATGATTAGAGCAATATGATGATCATTGTGCCTAGGCCGCCTTTACTTCCGAAATAAGCTAGTACTCATCGGTATGAAACTAGGTGAGCCTCAAATCACCACCTGGGATTGAACCCAAGTTCTTCGCAATATTATTTCCGTGCCTTAACCACTGAGGCTATCGCTAATGAATGTTATAGAAATATAACACAGTTGGACAAGTATAAAACGAATGACTCGGTAAACAGACAAATGCGCTTAAAATATGGTGGCTATGATAATATAAAGCTAAATTCAAATTCAAGGAAAGTACAAGAATATTTCACCTAAAAATAACTCTCATAAATTGCTTCTTTTTATATATTTTAATGATAGGCTATCATTTTCTTTTCCTTATTTAACATCTTTATTCATTCGACTTTTTACGGAAACAACGCTTATTTTTGGCATTTTAAGCAATTATTAAAAAACACGCTTTTAGGAAAAGTAAGAATCGGGCTTCTACAACGGCTGACGCACTTCTTTGATGTTATTTAAAACCCCTCGAATTTCTTTCAAATCTTGTGAAAACGAAACATGGGGGTTGATCTAATGAGTCAGAATTGGGAATCCTCTTTTTTTAGAAGATTTGAACTTAGGTCACTGTGATTCAATTATTTCTAAATGATGCAGAAATATATTTCACAATATTCTGTACCAAAATAGATTTCCTAATTGGTTGAATATTGTGCAGTTTTTGTTGCTATTTAGGGAGAAAAAATGCTCGTTAAAAGCACGCATTTGGAACACTGTACTAAACTAAACATTTTATTTCGCTCATTAAATACAGAATCTTGTTAGATGCGGGCTACTGTAATAATATTAAATAGCAGCATAATGTAATAAATAAATTAAAGTATTTAATATTATATATTGCGTTTGAGTTCAGTATTTTAAATTCATTCAAGTTTGCGTATTTTCACTTAAAATTACAATTTCACTGCTGTTTGGTGCAATGTAATAAAAATAACAAACTAACTGGGAAATATAATAAAAATAGCAAACTAACAAGAGTCTATATTACTGTTAGAAATATTAAGAAAACTAAAAGAACACAATTGAGGCTATTTAATTTTCCTCTATTTGGGCTAATCTCCTTGAAAAAATGTGAAATGTTTTTCCTCAGTTCACCCTTTTCTTTCATGAGTAAGCACTAAAAACAGATTTCATAGCAAAGCAATTTCGTCGGCAAAAGGAAAGATTCTATCAGAGGAAGATATGATTTTGTTTTTCAACAGAAAAATTTTTTTTTCTTAAAAAAAAATTATATTATGAATATTAATAAGCTTAATGAACAAACATTAAGGGCTATTTAATTTCCCCACTTGTTTAGGCTAAACTGTCGAATTGTTTTTTCTTTCTACCCTGTATTTTTCTGGGCTAAAAGAAGTAAGGGTTTGATTTCACAGGAAAGCAATTTTTCGGCAAAAGAAAAGAATAAAGCTAATTAAACATACGTTTTTTTAATAATTAAGAATACTAAAAAAATATATTATTTTGAATATAAATTACTCTAAGAAATATTTATTCAGTTTTACCCCTATTAATTACTTCTCTTGAAAAATATTTTAGAATTGTTTATCCCCTCTATCCCGTTTATTTTATTATTTATTTATTTTTGTAAAAAAAAACAAAGAGCAGGTTTTGCAAGGAAAAAAAATTATTTTTAATTTTTTATATTTATTTTTAATAAAAGAAGAATCAGGTTTCTCAAGAAAGCAACTTTTCCATCAAATCTATCTGAGAAAGATACAGTGGCTTGTCTTAAGAAGGTATAATTTTGTAATTGTTTTCAGCAAAAGAAGAATCAGGTTTGTCAGGAAAACTACTTTCCGACAAATGGAAGGAATCTGTCTAAGAAAAATACAGTGGCTTGTCTTCGAAAGGCATAATTTTATATTTATTTTTAATAAAGAAGAATCAGTTTTTTTTAGAAAAGCTACTTTACGGCAAATGGAAGGAATCTGTCTGAGAAAGATACAGTGGCTTGTCTTCGGAAGGTGTAATTTTATATTTATTTTTAACAAAGGAAGAATCTGGTTTCTCTGAAAAGACTCTTTTTCGGCAATCGGAAGGAATCTGTCTAAGAAAGATAAAGTGGCTTGTCCTCGGAAGGTATAATTTCATATTTATTTTTAATAAAGAAGAATCAGGTTTCTCAGGACCTTTTCGGCAAATGAAAGGAATCTGTCTAAGAAACATACAGTGGCTTGTCTTCGGAAGGCATAATTTTATATTTATTTTTAATAAAGAAGAATCAGGATTTTTAGAAAAGCTACTTTCCGGCAAATGGAAGGAATCTGTCTAAGAAAGATACAGTGACTTGTCTTCGGAAGGCATAATTTTATATTTATTTTTAATAAGGAAGAATCAGGATTTTTAGAAAAGCTACTTTCCGGCAAATGGAAGGAATCTGTCTAAGAAAGATACAGTGGCTTGTCTTCGGAAGGCATAATTTTATATTTATTTTTAACAAAGAAGAATCATGTTTCTCAGGAAGGTTTCGGCAAATGAAAGGAATCTGTCTAAGAAAGATACAGTGGCTTGTCTTCGGAAGGTATAATTTTATAATTGTTTTTAGTCTTTTGGTTGTTTATAGATATAACTTTAAAAAAATACTTAAATTTTTTAAAAAATGCAGACAAAAATTTTGCTGCATTGAAGCAATAGGTTGTTTTAAACGTTAAATAAATTTCCTTTTTATTATTTTCAAATTAAAATAATGATAGACTGGTTGGAGTCTTTTTTACGTCACTTTATATTCTAGTTTTAAATTCTTTGGTGCCACATCCATTGAAGCTAAATACGCATATTCTCTTTTAAATATCGTAATAAGATAATAACTATTCATTCTTACAAGATAATAAAATTTTTTTCTTTCTTTTTAAATTCGTTCAAAAAGTTATTTTTGTTTGTTTAGTAAATATTTAATGACTTTGAGTAGTTTGCTGTCATAAATTTTCTATAAAGAATATTTTTATTCAAATTTGAAATCAGTTTTTACAAAAGATAAACCTAACGATAAAATTGAATTAAACACTATTATTCGAAAATTTTTGAACATTTTTCTTAATGGACAGCTCGTTGTGACAATGCCAACAGTTTGATCATATCAGAGCAATAAAGTTAAAAAAATGGTCTTAGCCTTATTAACTTTTGCGTTTAGACTAAGTTTAAATTTCTTGATGTTGGTTTCACGTTTTATTTTTCTTCTTAACTGTTGAACCCATTACTTAAATAGAAAAAAAAAACTTCACCCAATGAAACAGAATTTACCCATCGAGAATTTAATTTTAAAAATTATTTTAATAACTAATTCCTATAACTTTCATTTAACTAAACATCATATCTTTTACGTTTTTTATACAATGTAGTTTTGATTATAGATTATAGTTTTGATTTGATTTGACTATAAAATAATTGAGGAAATATGAGTGACTTCTCCAACATATTTGTATTCAAGTATTTATTTAGCTGATGTCAGTCTTGTATACAAAAGTCAAATTTTGTTGCTGTTTGTTGTAAGTTTTCTCTCCGATGTCATTTGTCATTAAAATTTGGAATTCTTTGCGTGCTTCGATTACCATACTAAAAGCTAGTATAAATAATGCTTACTTTTACTTTCGGTATTAAAATCTTTTTTCAAATTGTTTTATAAAATTGATACTAATGGGAAATTTGACCTCTTCTTTATAGATATACCTGTGAAAAAAGAAGATGTTCAAGATGAAAAAAAAAAATTACAAAATATAAAGAAGACAAAGAAAGGAGTAAAAAGCGAATGATATAATTGTTTTCAGGTTTTTTAGTTTACTAATGCAAACTAAATTCTTTTAAAAATTTCAGTTCTTATTTGTTATTTTTCATCAGTAAATAAATTTTTGTAAATAAAACTACTGTCAATAATAATCTTGATATTTAATTAATGATGAATATAGATTTCAAAGTGCCATTTTTATTTCGGTAGGTCAAACCTTCGTCATAATGGATCAAAAACTCTCAAGAAGAGAGGTTTGACCTTGTTCTTTAATTCTTGAAAAATCACTAATAAAAAAGGTAGTAAGTTAAAAAAATATAATGTAAACAGAAGACAAACGTTATAAACTATAAAAAAATTTTGACATGAAAATTTTATTACGATAAAAATTATTAGAAACATATATTTGTGAAAAGAGGATTAACTCTCCCAAGTTAAAAATATTTATGTCTAAGGAATTATGCAATTTTTTTCCCAATCGCATTGAAATTTTAATCATTATTCATTAACATGTATTCTTTAAAAATATGCAAACAAATAATTTTTCAAATAATTTAAAATGATTAATAATTAATAATAATGATTAATAATTTTAAATGCGAGTGGAATACAGTGATTAACTCACATTAATATTCTTCTAACTGCGCAATATTTTTTCTAACAAAAACTTGTGTTAATATTTATTTCATATTTTTTCTAACAAAAACTCGTGTTAACATTTATTCATATTTTTTTTAACAAAAACTCGTGTTAACGTTTATTTCATATTTTTTAGAAGTCATAACATTTTAAAACAGCCAACGAAAAAAGATTCCAAATCAATTCAACTAGTTTTATTTAAAAAATCATCTAGCCTAAGGATTTTCACTACCTTAAGTCTAAAAAGGAATGAATTATTAATCCTTATTCTAAATTTGTGTTGATGTTCATTTCATATTTACATAAATTTTAAATTTTTAATATGTCACAACGATAAAAAAAAATTCTCTTCAATTCAATTAGATTTAATTGAAAAATCAATTAGTGAAAACGATTTCCACCTGCGTAAACCCAAAACGGAACGCATTACAAATTCCTTAATCTAACGGAACAATTGCGAGTGTTAAGCGTTTCCTGCATCAATTCCGAGCGACAGAAAAGTCAAGTGGGGTTGAGTTTCTTTTACCCCTTGATACCCTGGGTAGGGATAAGGGTACAATAGAATCAATGGGGGTGGAGACACCGATTAGATGCTGGTCCCCCCAGAGATAAAATTCGACATGAACGGTCAACCAAGCACTTCTAATCGACGCTACGACAGCTGTGCCCCTCCTAATGGGAGAGTTGGTGCTTATGACCTTAAAACCAAGTCCAATGTTACGCTACTCTAGGGAGATGTCTTCACTACTAGAATTTCTAAAGCACTCATTCCTCTTTCTTTTCTTCTTTCAACTTCAGTTTTCAATCTTTGCAAAGTTTTGTATTTGGTTTAGAAAGATTTTATGAGACCCACTCTTTAAAATTATTATTAAAACATCATAATTATTATTAATGTACTCCTAAATGGTGTAAATCCATAGAAATCAGTCAATTTGCAATTTGGAGAGCTCAAAAGCACTGCACTGTAACCTAAAAATAAAAAAATATAAAAATAAAAATTTTACGAAATCTGCCTAAATTTAATAGGTGTCCAAATAAGGGATAATACCAAATATAGTACGGAATCATATATTAAATACGAAAACTGGACCATAGTTTTTTCTAGACAATTTTAGGACATTAAAGAATAGACTACAAACAGAGATTCGATAGCATGGATAGCATTCCAGCTTCAACATTATGCCACAATTCATCGACAGTAGTGACTGACGACTGGTGGCGTGCCAGTCATTCGGTAAGCATTCACCAGACGTTTTCAATTGGTGAGAGATCAGGAGAACGTGCTGATCAGGCCAACAGGCGAACATGTTCTGTGCCAAGGAAGGTCAGGACAGTGCGTGCAACATGCGGTTGTGCATTGATTGTCCTGCTGAAACGTAGCGTTATGAAGACCGGGAAGATAAGGCAGAGCAACTGGAATGGACGCATTAGAAATGTAACGGCTACTGTTCAAAGTGCCGGCAATGTTAACAAGAGGTGATCGAGACGTGTATCCAATGGCACCCCATACCATGTCTACAGGTGATGGGCCAGTATGACGATGTCGAATGCAAGCTGCCGATGGGCGTTCTCCATGATGTCTCCAGACCAAATGCGACCATCATGATGCTGTATACAGAACCTGGATTCGTCTGAAAAGACGACGTCATGCCATTCCTGCGACCAGGTTCGTCGTTGATCACACCATTGGAGGCGCTCCTGTCTGTGATGCAGCGTCAAGGGTAGCCAAAGCCATGGTCGCCGTGCTGATAGTCCATGCTGATTCAAACGTCGTCGAACTGTTCGTGCAGTTGGTTAGCATGCCTGTCTTCTCGGCTGCTAGTGATAGGAGGCCGCTGGGATCCTGTACAGTGTTCCATATGATCGTTATGAGCCAAACAATTCCATATTCTGCTAACAGTCATAGGATCTCGACCAACGCGAGCAGCAATACTTCCCAAAGTGGTACATTCCCATGTCCTAAATTATTATGATGTTAGTGTTTTAGAATATAAAGGTATTTTGGAAAGTAATGATTATTTAGTATAATAACATCTGCATCAATCTAATTCAAAATGAGCTGTGTTTAACATTATTCCCACCTTTTAAGAGATGCCCATACATAAGAAGGACTATTTAATGCAGGAGAAGATTTTTTTATAGTAAGATAACTGTTAAAAAACGTTTTTAACTTATGCTTTCTTATGACTGAAATATATGCGCTAATAAAAATATTTCAGAAAGATGGTGAACAAATCCTGATTTTAAAACCTGATTTTTGATTTTTTTATTGCGAAGGCCTTCCAGAAATTTGAAGTTTTTTTTTTCCCAACACGCATCCTATCCGGAGTCCATTCAAATAGCCTACTATCGGCAGTAAAACCACTTGCTTCGACATTTTAACAAGAAATATAGAAAAAGAAGTCCAGCACTTCAAATTCCTAACTAATGCGGGGAACTGCTTGGAGCAGTATGCTCTGCCAGAAAAACAGCTTACAGAGTGAGTAACATTCTCAGATTTAGCAGAGCATCATATGAACAAAGATCCAGCTAAGGCGCAAAGGAAGCAAAGTGACAGGTAAGTCACTTGTGAACCGGTCGTTGGACAACTCTACACGTTTGTTTGGGTACGCTGCCTCCCGCCATTTTAATCTTTCTTTCTATATCAAAATGCGATCACAGATTTAATCAACATGGATGATATAAATGTATTTTCAAAGAAATATCTTAATTAATAGTACAGTGCATATCAATATAGTGCAAGAATGTAGAACAAACCAACAATAAATAAGAAGAAAATAATTTTCTTCTCCTCCCCAACCCGAGTACTGGTAGGGAGGAGAGGGTGGTGCAAACCCGTTTGTTTTAAGAAACACTGCTGCTGTTAACCTAAGTGTTGTTTTTACCTCTACACACAGACACCGCACCAAACTTTGGCCGACTGGTTCACATATTGTCTATGGAAGCTAGCCTTCTTCCCCTATGAATATTATTTGATTTTAGCTTGAAACCGTCGCATATAATTACAACTAAGTGTTTGATCGAAACTACAACTTCTAGATTTATTCTAATAAAAATATCATGTTCTATTTGCTAAAAATAACATCAAACTGTAAAAACTGTACCAACTTAGTTTGATTTCCTCTAACTGACTTATTCCCAAAGAAAGTTGAAGGGAGTTTTTTCCTGCATATAACCGATCCTGAAAATAAACCAATTCGCATAACAGAAAAAAGCAATTATATATATATTTCAAGCTGGTGGCATGGAACAGCTAAGTTAAATCGTGTTTAAACATACATATATTGTTTTTTTATTTAATGAAATAATTATTTTTTGCTTTCTTAGGTATTTACTAAAATAGTTATAGCAAGATCAAAAATGATTTAAGTTCGGCAAGGTTTTTTTTTCACGTTCAACGAATATTAAATAACTGTAGCAACTGTTTGTATTTTTTGTAAAGTAACCCACAACTAGATATGATATAGTTAACCCCACTTAAAGGAATACCATCGGTTCCTGCCAAATCTGTGCAATTAAGCGGGCTCTTCGATTAAAAGGGGAGTGCAATATTCAATCCTAAATTCTAAATTTTTGCAAAATTTTACTTTTTGATGGTATTTAATACCTGGTATAGTGTTTTGATTAAATTAACTCAGTTTTATGATCAATAAACAGTTATAATTTAAACTGTCTGTGTTAATATCATAAAATATAAATGTCATTTAAAATTATATAGATAAATCAATGTTAGTGGAAAGTATAATATAGGTACAAAAATATTATTTGATCCCTTCCGAAAAACTCTATAATTGGAAACCGTTTTTATTCCCGTTAAGTTCGCCAATTTATCAAAATTAGATTTTCCCTTCCAGTTTCTATTAATACTTTCATGACTCACATATTCTTTTAAAATATGTTCAGATTTTTTTTTAATTTTTACTTATTTACTTCTTTATTTTTTCTAATCCTTGAAACTTGAGAAATTCCAAATTAATGCGCTATTTTAGTTTGGGATTTTTTGAAATTTATTGCACTAGGAGTGGACCACAAGTCTTGACAACAAAACAAATCACTCTGTACCTTTTTTTAGATTCTAAATAATGCGTGAGTGAAGTCAGTCAAAGAGGAGTAAAACCCCCCTTCAATGGATAACTAGGAGCAAGATTTAATAAATTTTTCAACTTTACCCCTAACACCTGTTTAGACAAATTAATGAACAGGAACTCCCTTTTGAAGTGACCACCTATTGTATAGTTATTTTAACTGAAAAACGGAAATTCCATTTTAGCAGTTGAAACATTAAAAAGAAATTTTTATTTTTTATTTTTTTCATTTCAGTACCTCCTCTTTATGCAATTAGGCGGGGACAAAAAACAACAAATATTTGTCTAAACGGGGAAGTTTAATATTAGTTTCATTTAAATGATTTGGTTCCATTAAATTTTATTCGAATAAGCGGATAATTTGATTAACCGATATGCAATTAAGAGGGGACGACTATATTAAAAAATAATTAACTTTTTAATTTTCAATGAACATTAAACAACTGTCTGCTGGAATGCTGACATCTAACAAAATCACCACAATGAAAAACAGAAACGTCAGAGGTAAAATAAATATTAATTTGCTACGTTTTGAATTTTCTGCATGAAATCGAAGGAAGAAAAATTACGTTAATATATTAACGAAATTTTTTTTAAAAATATTTTTGTTTGTATTTTTAAGAAAGTAACCAATATAGCTGTAATATATTCAAAGATAATTAACTTTTCTTGATTTTCAAGGTGAGCGAGGGACAAGCTTTCTATCGAAATTACCATAATTTTTTTTATTTATTTTTATGCAATGGAATGTGGTCTTTTTTTGCATATGCGTACGAAAATCATTTTTTTTTTTTTTTGTAACTTTGCGTACACCTTGTTTCTTCTTCTTTTTTTTTTATACCGAAATTACAATTTTTTGAAATTAAAACATTTACTTTAGACAAAGACTACAAACTAATAATCAAATAAATAATAAATGTTATTAAAATGATAAATCTCAGACATGAAGCTCTCCATAGATTTTAATCAGAAATTATTTTAACCAAGCTTACTGTATTTTGAAATTATATCTTCTTTACAGATACGTTAAACACTTCTTAACTTCTTTACTATACTTTACGCTTCTTAACTAATACGTAAAAATTTCAAATTTTGTAAAACTAACTGTTTCTGTATAAAGAAAAAATTCTGTATAAAGATTAATCTGTAAATTCTGTATAAAGATTAATCTTGAATTATTTGTCATTATATAGCTTATTTTATTCAAAACTCAGTTTGTGCTTCATTCATTTTACTATTTACCTCTTTATTTAATTAGAAAATGATTCTTTGGTTGAGTAGATTCTATAGAAAGATTATTTTTCTGGAACTTTTTCAAATTTCATATTTTTATTTTAGCAACAAAAGCTTACAATAATTCATTAAAAATCACTCAGAATTTAAAACCATATTTTAAGTAGTATGTTTTGGAAAAAAAGAATACGNCGAAATTTTTTTTTAAAATATTTTTGTTTGTATTTTTAAGAAAGTAACCAATATAGCTGCAATATATTCAAAGATAATTAACTTTTCTTGATTTTCAAGGTGAGCGGGGGACATGCTTTCTATCGAAATTACCATATTTCTTTTATTTATTTTTATGCAATGGAATGTGGTCTTTTTTGCATATGCGTACGAAAATCATTTTTTTTCGTAACTTTGCGTACACCTTGTTTCTTCTTCTTTTTTTTTATACCAAAATTACAATTTTTTGAAATTAAAACATTTACTTTAGACAAAGACAACAAACTAATAATCAAATAAATAATAAATGTTACTAAAATGATAAATCTCAGACATAAAACTCTCCGTAGATTTTAATCAGAAATTATTTTAACCAAGCTTACTATATTTTGAAATTATATCTTCTTTACAGATACGTTAAACACTTCTTAACTTCTTTACTATACTTTACGCTTCTTAAGTAATACGTAAAAATTTCAAATTTTGTAAAACTAACACTTTCTGTATAAAGATTAATCTTGAATTATTTGTCATTATATAGCTTATTTTATTCAAAACCCAGTTTGTGCTTCATTCATTTTACTATTTACTTCTTTATTTAATTAGAAAACGATTCTTTGGTTGAGTAGATTCTATGGAAAGATTATTTTTCGCGAAATTTTTCAAATTTCATATTTTTATTTTAGCAACAAAAGCTTACAATAATTCATTGAAAATCACTCAGAATTTAAAACCATATTTCAACTAGTATGTTTTGGAAAAAAAGAATACGGAGTTTTTCCTTACTTTAACATTAATAGACAACAGATTTGAATAACAACTAGCGATTATTTTATAAAGCACAGCTAAAAGTAAGAGCGAGTCAAACTTTGTGCCAAAACTTCCGAAAAATCAAATTATTTAAACTGATTTGAAAAATCCTAATTCCTGTTGTTGTCGCATGCCATTAAGGCAATAGGCGTGCGCTTCTTCTTGCTTCCCAGTGGCACCATCTATGGCTAAAAATTCGACTTTTGCCACACAAACACGTCTCAACCCGTTTATGGGAGGGACCCATTTATACATCCATTCATTCATCCACAGATCGTAATTTTGACCTGAACCAGAGAACGATCAATCTCCAATTCAGTACCCCTAGATGTATGATTTGTTATGAGAATATGGAGGACTTTGTGCCCCGACAGATATAATGTGCATCAGTCACCATTTACTACACGAGGGTCTTCGACAGGCGGGGATCGAACTCACTACCTCTTGGATATGAGCCTGATGCCCTTCCAACCAGGCTATCCCGGTCCTTTAATTCCTGAAAAGGACTGATTTTAAGAAGTGAAAAGAATTTGGATGGAACTGCCCTATAAATTACAAAAAGACGTGATCCAGTAACGCAGAGAACTTATTTTGAAAAAAAAAATATTTGCCTGTGTTCTGGTTGTTCTAATCAAAATAAAATCTTTTTATCATAATTCTAGTAAGAAATAAGTATAGAAACGAAAGCTTTTTCACCTATTTCATCAAATAGTGACACAATAATAATAGTAGTTGTATAGGTAAATAAGCAATAAGGGAATTTTTATAAATGTTTCTCAACATGTTTATTGCAAATTTCTGTTTTCTTTAATACAGTTTGTATACTTAGTGACGAATGTAATTGTAAGTGACTGAGCCATTAATAATTGACAAAAGTGAGATAATGTAGCTAAGTTGTTTGATTATTTGTTATCTTTATGGGATAAAGAAAAAGCCCAATTCAATATGCATAGCGTGGGTACATTATCAAAAGTTGTTGACTTGGACTTTATATTTCCGAAAAGTTAACAAGCAATAATGCAACTTTGGTACATTATTTCATTCATTTCCAGTAATTGACATCGTTATGTCTGCATTCCCCTCTTATATGAGAAGCTTAAGAATTAATTAGCATTTTTCAATATATAATGATGTTAAAGTTTCATTAATATATACTCAGAATTATTGATATTTCTGTCTAATATACTTTCTATCAGAAATTGCACTCTTGAAATAATGTATTAATAGTTCTCAATTATTTAATTTTACCAAAATTAAAAAAGTATAAAAGTTTTTTTTGTCAAATACTAAATCTCTTCTGACACTAAATTATTGAGGTTGAAAATTAACAAAAAAGAGTATCCCTACAGAAACTAAAAAGAAAGTATTCAAATACCCTAGATTCATTAACTGGTCAATTCAACCAAAAAATTCAACAATAAAAATCTATTATGGAAATGAAATGATCGCAAAAGAAAAATCTTTTATTATTCTCGAATTGAAAACTGAGCAAAAAAAAATCTAAATCTTCTTTTCCATTTCGAAATAATATTGAACCGTAATGGAATAAATTCATTCAAATATAAGAACTGTAAATGAATACAAAAGTCAGAAAAGAGGCCCCCTACAGAATGCTTTTATTCGATTTATTAGAGCGTAATTGGCTATATTATGAATCCTTGAAAGAGTCTTTTTCTCCGCCCCATCTAAATCTAAAAATAAATAGAATACGTTCTTTGCTTAGGAAGACACCTAAGCTGCTAAGTGCGCCAAAGACTTTAAGTAATTGGCGCCGCTTGGACGTCCTATCGGTACGAAACAGCAGGCTCTGGAAGATGAGAGAACCATTGTACTAAGTTCTAGCGAATGGAACTTGGGTTCGATCGAAGATTGGAGTTTTCAGGAGGAGGGGTATATGAGTGTGAAGTTTTCTCTCCAAATCGGAAGTCTTACTTAGTGATAGGATCGCCAAAATGAATCAATTCCTTCCATACGGCGAAGTTGGCTCTTCAACAAAGAGAGGACAATTAAGTCACCCATCTGCGAGCATAAATGGACCACTGTTTGGTTAGAAGAGATAACTCCCTTCATCCTTTTACTTGTATATATACCCCATACTTAGCTACGAGTTTGAGAACTCTTCCCGCAAAACTTGCAACGAGTCAAGGGTAATCTCCATTTTTGGCCTCACTCATTAAAGAATACCTTTTTAAATGAACTATAATTTTTTTACAATTTGTATTATCTTTGCTCGATTTTGAAATTTACTGGTTGGAATAAAACAAATCAAAAAGAGCAAGCAAATTTTATAAATAATTTTATCTCTTGTTCTATTTTGAAACTTGTTAGTTAGAACGAAGCAAATACTAGGGGGACCGGAAAGTAATTCATTCATTAAAGAATAACTTTTTAAATGAACTATAATACATTTTTTACAATTAATATTACCTTTGTTCGATTATGAAATTTACTAGTTGGAATAAAACAAATCAGAAAGAGCAAGCAAATTTTATAAATAATTTTATCTCCATTTTGAAACTCATTAGTTAGAACGAAGCAAATATTAGGGGACCGGAAAGTAATGTCGTTTCCGCTCATTAAATATTCTTTAGTCGTAAAAACCAATCATTTTTTCGACCCATTTCGATTCATTTTCGATCCGACATTGAGAAGTTGTTGTTAACAAGGATGAATACATTATTGATTAAAAATAAAATCTTGATAACAAATATCAATTGCCCCGAAGCGACATTACTTTCTTGTCCCCTTAATATAATAAAGGACAAAAATTTTATAATTAATTTCAGAAATATTCTATTTTGAAATTCTTTAGTTAGAATAAAACGAATTGAAACGAGCAAGCAAATGTTTTAAGTTTGCATATTTAGCTGAGTAGTTCAGGGTTTCTCAGTTTAATTGTTCATATCTTGGTTTTTTTCAATGTAATTATCCAGCTTATATGGTGTTTTTTTTTAAATGTTTACTTAATCAGTTTAGGAAAAGTCATTTTTCTATTTAATTGGTAAGCTTATTGTGCTTTTTAGTTTCATTATTCAGCTTATTAGTTCTGGGAATCCAGTTTAGTTATTTAGCTTATTAATTTTTTTTCCAATGCCCTTCTGGGGAATGACCTACGTCATATAGGCATCTGAAGGGCCGATTTGTTGACCACTTTTTCAGGAGCACCATATTAGGTGGGTCTACGTTGCATCCACAGTAAGGACAGATAGTACAGAGAATGAAAGAACATCCATGCTTTGCCCGGGATTCAAAACCAGAACCTTTCTGATGCAAGGTCATTTTTCTGACCTCTACACAGGCCGGTCGGCAGCTTATTAAAAGTTAAATATAAGAATTTGTAGTTCAGTGTCCCAACGCAAATTGATGATTTCAAAAAAATTGGACTATGAACGACTTTAAAATGATTTAATGATTAGAAATTGAAATTAAATTATTTCAATGTTACTTTTGTCAAATTGTTTTATCACCTATTTTTCTGATAAAAAAAATCGGTAATAACTTATATTATGAACAAAACTCGCTTTTGTCAATCCAATGCATTATTCATGATCTTAAACACTACGAAATTTATTCAGTTTTTTTTTTCCAAGACAACTAAATACTTAGTTCTTAACTGCTTGAGTTTTAAATTTTAATATCAGCTGGACGGGCATTAAACAAGAGATAGATTCTATATTTCTACTAAAATTACTACATTAAATTTTATTGTATTTTATAACCATCGTTGAACAGCTGACCCGATTTTGAGTTTACGACTAGTTATATTCAACTTTAGCTTTGTAATTTTGAACCCAATCAAGACAAGGGAACACCTGGATCAAGTATTGAGAAAAATTTGCCTTCGCGGAGGACTTTTTTGATAAAATTAACCTGCATTTGCCTTACATGGAGAGAAAAACCACAAAAACCTCTAATGGTTAACCTGATGGCAAGGGGACTCTAACCCATGATCCATCTACTTTTGAGGATAATATACGTCAGCACTGTGGTCGGTGCGAACCGGGTGCGGTACTCTTATCGACCAGCCATCGTTGGGATTAGTACCCAGTTCACCTGATCGGGAGGCAAACGCTCTATTCCATGAGCTATCACGGCTGTACTTGATTAAATTTTTGAAATTATGATTTACAAGACTTCTACGTACTAATAAATCATTAAATAGCTTAGAAACAACAAAAAAGAGGCTTGAAACACAAACGACCATTTGGGTATTGTAAGTATGTACTATCATCAATGTTAAGATACAATTACGTCGTTTTATTGCTAGCGCAAAGAAATGCAATTTCATTTGAATTACATTAATTATTACGCTAATAGCAAAAATTATTTAAATAGTTTCAATTAATTTCATTAAATATTAATTAATGACGTGAATTACGAAATTAGCTAATGAAATTAATTAAAAAACAATCAATGATTTTAAATAAAAATTAATTAATAAAATTAGTTCAAAACAATCAATGATTTTAATTAAAAATCAATTAATAAAATTAATTCAAAACAATCAATGATTTTAAATAAAAATTAATTAATAAAATTAGTTCAAAACAATCAATGATTTTAATTAAAAATCAATTAATAAAATTAATTCAAAACAATCAATGATTTTAAATAAAAATTAATTAATAAAATTAGTTCAAAACAATCAATGATTTTTATTAAAAATCAATTAATAAAATTAATTCAAAACAATCAATGATTTTAAATAAAAATTAATTAATAAAATTAGTTCAAAACAATCAATGATTTTTATTAAAAATCAATTAATAAAATTAATTCAAAACAATCAATGATTTTAATTAAATATTAATTAATGAAATTAATTGAAAAATAGATTTCAGAAATTAATTACAATTTAATTTTATTCAATTAACTGTCCTCATTGTTTTCATTAATTTTCTTTTGATTTGGAATAATTTCATGAAAATTGAATGTTTTTCTGTTTAGTTATTTTGCATGTTATATATGACATAATTCTGCTATTTTTCATCAAGAAATAATTACGATACATGTAATTTGAAAATAATTACAATTCATACGACTTGGGGGGTATGAAAAAGATATTTCATTCTCAAAAAAAAAAAAAANAAAAAAAAGACTATTGAAATCATGAGAAACTTTAATATTATTTTGTTTTATTTTAATAAAGTTTTATTTCAATTAAAAAAATTAATGCAAGTTAAGGAATAAATTTTTTAAAAGGAATGCTTTCACAAGTCTGCAATATTATATTTGCTGATATTTAATTATAACTGTTATGAGTCTTTTTAGAACTCTACTTATCAGTAAAATGTAGGTATAGATTAAAAAATGTTGACGGTTTACTTCTTGCAAATATTCAGAAACATTAATCCTCTTACCTTCTTTTTTTTAATTTATATTTCTTTGAGTATTTTTGAAAACTTAAAACAAATTATTAAAAATAAAAAGAGCTATCAATATCATTACTTAATTTTTTTTCGAAATGAAACTTATAAAAAAATTTTTTAAAGTAGATGAGGATTTAGATTTCTTTGAGTAATTTTTAAAATTTAAAACAAATAATTAAAAATTAATTAAAGATCTCCTCAATATTATTATTTAATTTTCTTAGAAATGAAACTTACAAGGATTTCATTAAAGTAGATGGGGATCTAGATTTATTTGAGTAAGTTTTAAAATTTATAACAAAAAACTAAAATTAATTAAAGATCATCTCAATATTATTATTCTCTTTTAATGAAACTGAAGAAGTTTTAATTTGATAATATCTCTTATGGTGTCTTGCCTGAATCCTATTTTTTTAATGAGATATGAATTCAGGAAAATATTTTTTCTATCTACAACAAATTATTGAAATAATGGGAAATAATATTTTCTTGGTTTATTTAGATATGTTTTAGCTAGAATAAAAACGAAACAAGCTAATAGATGACATTTAAGGAACTTTTCAAATAAGTTATTTTTAATCAGCAAATAACTAATCATATTTCTTTACACATAATTATTGCCTGTATCATTTTTTTCAATATTAATTTATAGCTGTGAAGGTTTTAATATCTCTTTTAGTTTCCGTAAATCAGAACTCCTCTCATTTTACCAAACAACGCTTAAGAAGTAGGTTTGACCTAGCTAATACACTCCTGAAAAATCAAACTTAAAAAGTTTACTTTGTAAATCATACAGGAAAAGGTAATTGTAAACAAATTATAAACATAGTTTATTTCGTCTTGATATCATGAGTACTATATTGTAGTTTACTTTAATAATTACAAAACATATTTTTAAATTTTATGAAAATTACTAGTAATAATGAGAATCATTCATAACAAAATTAATTTATAAAATAATTACTAAAATATTAATTATATTTTTTGCTCAACACTTTATTTCAAAGTTTGTTCCAGTTACAAGCTTAAATAAAAGATTTTTGCTCATTCAATGCATTTTAAATCATTATTCGTATTGTACTATTCTTTTATTTGAAGGAGATGAAAGTATGGAATTTTTTCTGCTGAGGCTCCTTAGCCATTAAATGTTTCAATTTATACTTAAATCTATTCTATTCCGTTTCACTGTGTGAGATGCTTCCTTTTCACATTTTTTATAAACAAATAATGAAATTATTCCATTTAAGATAAATTCGTCATTTTAGACGCATAAATCAGTTTCATGTGGTGCTCTAATGTATTTTTTTCATGTGCGCCTCTAAATAAAGTCACCTTATCTTTTTGACATACCTGAACGAAAATAAAACCAATGAGAACCAAGCATATATATTATGAAAAGTTTATATCTAAACACATATTCTCACTTCTTGCTCCACCTGCACAGGAAAAAAAAAACATCAAATAAGTAAAAAAGAAGGAAAAAATATCTCATCTAAATATAGTCACTTCTTATAATAGTCAACATATCCGCCATATTTTTATCTGTCTTAAAATATGAGATGTTGAATGCCCTTTACCGATCCCAGTAAGGCAATTGCATCAATATTACAAGTTTCAATGAAGGCAGTCTTTAATTCTGTCACAGACTGCTTCTTTATTGTTTACACAGAGTTTTCTTGAGGTTTGGAGTAATACAAAAAGGCAGGTCATTCATAACATGCACCCTATTATCCAAAAACCACCATTTTGCAGGAAGGCATTTACAAACTCCGAATTGGGCTACAATTCTTGCTTCAAATGCCAGTAAATGAGGCAATCATATGTAATGCATAAAATTTAAAAATTTCATGTCATAAACAAACGTAACGAATATATTAGGTATAAACAGAATTGGCTTTATTTGGATGGGACACTTTTTTCCCTCTTTTTTAACTTATTCAACATTGTTTTTTTTTCCCACTTATCTACAAGGAGCAGGAAGTGAATCACTCCTTGTAAACATCTATTTAGATAGAGAATTTTTAAATAAATACGTTTGGTTCTTTGCATCCAGTTATGATAAAAATATAAAGGTGGCTTTATTAATTTGGGACATACTGTACATTTACTATTCAATTTGCCTTAAGTAAGTTTTTGTTTTCATAGTTATTAAAGTTAATTCCATTATTTAAGTGCTAATTTTAAAAAAATTACTCTTTTTGCTGAAGTTGAAAATTTTGTGTAATTAATTATTCTTTAGATTCTTTATTCCTTCAAAACTGCAAGAAGGTTTGTTAAATGCAATAGACAATCTGTGAATACAATGAAAGGTTTCAACAGAATTTCAGAAAATTTTACTTTAATAAAAAAAAATTTTGATAGTCTTGAAAAATTTTCTGTGATGATAACAGTAATATGATCAGTGAAATCAGTTTATTGTCGTTATTTCAAACCATTATATGGTAAATGTTTGTCAAAGTGTAAAATGTTACCTCGTTTTTGTTCAAGTTAACTACCTTAGCACACTCTTGAAGCAAAATTCAGCTATATTATGGTTTAACAAGCTCTAAAATTTATAACAATGCAGTTAAAAATAACTTTGAAATTTTTTTTTTATTATAATTAGTAGTTTAAGAAATATTTGAGGAAAATTTTGCGCAGATTTTTAATTGCTTTTTTAAAAGCAGCAAGTCATTTTATCTTTCTTGACCAATAATGTCCGAATGAAATGATTCAGTATTAGTACCAGGTCTTTAGTTCCTGCACTCCAGATGGAAGAATCCGGGAGAAGCAAGGGGGAGGGATTTTCCCAATCTCGGATTAGTCAGAATTATTCCGCCGGAGAAGCCTCTATTGTAGGAAGGCCTTTTACTGCATAATAGAAGTGGAGAGACAGCGTGGCCAAAACAGATTAGTAGCTATAGCCTGCTTGCGCCGATTATACCCGCAAAAGAATGCATCTATTTTCTCGCGGAAGCAGTTCTGGTGATTTTCGGGAAGTGTCTGGAACTGATTGCAAGGAAATTAAAGGCGGTTGGCAGTTACCGCCTGTTAACCTAGCTTTTATCAACTCAGACCTAATAGAATTATCTTCTCGTATTCTCATAGGCTTTGCCAATTCAGAAGCCTTGCTAGCAATTGGCGTCATCTCTGGCGATGCTTTGGTCTCTGATGAGGTCAGCAGGGAGTCTCGTTTTGAAAACTCAATCAGGTAACGAAAGTAAATACGACGTGAAAATGGGATTGATGTTGCACAAATCGAGTTCATATGTAATATGATTGGTTGAGAGGATATTTGAAGAGTAGAATAGATGAAGTGGCGAATTGATCGGTTTGAAGTAAATATTTACCAATCGACAGAAATACTTAAACGTTAAACTTAAAGCCCGATTTTTTATTTATTTAAATGTATTTTGTAAATTATGTAAAGAACCACACTTTTTTATGCTTCTCTATGTTTATATTGTCACTCCTAATTGATTTTGAAAGGAATATTATTGCACCTTTAAAACTGCTGATATATATATATATATATATATATGTGTGTGTGTGTGTGTGTGTGTGTGTGTGAAATAAAATAAAGAGATTGTGTCCAGAAATTTTGACAGCGGGAATAAGACCCACGTCTAGTCAACAATTCTCTAAATCTCGTTCAATAATAGAAATTGCTATGTTCGAGGGAGATGTGAGAAAAGAATATTTCTGATATGTTTACCATGAAACATTATTAAAGTACGATTTTTTTCTTCAATTACTTTAAAATATAGCATCAGATATGTTTACTAGCTTACAGGTCAATTAAATTAAAAGAAGGTTCAAGAAGAGATTAAAAAACAAAGAGTTGAATGCACGTTATTCATTAATTAATTACTTTTATTCATTCATTCAAGTAAGGCAACAAAAACAAAATTCGGATGGTACGCTAGAGTGACGTCACCGAAACTTAAAGCTACTCTCATACTTTTAGTTACACTTTCGAAACGCTTTACTGCAAATAAAAAAAAAAAAAAAAAACTAATGATAGTAAAATTTTTTTTAGCTATTTAAAAACCATCTACTAACAATAAAAAACAGAATTATTTTGACTGTTTNTATATATATTCCAAACGTATGGTGAAATTTCAAAAGATGCTTTAAATCGCTTAATGACATTACGGCATGATAGTGAAATTTTAGTTTTGTATTACACCAAGTGTTGAATGTGAGAACTGGTATTAGATAAGTGTTTGTTTTTTCCAGCTCATATTTTAATAAACTATTCACTGTAAAACATCAGACGTCGAAGATGAAGGCAGCAGGAACTAAAACTCTCAGTTTTGAAGACTCAATCAGGTAACGAAACAAATATGACATAAAAATCGGATCATGATTGGAAATCGAATCGGATCAGAAAATCGTGAACTGATGTTGCATAAATCGATTTTACACTTTATTTGATTAGATGAGAAGAAGAATAAGTGATGTTGGTGAGTCGATCTATTTTAGTAACTGTTTACCAACAGACAAAAGATTTAAACCATTATAATCAAAGCAAGACTCTTTTGCTTCCTAATATTCTTTTACAAAATTGCATAATTATTACGAAAAGGGGAGTGAAAATCTGAAAAGTTCGTTAATTTACGGGATAACTTTTCTCTGCAGTCAACATTTAGTATTCGACTTATGTAAGTCGGTAATGAGGTAGCAATCTTAGAGCTTCCAAATGATTTTCATATTAGAATTTTTCAAAGGCAAAAAATTTTACATTTATGCAAAGGCAAATATTTATTTTTATAACAAAAAAAATGAAATTGTGGAAAATTGTTCGAAATCTTCAGATTCGAAAAATTTCGAGATCTTCAGATACCAAATTTTCACTGGCGTTTTAATCTATTTAAAAAAAGATTGAGTTTATTGTAAGTTAAAACATTGTAACTTAAGTGAATCTATACTATTCTACACAAATTATGTACATTTTTAAATTAGTAATAAATATACCTAAATTTTTACATATTTGTAAATTATATTGAAACATTTTATAGTATTTAATTTCTTTCCGTTTCTGTTCCTTCTGTTAAGCCTAATTCATATTTATCTCTCTGTAATATGTGTTAGGTTAAAAACTAATTTCATTTTATGAATTTGTGTGTGTATTCATCCTAACTTAATTCTATCTTAAAAATAACTTATGTTATATGTAATAGTTCTATCGTTGTTCCAAACAGATTTGTTTCATTTCAATTAGTTATGTTCCATTCGTCTGCATTTTCAAAAACTAAGTGTTTATTATAATGGCTTGAAAACCCCAAATATTCTAATTAGTTTATGCTAACTATTAATTAAGCAACAGAAGAAAAAAAACTCAAAAACTTACTTCTGTGAATTAATATACTTTTTCTTATGACGGAGTTGATTTTTTGAGTATCAATATAATTATTCGCAATCTGGTCCCGATAATTTAGTCAGAGGAGCGTTTTTGGTCTCTTAATGTTTATTTCATATTTTTCTATATCGCGAGAAAATTTGCTATAAATCGAAAACAACTTTGCACCTAATTATAAAATTTGTTTATCCAAAGATAATTCCAAGTAAGAATAATTTTAAATAGTTTCATATTATATTTATTATTTTATTTAGTAAGGATCGAAAAAATATTGAATTTTAAGGCATAAAAATTTTTTTACAATTTTTAACTATTTAAGTTTAAATGACAAAAACAATATTTAAACGAAATTGACCGAATAATTTTTGAAAAATTGAATTTTAAAACATGCATTTTTGAAATTTAATATAACTAGAAGTTTTCAACCGATTTCGCTCACATTTTGTCTTTTGCTATTTAAAATTACATAGTTCAAAATATTGAAAAAAATTTTAGATAATCGAATACTTCTTCAACCTTTATTAAATAAAACTAGCCGCGATGGTTCAGTGGTTAAGGCACTAAACTATCATTGTGAACTACTAGGGAACGGTCCTCAGTGGCGGCTAAAAGCACAACCAGCTTCATATGAATGAATACCAGCTAATCTGGGAAGTAAAGGCAGCTTGTGCGCATAGCTAACCACATTGCCACAATCATGCCGTTGTTCATGCAATTATAGGACCTTAACTTTCATGATCCCCCTGTAAACAACTGAATGTTGAAAGCATGCTTTTCAATTAAATAAAATAATAAAAAATGATTAAAAAAATTTAAAAAAATTATTTTTTAGATGAAAATCTTTGGTTGAACGAATTTCCATAATAGTGTGCAAAATTATTTCAATTTGCTTCAAAACTTTCTGAGACAGGACATCTAAACATACAGAAAGTGAAATGAACAGCAAGAGATTTAAAATAAAGACCCTAAACTTCGGCATCAACTAATAGGACCATACTTTTCCAGATTGCAGCTATCCTCTTTTCATTTTTTATCCTTTTTTAGGGTCAATTATCCGAATCCAATGATAAATATATATTTATTCAGAAAAAGTAGGGTTTTTTTCGTGTCTTTTGATGTACTGAAACTCAACTTATTGCTCCGAGAGCTTAACCTTAAATATGCTAATCAGTTAGAGCAGGCGTTATTTTAAATTACGAAATCAGGCACAATAAAGTATTTTCACTGCAATGTATCTTTTTTCTTAAAGAATCTGTATTTTTAACCCTCAAAAATAGGAAGGGGGTGGCCGCAATTTAAAAATATAGTCACAATAGTTTTTTAGTCAGAACGATGTATATATAGATTGTGCGTATATATATAAATATATATATATGTTAATTTCAGTGTATTTTAACACAAAAATGGTGGCAACTATACACTAAAAGTAGTGAACATTCAAAGTGTTTCACTACACAAGGAGCTATCTTGGTTCTTAATGTAGTGAAACACTCAGTTAAGCACCACTTTGGTGTAAAGCAGTTGCCTATATTTTGGATGTTCAAATACACGAACATTTTTTACAATGAGTGGAAACTTGTAAGACAGCGTGAAGACGCAAGCCCGAAATTAATGTTTTCGGAAGTGAAAAAAAAATAATCAAAAAATGTAATCATTCTCTGTTATTAGTGTTTAGATTTAACTACATCCTTTGCAGTGTTTATGAATGCTTAATTCAATGTTAACTTAAAATAGTGTTTCATCATACAAACAATATTTCGGGTTGTTCAGCACCAAATTTGGAGACCTGTTATACAACAGTTTTTGCAGTGTAGAATTGAATTCATGTGCTCTATATTCATGCAATATATTCATACGAGCAATATATTCATATGCTTTTAAGTATTATCAGCGGTTAGTTTCTTTACTTGCTTTGAAAGATAACATATAAAGTTTAGAAAAGAAATTTAACTACATTTTCAATTTCGTTCACTGATGCTTGCCGTACTAATCGTACCAGTTACGCAATTTCCTACAAAAAGTAAACATTTAATGAGTATATTAAAAATCAATGTATACGGTTAATGTTAAAAATATCCGATTTTAAAAATATTATTAATTAAAATATTTTAAATAATTGAAATCCCATAACGAAAAAAACTCAAAACTATAGCCATGATGAAAACAAAAACCCATGAAACTCATCTTCATTTTTTTTTAAAAAAAAAAGGACTATATGATTAATTATAACACAACCTCCAAAAGCCGATGTTTATCCTTATCTTAGTATTGATTCATGATTCCGAAAAATACGTTCTCTTTAAAAGAAAAAGAAAAAATAAATAAAATAAAAATAAAAAAAGTACAGCAATTCACATTTTCCAATTGAGGTTTCATTTATAAAGCGTGGAAAAGAAAATATTTTCTTTTCACAAACAGCAATCAAAAGCGCTAAAGAAAATCCTATATTTTTTATCCGCTAAATGTCAAGAGCAGTGATTATGGAGACGACGCCAAGCAATGATGATTCAAATTTGTCATCGCAAACGACGCATGAAAACCTGAAGCGGAATTTTCATGAACCATCCCCTACCCCACACCAAAGATTTCGTGGGTTGCCAGTCGCAACAGCTATTGAAAATATCCAATATACCGGCGGTTAAAATAATAATCTTCAATCAATAAAACAATACAGCATCACACCGTTTTCGCCGACTATCTGCAATTAAGAAGAGACTTTCAAGAAAAAGGGTTTTTAAATCACGGTATTTTATGAAGAACCATCTCCACCCCTATTGCATCATAAAGGGATGGCGTTGTTTTTTTCCAGTTCATGATTCTCGCTCAGTGATTGATAAAACGTCTATCGTCGACAATAAATTAAGAGCAGATCCCATCCCTAATTTCCAGAAGAAGTCATTTTGTTTCGTTGAAAGCATAAACAAATCAATTACAACAAAGTATCGTGAATAAGAAGTTTTATCTCCATATCATGTAATTAAAACGTTCATAGCTGAGAAAAGAAATGAAGTTAACAGCCGTTTTTCCCGTTTTTGCTGTTAGTGAGGACCTATTTCCGATTACGGCTTTCCTAATTATCCTGTTCTGTTGGGCGGAACATTCCTTTTTTATTTCCTTTTAGTATATTCTAAGAATGATGATGCATTTTTTAAGTAAAAATTACCATTTTGCTTTCCAGATATTTTTTTCGGAATCTCATCATTACGCAAGTCCTGTTTTGGGTGTAATTATCATCTATTTCGTTAAGCGAATGAACCAGATGACTCCTTTCGCGTCTTTTTATCTATTTCAGATTTTGTTAACTATCCAGTTTTCGATACGTGACAAAACATGAAAGTAATTTATTTTATGGGTGGAAAGTCGTAACAGTATTGATTAAATAATCACCGCTTAGTGGTCATCATTCTTTGTTTTTCATAAACGGAAAATTTTAAAAATTAGGATAGCTAATAGTTAAAATTTTCACACTTTAAAAATTTATTTAACCATAATTTATCACACTGTTTATATCATTACTTTTTTTATTATTCATAAATACCAAATAATCACTGAAGCAAATTGTTTTCAGCAGTCATTTATCATCTGTGTTATTTTGCATCAATGAATTTCGATACGTAATTTAAGTATGCTGAGGTTTTTTTACAAATATATTTACCGAGGAAAAATTTACCAAATCAGTTAAGAGTATTTTAGAAGACTCTGACATCACAAAAAATAGCGCCTTTTTCGAATAACAAGCTGTTCTTCTAACTATTGTGAGCTTACAACAATAATTCATGACTCTCATGTCAAATTTTGCTATTAAAACGAGTACCCTCTTTGCTAATTCTGAAAATAGTGCAATTTGAAGAAAAGTCATAGTTTTGTGAAAACGGATAGCATCTGTACTCTAATTTTTTAAAATTTATAAAGTTACTTCAACGCTGCTTTATCTGGATTCAGAAAAATTTGAAAAAATTGAGAACTACTTCTGTACTTTGATAATTTTAATCTGAGTAGAAAAATCTCATCAAATTGAAGATGTTTAAAAAAGTTTACTAAATTTTAAAATATATAATATTTGGCTTGAGTGTAAACCTCTTCATTTTTCATATTCATTGGCGAAGGAGCTTCAAAGAACATTATTAATAGATCCTGCTGTAAATATTTTCGACAAGGAATTGCCACAGTTTGAGACTTGAAAGACAGTTTTATTTTTGCTCAAAAGATTTGTCTGGACTTGAACAAATAGCCAAAAACATTCCTAAACGTTTTATAAGAGCTCAAACTTGGCATGTTTTTTCTGCCTAGATGAAAATCATTAAAACCAAGAACAACTGATGCACCCAAACAATTGGAGTAACATCTCAAATAATAAGAAAAGGATCACAAACACTTATCATTTTCAAGCTTTTCTTCATGCCATTTTCATATTTAGCACTGAGGGTGCCTAGCTAAAGATAGACAGAATATAACCTGACAGTAAAGAATAAGAACTCAGAGCAATAAAAAATTTATTTACTGAAAGTGTTGCTACATGTTTTTAATACCGCATTAGAAAAGCAGTATTGAAAATTGTAAAGAAGTACTGCGAACCAAAAAAAAAATTCACACAGAATAACTTTTCTTTTACTGATCGGATTGTCTTCAACTAAAAACTAATCTTAATGGCTTAATGGATTAACATTAAGCATGCTAATTAATTAGCAAATTAAAATAACTCATGCTAATAAATCCGTACGATACTGTTCCCTGTAAATAACTGAATCCACCCATTCACTGGTATCGGCCAGTGAATGGGTGGATGACCACTTTGATCAGTCCACGAAGGGACCAAGAGTGTGCAGTATCAATCCTTATTAAGCTGTTCTACCGTAAAATATTAGACTTTGCGCTCAGGTTGTCGGGCAACTAAAGTAGCTACTAGCCATCTCCTATGCAGTGGATCGAAATTGTGATGGCATGCCTTCGGATCAACCTTAGGGATTGTCGCAATTTTCTAGGTTAGGCTTCATGCCTACGCAGTTGAAAATTACGAAAAGCAAATCAGTTTTGTGGATCGATTGTCCAACGTAGGAAATAAAAATACTATAAAACTATACAAAAGTAAACTAATTGAATTCACACAAAACTAAATTGCTGTATAAGAAATGTAATGATTTCTATTCAGTAATTCAGATTAGTAAAATATTCAATGAAATGAAAACTCGTAATTACACGCTAATAAACTAACAATGCCAGGTTTTAAGCGAGTGTACACGCTCTATAGCTTAATTCTTACCACTACAACAATATTTTTGAAAAGAAACTATTTGGTCTGCAGGACAATTATGCCGAAGAAAATACTCGCGTCATTGGAAAAAAAGAAAAAAAAACTCGGTAGAGGATTTTCTCTAAAAACAACGAGGAGGTATAAACTCAGGAACAAGAAGACTGCTCACGTAAAAAAATATGGTAGACATTCGTGCTGAAACGAAGTGGATAATTTCTATCATTAGCTACCACATTTAGTTCTAAAAATTCGCAATAAAATTATTTGAGATCGATATAAAAAATGTGCACTCATAATGTATCATAGTTGACACGAGCGTCTTAATTTCATTTTAAATGCTAAAAATGAAACAATTGAAATTTTTAGATGAAATGATTATAATTTTTTAAAACTAAATATTATAGCAAATGGTAGAAAACATAATTTTTTTAAAGCACATATGTCTACCACTTTCTTGCTCCTACAAAATGTTGCATATTCGTTCGCTTCCCAACAAGAAATGTGTTACGGGTTCTTTTTCATAAAATGGAATTTTTCCATCTCTTAAAAAGGTAACATGTAATATCTGAACATAATTTATTTTCTGATTAACCAAATATTAAATAGTTAAAGTTCACAAAATTTAATAAACATTTTTTAACGCTTACCAAATGAAAGGTTTAAGAAATAATAAAATGTTAAATCTTATGCTTGCTGTATTAAATTTTACAAAGCGAAAGAGCGGAGGAAAAAAAATCTCATAATTAATTATTATGTTTATTCATACAATTATTTGCCTGTTATCTGGACTTCCGTTTGTGAGAACGGGAGTTCGAATCCAGCTGGCCGAAGTCTCCTAGAGTAGTAAATGGTGACAGGCGCGCAAAATCTCTCGGGTTACAAAGTCCTCCATGTTCCCATAACAAATAAATACCTCTGGGGGTACTGAATTAGAGATTGAACGTTCTCTGGTTCAGGTCAAAATAACGAGCTGTGGACGAATAAATGGATGTATGACTGGATCCGCCCTGTAAACGGGTGTGACTAATGGGTGTGGCACAAGTTGAATTATTGGCCATAGATGGATCCACTGGAAAACAAGAGCAATTGCACCCCGTCTGCCTTAATTGCAGACGACAAAAACAACAACAATTTACTTGATATTTATTTTTTTACTTATTTTTGCATAAATTTGGAGTGATAGAAGTTATGTAATAAATGAGCTGCTGTTTTAGTATTTTTTATTGAACTCATTGTGATGGGTGAAGGAAACTTATTTTATAAAACAATAAATGAAAGATTATAA
Source organism: Parasteatoda tepidariorum (assembly GCF_043381705.1). NCBI lineage: Eukaryota > Metazoa > Arthropoda > Arachnida > Araneae > Theridiidae > Parasteatoda > Parasteatoda tepidariorum. Next base: position 17,568,013 of record NC_092214.1, on the reverse strand, counting down.
AACAATAACTGAAAGATAACTTTTTTAACTATTTATTTATTTTTTATTTATTTTGTGCCGATTAATAAAATGTCGAAGATTTAAGTTCAATTACATGCATTAAATAAAAACAGTGATCACGTCTATTTAATAATGAGAACATAAAATTCATTATATTTTCTATTCTATAAAATATTATTTCTGCGTCCATTGCACTTTGTCGTTTTAAATAAATTTATAAACTATCTTGAGGAAAATGAGCATCTCATTTAACAATTTAAGTTCTGAGAAAGTTAAACTAAAATACAAAATCAATTTTATTTTCAGCTTAAAACCTGCTTTCTATATTTTCAGCTGCAATAATAATCTTAAATAAAAGGTAAAAAAATTTTCCTGCGTACTGTATCAAATATACAAATAATAGAAGACAATTCAATCTTACAAATGAATATAGAAAAACATCCCAGCTCCTACTGCCAAATAGCGCCAATAAAGTTATTTTTTGCTTCTCCCCCATCAAGTCAGTTGTAGCAATTCTAGATCTTCCCTCCTTAATTTCCTTAATCGTTCCGCCCCTTTTCTATCTGATAGAGGCGCCAGAATTAAGGCGCCTTTCTGTGTCCAAGAGAAAAGGAAAATTAAGTCCGAAAAGAGAGTAGAATGAATTTGCTTCCCGTTATCGCGCCAAAAGAAAATGGAAGCTGGCGATCAAACTTTCATGAGGGTTGATGGAACGGACCAGTAATAAGGACGTTCCAAAATTCTGATCCATGATTATTGTTTCATCGCCGGCGCCGTCCTCAAATCCAGGAAACAAAATAGGAGCTTTCCTGAATAATTGATGTCCCCTTGATTCCGGAAAGGGGCTTCGGAGATTGCAACGGCCGCCATGATAAACGCTGCAGCGTTGACGTGTTATTATGTCGACCCCGAGATGCCTATATAGTAGTTTGAATATTTCATGATGGTTCTGCGGTAGGATTCGCAATAAAATTGCCAGCTTTTGGCAAGCAGGGTGAAATTGCCTGCTCCTCCTGTAATTGAGAAATACGGCCCTAGACACCAAAGGTGAAGCCACCAGGCCGGTTGAGCAACACTTCATCAAGGACAGTAATTCGCTACAGCGTTCGTACTTAAGTCCTTTATGATGGGCCGCTTGCTTCTAAACTAGGATGGATGACATATCTACCGCCTCTGACTTAAAAGGATGCGTCCTGTGCCATAATAAAATAGGACGAATGGCAACTAGGTTTATTTTCCGGTTCATACATAGACTCTTTCGCCACAAACATTTCGATTACTGGAGAGGCTTTACGCTCTATTTACCCATCCATAATTTTTTGACGAGAGATTAAATTTCCCTCATTATCGTGTGCTTTTATTTGATCTTTTTGCAATGTTTTTAAAAAGGAAGTTATTATAAATCTATAAAAATATCGATTCTATAAAGATTTTTAGAGAGTCTTAACTAAATGGAGGTTTTTATTTCGGAAGCGAGTTATACAATTTTTATGTATTCAAATCTCGCAATTCTAAATTTTAATGAACATTTAGATATGTTATCTAGGAATTAAAAAGTGATCGTGAAGTTATTTTTGTAATAATGAATTACAGAATTTTCAAAAATAAAATAAAACGCTTCATTAATTCGAGTAAACATGCAGGGAATGAACAAAATAATTGAAGCATTTTTATACTATTACATTTTTTGATATTTCTGAAGAAATACTTAAAGAATCTTTGTATAACTTCAGAAATGTTTAGATTATGTGATTTCTCATACTTATCAATAAAGTTTAAAGATTTACAGGCTTGAGGGACCGACAATTAATTGCAAACGGAAAATAGTGTTTTTGAATACCCTATGTTAAAAAATCTGGCAACAACTTATAACAATTACTTAAGTTAGTATATTTAATAATTGAGCAAAGTTTGTAAGCCTAGCTTAAATATTTATGGAGATAAGGACATTTTTATAGAAAAAATAAATAAATAAATAAATAAAAAACTACTTTTTTCGTCTTACGTCTTCTTTCTATAACTTTTAAAATAACCAATGAACGAAATTTTTAGAGGAATTTAAAATTAATTACTAGTGTTTTAAAATTTGAAAAAAAAAATCCATTTAAAACTGTGCAATATATAAGTAATTAAAGCGGTTCTGTTATACTGCGCATGCGCTGAAATATTTTTTATTTTTTATTTTATAATTTTGTTGTTTATTGCATTTAGCAACTAATAAAAAAAGTCCAATTTGAATATTCCAAAAATATAAAAAGTTTGAAGTAATTTTCTAACTAGTTTTTGCACTTTTTAATAGAAACTCAAAATGATAAGGGATTTTCAAAAATATTATTTTGTATCATGAGAGAAAATTAAATAAAAATGATACCCTACAATAAGCTTTCGCATACCGAAATATGTTTGTGTAAGGAAAGAAAACACGCGAAAGAAAAAATGCTTTTATGGAAGATTATTACCAACAATGCTGGTGTCATTTTTAATAAATCTTCCTTAATAGTACAAATAAAAATTTGTGTAAAACCCCTCATCATTTGGAGATTTCTTTTTAAAAGTACGAAAACTACATTAGAAATTGCTTGAATTTTTTTAATTTTTTAAGATATTCAAATCGGACTTTCTTTATTAGTTGCTAAATACGATTCACTATAAAATTAAGAAATAAAACAAATTTAAATTTCTCTCGTTCATGCGTACTATAAAAAAATTACTGTAATACTCATATATTGCGCAGTTTCAAACAAAGTGTTATCAAATTTCAGAGCGATAATTTTGCAATTAATTTTAATTTGCTCCAATAATTTTGTTTAAATTTATTGAATATTTTTAAATTTATAGCAATAAAACGAAAGGCGAATAAAAAGTTTCTATATAGAAATGTTCATATCTCCATAAACATTTAAGTTAGGCTTACGAAATTTTACATATAATAACCATATTAGTTGCTACAAGTTACAAATGTATTGCTTCATTTTAAGGCATAGAGTGTTCAAAAACACTAACATCTGTTTGTAATTTGTTGTCGGTCCCTCAAACCTCGAAACTGATAATTTAGAGAAATCGCATACATAAAAAAAATCACCAAAATGTTGTTCAGAACTGTCACTCATTTTAACATTTATTTTGCAATTTTAACCTTTTGATAACGATGCTTCTTACACTTGCCTGACACTTCTATGGTTTATTTAAATAAAGTATACGATGAGTGTTAATTATTACATGTCCTAAATTATAACAAGGGGACATAAATGATGGCTTCGAATGTTTAATTAAAAATATTAAACTCAGATACATCAAAAATTGTAGTGACTGTTGTAAGCATTTTTTATGGTGGTAGTGAGATTTGTTTGCATGGGCTTCTTTGTAAATAAAAAAAAATGCCTTAAAAAGACAAAATAGTGCTGTCTAAACATAGGCTGAATTTAACCTAAAAGTTGCAGACTCACATAAGTTATGGAATCACCATACTATTCGCAAAAAAGCACCATTTCATCAAAAGCATCAACTACAAGAGACTTCGAAAAACAAAATTAAAAGAAATTTTTCAACTCAAAATGCAATGAAATGCATTGGCATAATTGCATGAGTATTCCAGTTCTTTTTCTAAAGGACATCGTTTTTGGTACCACTACTAAAATTTTCACATGTGTTATTAGTGGTTTTTCAGAAATCTAAGTCTAATAAATCCGCAGATTTTAGGTAAAATATCTATTCTTGTGTATTTATATTGCGTAATTTGTATGGTAGTTATAAAATAATCATGTTGTAACATGGCAGTACTTAATAAACAATAGTTGTATTGAAATTTCCTCCTCAAAAATTAATGGAGGAGTGAGATTACTCTCCAAAACCTTTTCTTTCGATAATATATATATTGTTAAATATATACATATAAAAAAAAATACGAGAAAACGTAAAGATTCTCTTCAGGACACTTTTCTTTACGTAGTGATATTTCGAAATAAAGAATAATTATAATTATCCTAAGATAAGAAATTACTCTCTATAATGTGTCAATATCACTGAAAAATATAAATGTAATTGAAAAAGAGTTTGAGACGAAGGAAAAAGAGCAGAAAACGAACTGAACGATATAGAGTAAGAAAAAAAATGCCTAAAAAAAGATAAATTAATCTAGCAGTTAACACAAATTCGGTAAGAAAGGAAATATAAATGCGCTTATACAGTAAAAAATAATTGTTTAAAAATATATTGGCAAAAAAAATATGAATCAAATTATATTTCAGTGCTGCTATCTATGAAATAAACACTATAATAAAAGCAACTGGAAGTTATATGTTAGTTATAAAATAATCACGTGTTAAAATGGCAGAACTCAATAAACAAAAGTTGTTTTGAAACTCTCTCTCGATTACAATGTATATATATACATAAACTGCTGTTTGTAGAAAATGCAACACCATGAAAGAATCATCAGAATCAAATGAAATTTAATGCAGAAACGACTTGTACTGATACAAATAAATGATGAAATTTTCAAAACAAAAGAAACAAATTAAGCGTCCGAAATCAGTATTTGGTGCAGCCACCACGCGCTGCAATAAGTGCTGCTATACGACGTGGCATGGAGTCAAACAGATGTTGAATATCTGCTTGAGGAAGAGAATTCCATATCGCTTGTATGCGCAACCAAAGTTCGTCTTTGGAAACTGCAGGACGCGGATCACGAGTGAGACGCCGANGAAATTTCCTCCTCAAAAATTAATGGAGGAGTGAGATTACTCTCCAAAACCTTTTCTTTCGATAATATATATATTGTTAAATATATACATATAAAAAAAAATACGAGAAAACGTAAAGATTCTCTTCAGGACACTTTTCTTTACGTAGTGATATTTCGAAATAAAGAATAATTATAATTATCCTAAGATAAGAAATTACTCTCTATAATGTGTCTATATCACTGAAAAATAAAAATGTAATTGAAAAAGAGTTTGAGACGAAGGAAGCAGGAAGCAGAAAACGAACAGAAAAAGAGCAGAAAACGAACTGAACGATATAGAGTAAGAAAAAAAATGCCTAAAAAAAGATTAAATTAATCTAGCAGTTAACACAAATTCGGTAAGAAAAAAAATATAAATGTGCTTATACAGTAAAAAATAATTGTTTAGAAATATATTGGCAAACAAATATGAATCAAATTATATTTCAGTGCTGCTATCTAAGAAATAAACACTATAAAAATGGCAGCCGGAAAATCTGATCAACAAAACCCAAAATAGGGAGAAAATTTAATAAAAACAGTATAAAATATATTTAAAAAATAATATGAAAAAAATGTATATATATGTTATATATTATATATATCAAATATGTAATATTTGTAGAGTTTAATTTATTAACGGAAATTAGAAATAAACCCATTTATTGATTTTCCTCCTCTCATAGGGTGATTGTTTATAAGTCAGAGCCTACATACCTAAATACAAAACCATTTATAGACTTCATCCATCATTCATAAATTCTTTCAAACTCTACGTGTATTACCTGCATTCATGAAAGGTGGCTGTTCATAAACCAGAGCCCATTCCATACTTACTAAAAAAAACGTTAAAAAAGTTTATTACACTGGAAAAATATTTATTTAGAAATTTACTTTATAAATTAATTGATGCAGTATAAAAGGTTAGACATCCAAACAACATCCAAACCAGTGACTTTAGGAATATCTGATCATAATTTTAGTTCCTACCTTAAAAACTAAATGTATATATATTACACACACAAGGGTTGGACAAGGTAACGGAAACTCATTTTTTTTTCTATATATCAAGAAGCACTCAGAGAATTATTTTGAAAAATTCGAAGTGTTTATGTCTTGCTATTTCTCATACATTTCAGTAAAGCTTAAAGTTTTTAGAAGTTTGAGGAACTGGCAATAAATTAGGAACGAAAAATAATGTTTTTGAACATCCTATGTCAAACAATATAGCTTGTAATTTATAAGCTTGTAACTTAAGGGGTTATTACATGCAATAATTGAGCCAAATTTCATAAACCTAGTTTAAATATTCATCAAAATATGGACATTTTTACAAAAAAAATGCTTTTTTTTACTTGCTTTTCCTACTACACTTTCTACTGAAATATTCAATAAAATTATACAAAATTTTAGAGTAATTTTTAGTTAATAATAAATAGAACATTTAAAATTTGAAAAAAATTCGGAAGATATGTGTATTTAAAGTAATCCTTTTATACTGCAACTGCGCATGTAACATTTAAAAAAAAATTTTAAATTTGTCATGAATAGTATTTGGTAACTTCTAAAAAAATGTCAGATTATCTGGAAAATTTGAAAAGTTGCTAGTAATTCTGTAAGTAGTTTTTGTTCATTTGAAAAGAAAGTTGTAAATGTTAGAGGGCTTTCCACAAGTTTTCTTTTGTACTATAAAGCACAAGATTCATTAAAAAGGATATTGGCAATGTCCTTCTTTAATGAATCTGAATGGGTATTATCATTTGTTTGGACAACACCCTATTAAATTTTGTTTTATTTCAAATGCTTTTTATTATCATCACACTTTGTTGTCTTGGGTATTATCATTTGTTATTAAATTTTGCTTTATGTTACAAAATGGTATTTGTGGAAAAACTCTTATCTTTTTAAGTTTTCTATGGAAAAGTATAAAAGCTACTTAGAATATAATATANTTATCATCTTGCGCACATCCAGAGATTCAGGCTAATCATTCTCTATTTGCGCTTCTATTTTCATATTTTATATTCTGACTAACTTACAAAGAAAACTTTTTTAATCATTTTTGAAAGATACCGTTAAGTGAAAGTACTTATGAATTCTCTGTTCTCTTTATATTTTATATTTTTTGTTTCCTTTCAAATTTTTATTTTTATTTTTTGCTTGACATGTTTTACTTTGCATTTTTTGCTTAATTTCTTTTATTTTCATTTCAGGGCATTTGGTGTTAATCTCACTATTGTCTTGATATATTTTGCAATGGCTATGTTAATACAATAACAGAAAGCACTCTTTTTTTGCGGATATTATCGTGTTAGCTGATGACGAGATTATATTTTTTCCCTATTTTGTTTTTCAGACTTTTTAGTTTTTTTTTAAATTTTTAAATATAGATTTTTAAATATTATTTTAATTATTTTTCTTCTTTACTTTGAAAGAGTCTTTATAATTTCCCGTTTTCTCTATTTTTTGAACTTATTTATCCATATACAAATACATTTTTTAAAGGAGAAAAAATAAAAAATCAAATCTTTACAAGAAATAAAATAAATAATATTTTACCCTCTAATATAATTATACTTTTTTTTATCAAAGATTATTGTAAAACAATCACGATACTTACCAGTCAGCAACAGAAATTATCTTCAGTTATTTACATCTGTATGTGACATGAGCTTTAGTGATATTATCCTCTCAGCCATCAGAAAAATCTATTTTGTTTATATCAGCACATGGTTTAAAGATTGTGATTTAAGTTAAATTGATGCGTACCAATCTTTTCGATTAGAATTGTCTTTTTTTAATTTTATCAGAGTATGGCATAAGTTGTATTTTATAATCAGTAAGTAAAAAGAGAAATATATAAATTTCACTGTTTAGAGATACTGTTTACCTATCAGCAGTCTTAGAAATATTGTGCAGTTTTAATTTAAATTATTAGCCTCTAAGAGAAAGCTAAAAAAATTTTAATGATAATAATACTTATTGAATTGCTAAGCTTGAAATTTTTACTTTTTATTAATTCCTTATTTGAAAGTCCAACTTAGAAATTTTTACAGAAGAATGCATAATTATTGTTGTCTCTAGGGTTTTTAGAAAATTCTTAAGTTGCTTGATTGCAAGATCAGTTTTAGAAAAATTAGTCGAATTGTTACAGCGGCTTATAATTTCTTTATTATTAAAAAGAAAAGTTTTAAAATATATATATATATATATACATGTAAGATTTCTTGCAAGAGAGGGCCCTTTCAAATACATATGTCTAAGACTGCTGATCAAAAAGTATAATTACAATTTATGTTATATTCTGATATACTTTTTTTTTTTAAAAAAAGGGGGGAGAAAAAGACATTTCATTGAGAGAAAGCATAAATTTAGCTTATATCACAAATTTTAAAGAATGTACTGATATAAATAAAATAGATTGCTTTAATATCTAAGTGGAAATTATCACTATAGCTTATTTACATCATAAATAAAAAAGATGACTCTATTTGCTAGTTAGAAAGTATCATGATTGCCTTGCAATATTCTTTAATATAAAAGGTAAAATTATTATTATATTAGAGGGTAAAATTATAATTAAATGGGAAGGTAAAGTAGAAGTTGCAATGAAATAAATATATAATTCTGACACAACAGCGGAATAATAATACATTTTGCTCAGAAATATCCTTAAATGTCATAAATAAACGTAATAGAGCAACAGAGTCGTTTTTCCAGCTAAAATGCTAACTATAAAATTGTAATATTCCAAAGAGTTAAAAATTTTGAAATTTTATTACTAAATCACATTGTACACTCTAAAAGATTCATTTCGCTGGACTACGGACGAAAAATTTTTCTGTCACTGACTTTAAAAATAAAATTATGGCCGTAAAGCAATCATGACCTTAAAAATACAGCTCAAATTGGACTTTTTGATGGAACTAACTCGCATTTGCGTTACATGGAGAAGAAAATCACGAAAACCACATTCGGTTAGCCTGATGACAAAGGAACCGTAACCCATGATCCGTCTACCACTGACGATATTTTACGTCAGCACTTTCGTCGGTGAGAGCCGGATGCGGAATTTGAATCGACCTGTCATTTCTGGGATTCAAACCTGGTTCATGTCATTGGAAGGCAATCGCTCTGTCTCCTGGGACACTACGGTTCATCATTGTAAATGATTTTATTTTATTTTCTAACCGTCGTTGAACAGCCGACCCAATTTTATGGGTTTACGACTACTAATGTTCAACTCCTATAGCCTTGTGATTTTGAACCCAATCCAGAAGACAAGGGAACTCCTGGATCGAGTATTGGGAGAAATTTTCCTTCGTGGAGGACTTACCAGCATTTGCGTTATATGAAGCGGAAAAGCACGAAAATCTTCCACGCTTAGTCTGACGCCAAGGGGACTCTAACCCATGATTCGTCTACCACTGAGGATATTTCACGTCAGCACTGTGGTCGATGCAAGCAGGATGCGGAATTCGTATCGACTGGGATTCGAACCCGGTTCGCCTCATTGGAAGGCGAACGCTCNTTACCCGCATTTGCGTTATATAAGGCGGAAAAGCACGAAAATCTTCCACGCTTAGTCTGATTCCAAGGGGACTCTAACCCATGATTCGTCTACCACTGAGGATATTTCACGTCAGCACTGTGGTCGATGCAAGCAGGATGCGGAATTCGTATCGACTGGGATTCGAACCCGGTTCGCCTCATTGGAAGGCGAACGCTCTATCCCCTAAGCCATCGTGGCTCCATTGTAAATGATTGCTGGCAGCAGTGGTCAAGGGAAGGTACTGCTTCAAGAAAACCGGATTCAGGGCCGCCACGTGGCACTACTCACAGGGAAGACCGTCGTGCACGGCGTATAGCTGTGGCTTTCTGCGTCAAAAATTCGAGCTGCAGTTACCACTGCAACTACATCTCTGAGCGAGACGCCTCGTATCTTGCATTTCACTTACTCCAAAACACTGTCGTTTACAACGTGAGTGGTGTTAAGTTAGAGCTCACTGGAGGACAGAGTGGATATCTAATATTTTTTCGGATGAAAGTCGGTCCTGCCTTAGTGCCAGTCATAACCGTTTATTAATTAGAAAGAGGCCAAGTCGGCTTGTGCTACTGAACTTATTTGCACAGCCTAGATACACTGATCCTACACGTGGAGTTATGGTCTGGGGAGCAATTTCCTAAGACAGCAGGGACACTCTCGTAGTTATTCCACGCACATTGACACCAAATTTGCACGTCAACCGGCTGATTCAACCAGCTTTATTGTCATTCATGAGCAGCATTCAAGGGGGTATTTTCCAACAGGATAACGCTTGTCCTCATACCGCTGTTGTAACCAAGTATGTTCTACAGAATGTCGTCATGTTGCCTTAAATGCTACATCACCAGATCTTTCACCAATCGACCACGCATGAGACAACATTGGACGACAATTTCAGCGTCATCCACAACCAGCATTAAATATCCCCGTATTGACTGACCAAGAGCAACAGGCATGAAACTCTATCCTACAAAATGACATACGGCATCTGCATGACACAATGCATGCCTGCATTCAAAATTCAGGTAGTTACACTGATTATTAAACTACCAGTATTTTACATTTGAAATGGTTTTTATCTTAATTGCATTAACCTGTGATCTTAAGACTTTATTCAATTAAATATCTCAGACAAACGCATTGCCGAAATTTCATAATTCTACAATAATTTTACTGGTGTTGGGATTTTTACTCTCCATCGCAGCATATGACCACTGATAAATTAACATTACGCTAATGGAAGTTATGTTCATTTTGGGCCTTGCTAGTTAGTTGTTTGAGACACGGGCGATTTATTTGCCAATTCAAGGGAACCGTGGAACAAGGCGAAGTAGTGTAGATGTGTTATCTGTCAAGTAGGGAGAGTTCTTAGCTAGAGTTGTCAGCAATATGGAGGAAATACGGGTGTTTTTTTATGTCGGCTAGAATCAAGTACAGGACCTTTGCGACCATGGCAAGATGGCGTTTAAACAGATCTTATACGTCGTATAGGATCAGTATCTCGTATAGTATACGAAATAAAACTCAGTTGGCTACAATCTCATTTGGCGTTGAAGGAACCCTCTCGTTAATCGCCAAACAGTTGTGCACTGATGTTTTCGGTATGATATCAATCACCAAGTTTAATATGAATGCTACATTTCTTAGATTTAAAATAACCGATCTTCCGCAGAAGTTCGTGAGTATCATAACTAGAAAAAATGTAGGAAATATTGTTTAAATTCACCCTTCAGTTAATTGTTACAATTATATTGAAACTTGGATTGATACATTTAGTATATATAGTTAGGATGCACATTCCCGTAAATTTCATTCAAATGAGAGCAGAAAATTTCTATCCAGGCAGGTTTTAATACTGGTAGAACTGCGAGGACTGCATCTCGATATACATTTAAAGTTGACACGTCATTTTTTTTAATAAAATAAAAAAAAAAAATTCAAAAATTTTTTTGGAATAATGATTTTCAAATTTGATTTGCGTTCAAAACATTTTTCTTAGTATAGTGAAATACTCGATAACTTTTTTTAATTAAAATATGTCGATATCTATTCTTCAGTAAGGCTTAGATTGAAATGAATTTCATTTCGGTTTTAGATAAACCTTTCTGAGTTGTAATAAATAACGGTTTTATAATCTATCAATATGGTCCAAGTTTGTCCGCACTTATCCCTACAAACTTGTCTAGAGTGGGCGAAAACAACAATTTTTTAAAAATATATATTTTGAAAAAACTAACCAACTTAGTTTTCCAGATATAAACCAGAATGCCAGATAAACTTCATTTGTACTAATTCCTTCAAACAATTGTTTCGTCAATTTTATATAGTATTGGTTATTGTGCAAAAAATTTTATGAAATTAACAAAATAACAATTAATGCTAAAAACAACGAGGATAAGGCACAATTAAAAGTTCATCAATTTATACAGTATAGTTTCAGTTTTATAAACAAGAATCTTAATCAGTGTCTAAACGTCAAATGAAGGTAGAGAAGCAAAGAGATAAACACGTCAAGTGGTTTAACCAAAAGGAACTGGTGAATAAGTTTGAACAAGAAGCAGGTTAAACCACTTAGCACTAGTGTTTGTTACTTTTTACACTCTTTACTTTTTAAAAATCCACAGTTTAAAAATCCACAGTTTCATGAAAATAAATACGAACTATTATTAGTTCTTAACTTTTGCATATTTTTATGAGCATGCTGTGCACAGCCAATATAGTGTTGGAGTAACTTTTCAAATGTAAGCAAAAATAGAACGCAAATACTTTTCATTTTCACAAAACGGTATTTTTTCTTCTTATTTTTCTTGTGATATCTTGTTCTTCGTTCTTTTCTATAATTAGCATAAAGAGCGAAGTGTCAAAATGAGCAAAGCATAACCTAACAGCCATTCGTTAATAACTGTTATAAACTCACAAAATTTCTAAAAATTGCCCATTATTCACAGAAATGCGATTTATTAAGTGACATTAGTAAAAAATTGGAAGAAAAAAAAACATGACAGTCAGCTGACGTCATCAGGGGGTACCAGCCCTGAATTGTCATAAAATGGCTAAGACAAAAGTCAAAAAATTCGCTTTCTCTGTACCCCAAAAGTTTTGCCCAAGTCTAGAAAAATACAAGAAAAAATAGAAAAATATGCAATACAATACAGTAAAGTACAGAAGCATAAAGCAGTAGAAAAACGACAAGACAAATACAGAAGGAAAGTAAGGAAGAAAACTTACTAGTATAATACAAATTAAAATACGTTTAAAAAAAAGTCATGTTTTTTTTTTTCCAATTTTTCACTAATTTTTCTTCAATGTCTCATTTGTTTAATTCCGTTTGGTTTCTTTGCTGCTAAGCGCATTCTTCCATTTGGAAGTTTTAACCTTTTTAATCTTTTTTAATTTTTATTTTGCATTAATATTTTGATTTCTTTTCATAATTTATTAAGTGACGACACAGCTTTCACAAATCGAAGAATATAAAATGCCTCTCAAACAAGTTGGAAATCTGAGGGCACATGATTTGATGAATGCAATGGGTGTGTCAAAACATCCCTGCCTAGTTTCAACCGAATTGTCAAAGATGCATGACGCTGAGCATTTCTCTGTTAGCACAGGGGAAATTTTTTTCTGTCTCTTGATCTACCTCATATATCTCTTTTTCTGTCACAGATCATGAATATTTTCGAATTGCTGATTTCAAATCTGCAATCGGTTTATCTCTCCAAACTACGTTTTGAAAATGGCATTTTTTAATCGATTTTTTTGTCAAAATGTACAAGTTTAAACACGTTATATGTAACCTCAGGAGTCGCATAAATGTTGGGACAAACGTCTAAAGGAGTTAGGGTACATAATCAGGAATAAAATTGCATAGGAAATAATTACATTTGGTGCACCAAATAAAGATATTACGTTAAATTTAATTAAAATATAAGTAGAGCACGGGCTGGTGCTAAAATATTTAACTTTATAATGCATGCGGTATTACAAAGTCATTAATATCTGATTTAGATTATTAATATCCAATCAAATTTGGGCAAAAGCAATATTAACTTTAATCAAATAACATATGCATATAATATTAATCTATGCTAAAGATTAATTTATCTTCTAAACGTGCTTAATACTGCTGCACCAGAGATAATAAAATAAGTAGGTAATAAGCAATAAACAGCATTATATATGCACGTGACAGATTCAAATTCAATAAAGTATAGTGGTCAGTTTAAATTTAAGATTATCTAAAAAATTTGTTCAGATGTATCAAAATATGGTTGAAAAATTGCAAGAATGCCAAACTGTGATACAAAATTTTATATACCTTACCAGTTTTTTCATTTTGACTAAAATAAAAATGAACATTCTAGCACGTGGAAAGTGATGATATTTCATCAATATTAATCAGACATTAAATCCCCCTAACATGAATGCTTTATAACATTGAATCAAAATTCTTAGTGTCCTAAATGATAATGAAATATAATGACGGTCTTGCTGAATATTAAATTTTTTCTGAAAATTAAGTGAAAAAAAAAAACATTTTTACTGTGGATCTCAAGTTAATATTGATATTAAAAAATTATCGAACTTTAAAGATTTTTTTATGAAGAATACAAAAAGGTACAAAAGCTCGACACAGCATAAAAAGGGAATTAATAATCAACAAAAATAACAAACAACTTTATGAAATGAAAAGCTTACTCTTCATGGCATCTAAAACGTCAAAACTGTGGGGAAAAAAAGCTTGAACCTCAAATCTGCTTCCATTACCAATATTAATTTATAAAGTTTGTAGTAGCCAATTTTAAATTAAAGAATTTGTCTATAATAGTGAGATATCTCTAAGACTGTTAAGAAAACTGTGTGAGTTTTCCAGGAATTAATAAAAAGATACCTTATTTTCTACAGCATTTATTATTATTGTTAAAGGAATTAACTCGCTTTCGCGTTTGTAACGATGGCAACTTGAGACCACCACTTTCCGACTAGCTACAGTAGTCAAATCTCTAATGGAGCTTCGTGCTTATTGACAATGCAAGTTGACAGCAACAAACTGACTACAACAAGCTGACCACAACAAACAGGATATATTGCAATTTTATCGGCAAATAGAACGTATCACCAATGCATGTTTTGATTATTTTCCAAGTAGTGGATGTGCTCAAAATTCAACTAGTATTCTACTGACAAAACAAGTTACGGTTGCTTCCAGACCACTGAAAACTAAGTTTATCGTCATTTTTTAATTAAAAGGAATTATCCGCGAAACAGAACTTGCGATCTTTTCCGCTTTGCAAGTAGAATCCTCAAATTTCAACAGGAGCTCTGCGTCTGATGCCAATTCAAGTTACATTTGTTTCCTAAAATTTATTTTCATTTCATTGGCAATCAAAATTTAGACACTTTTCCAACATAGACAGGTCCAAAACTAGAGAAATAAAAACTATGCTTTTAAGTGGACTGAAAAGAAAAGTCATAAAATGAAAAATGTAGGCGCATGACTTTCCAGAGAAGGAAATTAATTAAAGTTGGTGATATGATTCTCCGCCGTCTTTAGAAAGATGATTCCTACGTTTTTTGCTTCAAGTGTGAAAAAATCAAATTATTTCCTTTTTTTTTTCTTTTTTTGACTTACTTGAAAAATGTATTGTTTAAAAATTTTATTTTGCATTATTATAATATTTATTACAATTGAAGAAAAATATTCTATATATTTAATATCTTAAATATAGAGCTAACTTGAAGTTTTAAATTAAATAACTTTACAATTAAGCCATCATATATTATTTCACTTTGATTTCCTTTCCATGAAAATTAATATTAAAAAGGAAGATTTATTATGTCGTAACAAAATTTTCAATAATCTATAAATGGGAAGGGGAAACAAGAGTAAAACTAACTTCAACAAGTTAAAATAAATTGTTATTTTTTACGTCCATCGTGAAGTCTTCGAAGAATCTCAGGGGATTCTTGCATTTTTTTTCTAGCCTCGTTGCATTATTGAATCTTACAAAAGATGAATACTTTCAAAATCTAACAAGTCTTCTTAAACATGAAGTAAATAAAATACACGCTGAGTCGAGATAGAGTCTCACTCTAAAATTAGTTAAAGTTTTAATAAATGTTTAATTTCCTTTTATACGCCGAAAATTAGTAACTGACGCAGCTCCCAATCATGTAATTTGCTTTAAAAAATATGTCAATCTCGCTAAGTAGGTAGATACTCTATTTACATCGCACTAGAGCTGCACAATGGGCTATGGGCGACGATCTGGGAAACATCCCTGAGGATGATCCAAAGACATCCTCAGGGATCAAATTTTTCGAAATTTTGATCATCCCATCGAAATTTTGATACTCTGCAGAGGGACTTCGACTCAGCAGAGCAGAGAGACTTTGCTCGCAGATCTTCGTATGTACTACCCCTGCTTTGGTAGCATGAAGCACTTTAAGCGTAGTCGCATGAAGCGTAGTCGAGCACTTTACGATAGAACAGTTTTAACGAGGACCGATGCCGCGCACCTTCGGTCCCTACGCAGGCTGATCAAAGTGGTCGCTCGCCCGCTTGCTGACTTCAGCCAGTGATGCTTGACTTCGGTGTTCTAATCGTGTCTTTGCGATCAGTTCGCTACGGGACATGTCAATCTCGGCGCCTTTCTTTGTTCAGCCCCTCCCACTATTCCATAACAGAAGTTACCACCAAGAAAGGCAATTTAAAAATTTCAAACTTATCTTATCTTCAACAGTATGTAGAGAATTAGTATTTTCCGCTGAAAAAAGGCAAAAGTATTGGGGCGATCCCTAATGAGTTTCACAAAAAAAAAAAGGATGCTTTGACACATAGTTAATCAATTTTTTGCAATTGTTTACTCAAAGCTTTTATTTCAGGCCTCAGCTATTTATCAACATTTTCTATGTGCTATCGATGTTTGGTAAAAAACATTTTGTGATAGGCAACACACAATTTTCCGCGGTATTGAAGTACTTCCCCTGAATTCCTGGTATTGAGTATTTCTGGCGCCTTCCGTGGTGTTGAAGTATTTTAAACAATTTAGTTTAAATCATGATCTTGTAGTCGAATGTGTAAATTATTTCTAGAAATTAGTGCTTTGTGGTGCCCTATCACGAGCTTATTACGCTTAATGGTTAATCCGGTCTCTGGGACGCGGTATCTTAAATAAGTTATAAGCGACTTTGATTTCTTGGAAACCATTTAAATTAATTTTCATTAAAAAAATTAAAACTATTTATAGATTTTTTATAAGAAGATAAAATCTAAAATCTTTTTCGTTAAAATAAATGTAAAATAGTGTAAAATTTATAGAGTCAGGCTAAATTAGAAAGTTAATAATGAATTAGAAAGTCAATGCCGATATGACCTATTACTTGTGCAATTAGTCTTTTGTAGGAGTTGCAACTTAGTTTTGATGTCGAGCTTAGCTCCCTAATTAAACCATGTGATTAAAGATGGAATGGAATGAATCAAGGATGCTTTTCAGAAAATCTGACGTTACTCTTGACAGTTTATTTTAAAATAAAGATTTTCAGTATAATTTGCATGCTACAGTACATAAAATTGCAAGATAACCAAATAAAAATTTTAAAAAAAAGAAAAACTTTTGCTAGAACTTAATACTTCTAACCTAAGTAAGTACCTAACCTATATTTATGTTTATTACTAACTATTCAATGTTAGTTCAATCACCTTGAAGTTAGTTCTCCCAGTTCAATGGCTAAATTATGCATTTTTATCGCCATCTATGAAATGAAATATGAGTATAAAGAACTAAAAAAATTATTTAAAAGTATAGAGAAAACATGGAGAATGATAAAGATTAATAAAAATGGAAGAAAATAACTATTAAAATAAAATATTTAAAAAAAAATGTATTAAAAAATATTAAAAAGCTAGAAAACAAAATAATGAAAATATATAATCTCATCTCAGCTCACACAATTATATCCGCAAATCCCTCACTTTAGGCTTCTAACCTCTATTTAAGCTTTTATTTTTATATTTTGTAATCTATCAAACTTATTACGAAAATATTTTAAAGCATTCTTGAAAAATTCCAGAACGTGTAAGTTCATTTGAATTTGCTACTCGCTTTATAGATTACATTTTATATTTTATTCTGTTTTTTTCTTACATTTTCTTTTCTATTTTTTGCTTGATTTGTTTCATTTCGTATATTTTTTATTTAATATGATCTAATTTTGTTTCAATTTTTTTGGGTGCCCGTCACACTATTGTATTGATACATTTTGCTTTGGCTATATTAAATACAATATTAATATGCACTACTTTTTGAGGATATAATCATGTGAGCTGATGACGGGATTATATCTTTTCATTATTTTTTTCCTGGCTTTTTATTATTTTTTTTTAAAAATAAAAAAAAAATTTAATTAATAATTTTTAAAAATATTCTATTTTAATAATTTTTCTTCTTCTCTTTTCATTAGTTTCTATTATATTATTTCCCATGTTTTTTTATATTAACTTCTCCATTTCATATCATATTTCTCTCTCTCTCTCTCTCTTTATATATCTATAGCACAAACTCAAAAAAGAATAATGCTATTAGCATTTTTTTTAAACAATGATTTTACATGCGCCAAATTTAAAGATTGATATAAAGAAAATATTGTCTGAAAAGATTTTTTTTTATGTAACTAGATTTGAATCTGATTGTCTTCGAAACATCACAGGGTTAATAATAATGAAGAAAATGAAATACTGATGAATATATATTTTTTTGCAACATTATTTCAATTTTGTAAACTGCATAAATTATTTCATTACGTAGACTGAAAACTTTTACTGTTAAACAAGCTTTTTCGCAAGTAAGGGTAAAGAAATTCTCTACCCTAAATACTGTTGTGAAGAAACATTTGGAAAAAAAAAAAAAAAAAAGCATTTTCCCAATATTCTGTTGTTAACAAAAATTGGATTTGAAATTACGAACATTGGGCTACGTTTTACCTTTAAAAACAGAGAGGGCAGCAGGCAGCACATATATTTGAAAAAGTCAAAGCCATGTGAATTATAAGTCTAGTGAATTTCAAGAAATTTGTGCAAATACAACGGTCACTCTATAAAATAAAAATAAATCATTTTAAAAAAAGTAACATCAATATTTTTAGACTATTATTAATTGTTTTTTTCGTTATGGACTGATAGTTTTTCGAAAAGAAATTAAAAATGGATGTAGACAAAATATCTAATAACATTTACACCAAATGAGGTTGAGGAAGATTTATACAACTTACAAATCACTAAAATAAAAAGCAAATCTCTCTTCATAATTCGCAGTAACAGCCAGATTCCGAAACAGTAAGCTTTGAATTTTAATGAAGTGAAAAAAGTAAAATTTATTCTTGAAAACGAAAACATTGTCGAGTACGTGATGCTGCCATCTAGTGCAATTTACAGAATTCATACAAAGCGTTAGAAGTTGAGATAAGCCACGAAGTTTCTAATGCACGGTTCTTCTCCCACTCCCTAATGCCGTCACATAATTTGTCAGAATTTTGATACTTTGCAACTCTTAAGCATTATAAAGCCATTTTTTCTATACTTTAAATTTTAAATTAATTATGTTGTTAAAAGAGAATTTGTCATGAAGGATTTCTACTGAGGTTCAATGAAAAGCAAGCATTCGAAGTAAATATTCGTACTGATATTAGTGATTCTTGAAAATATTCAAGTGACAAAACACTTAAATAATTAACTAAAATTTTTTTAGAAAGGTACAAATTTTATTTTTATTATGTGTGGTGAAAAGTGGAACTTTCTATAAGGATTAATAAGTACTTTCTAATCACTATAAAACCGAATCTAAAATAATCAATTATAATAAATAAAATCAATTAAAAAAAGAACCTTTACAATTCATAAAAAATATATATTTAACTAAGTTTAATAATAATAAAAAATAAATATTAGTAAATAATTAATAATATAAATTAAATAATTGATAAGCTTTTCGTCTTTTTCAAAAATTGCACTTTTGAGGCAATTAATTTAAAAACATTTTAATTTAATTATAAAAATCGAGTGCGTGTGCGTGTGTGTAGGTGTTAGAAGAACTGTAATAAATTTTTCTTGGGAAAAAAAAAAAAACTTTCTCGACCCTCAAATAATTACCAAACTTTCATAGCCAGTGACTGATATAACTACCAGGACTGCATCATAATACTCTTTTAAAGTCGACGCTTCGAAAAAAAAAATTTTTTTCTTGATTAAATAAAAAAAATATTATAATAATTCAAAATATTCATCAAATGAATTCAAACATGAATTCATTCAAAACGTCTTTCAAATATAATGAAATATTCCACTACAAATTAGTATTTTAATTAATATAATTCAATATTTATTCTCTAATAGGGACAAAGCTGAAATTAATTTCGTTTTGGCTTAAAAAATAGTTCAAAGATTTCCATTAGATCATTCAGGAGCGACATATAAGAAATGGAATTTTTTTAATATATAATCAGAAATGGAATATATATATATATCNATATAAATCTAATTATAATTCATTGGTATGTTTTTAGCCTTGAAGTCCCACAATAGAATATCTCTACACCTATTCTTTACCACAGACATTTTATGAAAAGAGTTTTAATGCTTTTATTAATACAAAAGTAATTTCTATAATTTTTGTATTATATATATATATATATATATATACTAAAAAACTATATGAAAGGCGAAACTACTGGAGAAACGGAAACTGGAAAATAGTGCTAATCTCTTTAAGAGAAAAGCAAAATCTCGCCATAATAGTTTTGACGTCAGTGATGCTTAATTAATTTTGATACTAGGTACTATAATTGAAATTTAGAAAAAATAAAAATAATCTATGTACATCGAAATTAATGGAGAAATGGTACTAATACGTTCAAGAGAAAAGTAAAAAATCGCCAAACTATTATTGAAACTAATTACGCTTGATTACTTTTGGCAATCAACTGCATGTTTATTCGAATCAAAAGAGAATATTAATTGAATACTGTTTTTGTTAGTCTATTCTACTAAAATTCTGCTAAAGTGTTTGGCATTTTTCTCACCAACCACAGCAGCATAATTTTTTGTCTTAATAAATGAGCTTATAATTGTTTTAAATTTGGCACTATTGACTACAATAGGATAACACATAAATAAGATGATAACAATATCATTTTCAAGGGAATAAAAAGTTTAAAATATAAATCGATGCTGCCATCTGTTGGAAATAACTGGAAATAAAGAAATTATACTCTTTCTTTTTTAGCTAACTTTGCCATATTCCATTAGGTAAACGGAAAAAAAAATCCCTGAAAAGAAAAAGAAACAAAAAAAAANAAAAAAAAAAAAAAAAAAAAAAAAAAAAAAAAAAAAAAAAAAAAAAAAAAAATCACAATAAAAAATATAAAAAATTCTATTTAAGATTGTAACGTAAGTTTGAGCAAGAATTTAATGCAATCGTTATTCGAACATAATTAAATACTAATTTTTAAAGCAATTTAATGCACAAATAGTAAATGAAAATTTTCCAAAAAGAAACTTTTCACATTTCATATTTTTTAGCAAAATTTTATGTACTCTTATAAAGCTCTAAACATTTTCTAAATTTCAATAATTACACTTATTGCATTGTATTATTATAAAATTTTTTTTACTTGCGATTTTATTAAAAATTATATTCATATGAAACGTTTAATACTTTTTGCTATTATTTTTAACTTCTCTTAAGATTTGCCCCTAGGAAGAATACTGTTTTGATAGCACTATTAACGGAGATATATATTGAATAATACAAATATTAAAAGTTCATTTCTGCATATTTTAAATCAATCCTTGCATAATATTTAATTTTCTAAAAAATATTAAATTTTATTGGAATAAATATTTAGTCAGATAAAATCCACACTCATTGGTCATAAGTGAATCGGTCATTAAATTTATACCATTGTTAAAACGTTGTTATATTTTGGTGTTCTTTTTTTCAGTCTTTTTTTCAGTTCTGTGAGAGAAGAATAATACTATATTTTTGAATTTACATAAATTTCGTACAACTTTAATATCAATAAAATATTCGCAATAATTTCATTTTTCTATAATTTTTAGAACACATATTTTTTAACACATATTAAAAACAGAACATCTCGCATGTTTTCGTTTCACATAATTTTTACTTCAGTGATAAAATTTTCTTATTTAAGTCAAAGTCTGTTTCTATTTTCGAACAAAGGTGAGAAAATTTGTTATGATATATTTAAAAAAAAAAACTTTCAGAAATTTGCAATGCAATAAATATTTTTATGATGTAAGTTCTACTCATGTTATTGTACGAAAAATTGTTAATCACTGCGAGCCTGAATTATAGGCCATCTTAAAAAAATGATATTAGTTTTATTACTAGTGAAAAGGTGACCGAAAAATAGAATATATATATATATATATATATATATATATACACCGAAGAGCCATTACATTATGTCCACCCTGCTAATAACATGTAGGACCACCTTTAGNTTCGCTGCACTTAGATTTAAATTCAAGTCAGCAGAATATTCTAGAAGACCGAAAGATTTCAAATTAAAGAAGAAAAAAAGGGGTCGCGTTTGACATTTTCTGTTGCCCCCCATCGGCTTCCTTTGGTGTCTTTAATTAGTTGACTCTCAAAGTGTGAATGCAGTAGCATTTGTGTGTATTGCCCACAGGGTAAGTAATGTACAACCCCTTCAAAATTTATGAGTCGGTGTGAGGAAGATAAACAAACAAAACTGATGGTTACTTTTTTCTGTTTATTTTTTTACCTTCTGTCGGGTTTGTTTGTGAGTATTTTCCAAACAAACCCGAATTTCTCTTCATCGCATGGATTTTAGTGATATGATTGACAAAATGAATGCTTCTTATTCATTGACTAAAAAGCAATTTTATTAAAATTAAAACACTACTTTAAAAAAATTTAAATTATTGAGTTTATATTTTAACATAATTTAAACGTATTAGTACTTGGATGAAACCTGTGAATAGGGGAAACCTGTTAAGTTGATCACCTCCTTTCCAAAGTTGATCTCAACTTATTCACATTTCAGGGCAACGAGCATTTTGAAATGATGGAATATTGCGCAATCTAAAAATGGCGTTTTCTGAAAACATCATTTTTTATACTCCTAAACTAGATTACTTTTTCAATTTGCTCTACAATTATGTCTCCGAAAATTACATAGCTTTATTTCTGATAATATAAATCAGTTGTCGAATAACTGAATTTTTTTTATCTGTAACACAAATATTAGTTCTATTTTAGAGAAGACATTGACTAAGAGAAGTAAAATATCAGTGAATGTACAAATCAAACCACTCGAGAGTTCATAATATTTTAGAAAAAAGCAAAAATTCCTTATTATTTGAGCAATGTAGCGTTTAAAACTAATTAACTTAGAATCTCAAAGAAGTTCAAAAAATTAAATTCAATCGTAAACAGAAAACTTGCGCAGATTTTGGTATAATTGCTTCAAACACTCTCTCTGCCCATGTATTCTTTTAGAATAAAAACTAAACAGAGATCTGTTATTTTTTCCATCAGCCATAGTTTTGCCATCATCCCACCTTCATGCAATAGTTTTGAGATGTGTATTTAAAAGCAAAATATGTGAAGTTGAAAATGGTCCTGATTTGAAGCGGAAAAGGGTTGGAAAATTTTTAATCCTTATAAAAATGAAAATGGTGGGAAAAATATGCAGAACAGCATTTGAACGAGACAGAAATTTAAGAGATGCTAATCATTTTGAAAAAGAATTAACCAAACATATACTTAGCGATAACTTTAAGGAACTAACTGAATATCGGACAATATAATGAATAGAACATGCTGAAAAGTAATTTACAATCCACGATGTGTTTGATGAATTGCAAGGGAAGTTTACTCCTCAAAAATAGCTCTATTGCGATTCTAACTTATTTTGCATGTAGAACACGAGAAGGCTTGAATAACAGACATTTCGTTGTTCATTGCAACTTGTAGCTTTGTAGTATACCGTAGCTGAATGCAATGAAATTCCTCAACATACTTAACAAGATTTTTAAAATCTTTAATATTATATGAGATAAATCTTAAGATTAAGATTATATGTTTAAAATCTTAAGATTATATGATAACGAAACCAAGAAAAGAATTGAATAAATTTGATAGAACTAATAGCATTTATTAAAACAATTGTTTGTTTTATTATTTTTCAAGGGGATGTGGGGAATCGATAAAATAGATAAGTCTTGACCAGGAGTGTCAACAGATCGAACAATACATATACAGAGATTAGAGACGACTTATTTGATACGTTTTACTAATATTTAAATTATTGTGTAGTATTGTTATATTTATAATAATACATCATAAGTTTTTATGACAGAATTATGGACAGTATAAATAATGGAACAAAATAATTTCAGATGGGACTGAATTATGAGTTATATAATTAATATGACATAATAATTTCATATATGACTGAATTGTGGAAAATATAATTAATAGGACATAATAATTTCATATATGACTGAATAGTGGACACTATAATTAATAGGACATAATAATTTCATATATGACTGAATTGTGGACACTATAATTAATAGGACATAATAATTTCATACATGACTGAATAGTGGACGCTATAATTAATAGGACATAATAATTTCATATATGACTGAATTGTGGACACTATAATTAATAGAACGATAATAATTTTATATATGACTGAATTGCGGACCCTATAATTAATACTAAACTAAACTCCTTGGCGCGACAACCCATAGAGGACCAAGGCCTACTGTGCCTATTTCCTTGACCTTTGGGCTCTGAGGTGCAAGCATGATTGGGACTCATTTTATCGACCCACTGAAGGGATGAACAGCTCAACCGTGATCGGCCTAAGGATCACTATAATTAATATGACATAATTTCATATATGACTGCATTTTGAAAAATAAGTGGATGACTTAGGTTCTACTACAAGCAGAAACTTTGCCTTCAAATAACTAACATTTTTTGCAAGAATGCACTTTATGGCAAAATAATGTGGATGTTAAGAGAAAATGTTAAACGACAGTGCTAAGAAATATGTTAAATTGATGCAGTATTTCAATGGGTTAATAGCTGTTGGTGGAGGAAAAAAAAACAATTTGTGCTTCGTAAAATAAGAGATCATAGCAAGTTATATATCTGGATTGCATTTAAAAGAAAATATACGCAGTGATTTTAATTTCTGCTGCGATAAACATGTGAACGTATAGGATGAATGTGTGAGTTGATAATTCATTTAATATAATTTTTAATTAATAATAACCGGTATTTTTAAATCTTTGTCTTAAATTCATTATATAATCATTGCAAAATTAAAAATTCTGGCTCAATTCAGCACTGGTTAAATTCGTCCAATTGAACTTAAACATTAGACATTTACATATACTCAAATGGAATAAATTGAGAGGAAAGAGTGAATATATATATACACAAAATAATCCTTTAAGTATTTATTGAGAAATTAAAAAAATGTCAAAAACTAAAAAAATCTTCCATTATTGTAGGGTAGTGTGTGTATTTATATATGTATATATGGCACAATAAAGACAAAAGGAATAAAAAGAAAAAGGAGAAAAACGAAGAAAATTAAGCAAATTATTAAGTTTTATGCTCTGCGCATAAGCTGCAAGCATGAAGAACTCATAAAATTCGTTACAAAAATAGAGAAAACATGGAAAATAAAGATTAATGAAAAGAGTAGACAAAAATTATTAAAATATAATATAAAAATTTTTTTAAAAAATATAAATTAAATAGCCTGAAAAAAAATGAAAAGATATAATTTCTTCATCAGCTCACACGATTATATCAGCGAAAAGGAGTGCTTTCTTATATTCTATCAATATGGTCAAAGCAAAAAATATCAATACAATTGCTCGATTCGTTGTTAACTTGAAATAAACTATTAGGACGCCCAATTTTTGGAGTTTCTCAGCACCAAATTCGGAGAGGTATTATACCACAGTTTTTACAGAATATGGTGATAAACATTGCACATTAAAATTTCCTCTGATGGAAAAATAATAATTATTAATAAATAAAATTAAATTAATAAATGAAATAAAAATAATAAATAAATAAAATAAGAATATATTAATGAATAAAAAATATTAATAAAATGAAAACAAAATCGTAATAATAAAACTACTTAACATTTATTTTTCACAATGCTTCAAAACATCACCTTTCATTTCTTTCTATATTATTTTACTATGCACATTCATTTTCCTATTTCTATTTATAATATTTACTAAAAGTTCAAAATTATATTTCTTTATCATATTCGGATTTTTCTTACTTTTTTACTACACGTGCAGCAGATATTTTTCGCAAAATAAAATCTATATCCTGTTTTTCAAATAAAAGTGAAATATTCTTTAAAAACAGTCATATCTTTTGGTGGTTTTTTTCATATTTAATTCGAACGCTTCAACTCTTTTATTGTAAAATTTTTTCTTCTTTCAAGTTTTTCATAGAAAGATAAATCGTGGTTGAAATAGCTGGAGGCCACATTTTCCATATTCGCTCTCTCTTTATTGTTGGTTTCATTTTTCACTCTGTTATCTTAGATTTGCGCATAGAACGCGAGATTTCTAAACAACGTTGAGTTATTTCGTATATTTGGGGTCCGTTTACTTCAAAAGTATTGGATATATGTTTCATTTTTAGACTTTTTCAGTTTCAAACAATTGTATTCCTATCACTTTTATTTCAAGTTTCAAATACTGTTTCACAAGCATTATTGTACTCGGTTAAAAAAAAAATAAAAAAAGAGAAAAAGCTGATTTTGATGCATTTCCTCTCCAGGGTTATTTTTATTTATTGAAGTTTTGGATGGAGAATGTTACCACAATTTTCAGAATATTTTGTTACAGGACGAAGGAAATTACGTAAATATTGTTTCAAATGTTTTAATTTTAGAGCTACATAAACGTATGTACTATGTAAAGAATCATTAAAATCAATACACCCTTTATTTATTTATTTATTTTAACAGAAACAGGCAAAATAAGGTACTTTAATGTGAAATACTGCTTTCAAACATTCACTGCTTTCAATCACTCTTGTTGCAACTATTGATCTTAAAAAGGGGATAAAAAAAAACTTATAACACTTGAAAATATTAAAATTTAATTTGCTTCAGAAACTTATGAAGGTAGAGTAAGACAAATAACCGTAGAAAAAAAAAGAAAAATTACAGTAAGCAATTGGAATGCACGTTACCTTTATTTATTTATTTGATACTCCAAATTTGCTGTTTTGTTTTTTTCACTTTAATCATTTCACGTTAAGTTTGCAGAAAAAATTATCTACGTGATGATTAACGTTGAACTGTAATTAATGACTTTTGCAATGAATCAAGGTCCTGAAAAGTTTTTATGCCGGCATTGTGGTAAAGAAAATAAGTTCCTAGTACTTCAATGGAATTCATTGCATCTTGAAAAGATGGGGGAACAACTTCTTGGCATTCCTCGTCATCCTCGCTATCGCTATGCGGCTCGGACTGTGTGTTCTGAATAAGCTCATCAACAATGCAAATCGCTGACGTTACTACATCATCGTCGCAATCCATGTATTCATCAAAAGTTGTCTCTGTTGCGAGCAAGTTCCAATCATCATCATTGATTATTGTATCATGATCGCTTACGTCCTCACGCCCATTATCATCGGTTGTTCGATGGACAAATCAGGTTTTTATAAATTAGTTCTTTATTGTTGTCTATGTTACCTGAGACCATGCCAGCGAAATCATATTCATTGATTGGAGAACACTTATTTTCTTGGGATTAGGCTCTGCAATGCTTCGAATAGCGAGTTGAACTTACTGCTTTCTGTACTGTAATTTTAGATTCCTAATCACGGCTGAAGCGCACTTGTGCAGTTTGCAGGAAAAAAGTTAATTTTTACATTTTCCAAGAAATTAGTATCCGATGGGTGAGCTGGACATAGGTCAATCAATAGCAAAATTTTTCGTTTTTGCCTCTTCAATACATTGTCTAGTTTTTTCAGCCATCTAGTCAAAATTGCGGTCGTCATCCAAACATTCTTATTTGCATCATAATCCAACGGAAGCGTTCTGATATTCTTTAGACATCTGGGATGTGGGATTTTTTGATTTTCCTACCACCAAAAGAGTGATCTTTTCCATCAGAGTTTACACAAAGCAGCACAGTAAGGCGATCTTTGCTTTTTTCCCCTCCTTTACATTTTTTGTCTTCATAAGCTAACATCCTATTCGGCATTAGATGATAAAAAAGACCCGCCTCGTTGGCATTAAAAATGTCTTTAGTTAGGTACTCACATATTAAGCTTCGCAAATTTTTGCGCCCTTCTGCGACAGAATCAGCTGGAACAATTTTTGATTCACCACTTACAACGTGACACGTGAACCCGTTCCAAGCTTTGAATTTCTGCAACCATCCTGCTGTAAAGCCGCTATCTGTGAGATTCAATTTCATGGCGATTTCTTTAGCTTTTTCCATCAACACTGGACCATTTACTGGAATATTTGACGCACGACACGGATTGAAAAATTGGACCAAAACCTTCTCCATTTCAGGAAATTTACCCTCCTGCACTCGCATTTTCTTTGATGACGAAGATCTGCAGGCTTTAGCATGTTCCTCAATTTTTTGACGAGCATGAATAATAGTCTTTAAAGTAGAAACCGGAATACCCATCATTTTAGCCAAGTCAGCTTTTGACCTTCCGGTAAACCTCTATCGAATTCCTTCAAAATTTCAATTTTTTCCTTCACTGAGATAGACATTCGTTTTCGAGAAGTGTCTGAGAAAAGATTTGGACGAAACAGTATGTATAGAGTAGAATTAAAAAAAAAAAAAAAAAAAAAAAAACGATCTGTAGTGCTTGTGCACTGATAAGGAAAGAATGACCTTTACTAGCTGTAACAATAAAGCGGGTTGGGGAATCTGATCACCTTCGAAAAGGATCGTCCACTCCCAGTACAATCCATTATACCTTTGTTTTTCAACCCCACCATATATATATATATTGCCCAAAAGCAGTCAAAATGACGGCATTGTAAAAGAATAACTAATGTGTAAAGAAATTTGTTTAATTAATTTTTAATATTTTTTATATTATTTACAATTATATAACAAGCTATTAGTAAATATTAACAATAAAAAAATTAACTTCACTTAGAAAGAAAATATTAACTTATGCATTATTATTTGTGCATTTTTTGCAAATGAAAAAGAAGTTAAAAAGCAGTCTAAATGACTTCCTTTAGGCAACCTAGTGTTAATATTTTTCTTGTATTATTCGGATTGTAGGCAGCGAAAGTTTTTACTTTATTTTCAACTGCGCAATCTTCAAAGTAAAAATTAAAAAACTTGAGTAAAAAAAAAAAAAAATTTAACTAAATCGATCGAATAGTTTTAGAGAAATAAAAGCTTCAAAATACGGCTATATTGCAATTTTATTACTCAGAAACTATTTAACCAATTTAGTTTAAATTTTTTATCCTTTTAGACAAAATTACATAGCTTAAGGTTATATAAAAATGTATATACGCATTGCATTTGTAAGGGGTAGGGTGCATGCTAACGACTCGAAATCATATAGCAATGCAGGGTTGGAAATGCTTCCCTAAAGCGGCAGATATAGTTGCAAAAATAGCAGTAGTTGCCGGAGAATTTCGAGATGACATTAGATTATTCCAGAATGTTAATTCCATGCGCCTTCCTCCGACTTCAGTAGAAAGAAACTTCAAACACTTTCTTTGACCCATGTTCCCTTAGTTTTTGTACAATTATTATCAAAATCCTATTATTAAAATAAATATTCAGTTATACACAAGAGTTGCGTATACCAGAAAGCATTTCAAACCATGCATTGCTATATGATTTCTTCCTTCATCTGGCACCTCTTAGAAGTTCTGAAACGTTTAACTCAAACACTTAATATTTGTAAAACTCTAAGCAAAAGTAAAAATCACGCACATTAGCAATCGCAAGTTAATATTTAAGCGAGGTAAAAACAAAAGCGCTATCAAAATCTAACGAATTACTTCACCGATAAAGAAAAAATATATGGTCAAAACTACTAGAATATGGTAAAATTTACCCTGTTTCTGGCTCTATGGGAGTTCAAAAAATTTCTATCGGCGTGCATTGATCATACGTTTGGAAAAATTAACAATAAAATATAACTTTATGATGTGTGTTAAAATTTGGTAATTTTATCTTGATATGTGTACTAAAGAAGTCAGAATTATAAACAACAGAATCATTTTCAATCAAATGCTTTACATCGTTAGCGAATGCAATTTTAAATAAGCGAATGCAATTTTAATTATTTAAGTAATCGTTACTCTTGAATGCGGTTGACTTGATGCCTTTCAGTAAAAATTCAGTAAAATTAATAATAAACGAATGCAATTTTAATTATTTAAGTAATCGTTACTCTTGAATGCGGTTGACTTGATGCCTTTCAGTAAAAAAAAAAAAAAGAAGAAGAAGAAACGAGGTAGTTAAACACAAACAGCATTCTTTTTCTTTTAATATTTATACTTCACATTGGTATAAAATTTCATTCATATCTTTTATAACACTTATCGCAATTTTTTGAAAATTTAGTTTTTATTTTCAGATTTTGCTTCATTGTCAAAAATTAAATTCAATGCGTTAACTTGTAATATAGTAAGATAAGTACAACGTTATATCCCGTTAAGTCTTGGTCGAACACTTCATCTAGAAATTTTTTATTTTTTCTCAGTTGCCCCTCACCCAAGGACTTTTTTGGAAGAATATTTTACTGATTCTGATAACAGTCACCTTTTTATGTTATCTTAGATCCCATCAACTGTCGTCAAAATCATGCCTTATATTTCTGCTTATGCGTTTTATAGCTTAGGTTACAAGGTGGTAAACACTTTCGCGAGATAAATTTCAGTCAAAGCACTTCATACCAAATTCGGAAAATGGTTTGTTTTAATGTATGGCAATAAAGGAATTACGTAACTCGAATCTTTTCTGAAGATGAAAACTGTTTGAAACTTTATCCATCCAAGTTCTTCTGTTTATGGCAAATTTAAGACTCTTGAAAAATCATAAATTCTTCCTCCACTTCAATAAGAAACGGAAATGTTGACAGGAACTTCAAAAGCAGGGAAACTGGCATAAACACGAGTTAAACAAGAAGCTTTGGTAGACCGATATGTCATCAAATGCAACAGGTTTTATGACTTGGAGGAGTGACATCGGGAGGCCAAATTAAGGTGCTTTGAATCCCTATTTTATAATTTTGCAAAGCATGTAATTACTTTAAAGTGTTTCAAGTGGTTTCCATCTGGAAATGCGTAACTTGATTTATAAACCAACTAAAAATGTATTCTATTGAGTGTTATTGAATACAGAAGATTTTAAACACTTAGTAGGTAAAATAAGGTTATCCTGTCAAGAAGATGATTTTATTCTTACATGAAGTTTCTCTCTTCTGTAGAGTTTTTTTTCTCTCGATGATGATCAAAGCATTTTAATAACATAACAATATTTACTTTTTTTTCTATGGGGCCGTTCATAAAAGATATGACAAGGGGGTACGAAAAGTAGGAAATTTTGCTTACAATAAAAAAAATTTAAATCAGCAAATTAAGTATTTTTTCATCAAAATAAATTGACATCTAGTAATTATATTACTTTATTGTCCAGGGCGAAGAAGCTAACTAATACAGAGAAATATCAAATTTAATAAAAAAAAATGCTTTATTTTTGAAAATATGAAGCTCTAAAGTAAAGAGGATTCATCATTTTTAATGTAAATACAATGTTAAAAGTAATAAATTTTAAAAAGTAGCCCGAAACGTGTGGCAAAAGCCCACAGGACGCCTCCCTCCATCATGAAATCAAAAATGCGAGAGCCATAAATAGTGACATATATCGCAATTGTCATATATGCGAGTGTCATATCATCGCCAAGGAATGTTTCATGTATTTATTATTGATTTAACTTATTGTCAAGGTCTTTTTCTTAATCTTACGTAATCAAATGTGTTGGCGGAAAGGAGTGTGAGAAATAAGAATAAATTTTAATGAAATCAAAACATTTAGCAACCCTTTAATGGTTTTCAAATTCCATGCATATGGGTTCGAGTCCCAGCGATGGCTGGTCGCACCTACCACAGTACTGACATAAAATACCCTCAGTGGTAGACGGTTCATAGGTTAGAGTCCTCTTACCGTCGTGCTAACCGTGGTTCGTGGTTTTTCTCACCATGTAACGCAAATGCGGGTTAGTTCCATCAAAAAGTCCACCACGAAAGCAAAATTCTACCAATACTTGATTCAAAAATTCCCTTGTCTTCTGGATTGGGTTCAAAATTACAAGGCTACGGAATGAACATTAGTAGTCACAAACCCAGAAATTTGGGTCGGCTGTTCAACGATGGTTATAAAATGAAATGGTTAGGCAGATGTAGAATAGCCACCGAAAGTCAGGGCCTTTCAGTAGATTTGTGACGTAAAGCATCCTTAAAAATGCTAGAAAACACTGTAATCAGATTTGTATGAAGAGAAAACTATATTAAATATTCCAAATCTTTTATGGGACTTAATAAGAAAATTTTTTCTTTCATTTTTAAATCATGATTTAACGAAATTTTTATTATCATTAGAATCAACCTTATTCAAATGTATCATTTCTTATTTTATAATATGTTATAAAATAATGAATTTAATCACACATTAGAAAATAAGAAATTATACATTTGTTTGTGAAAAAAATTGCACAACAAAGAGAAATACGTCAGATTACATTAGAAAAAGAGACAAAGAATTATTGACACATTAATAAAATTGCTATGAATAAATAAAGAAGCGTATAATTTAAAAATTAGGCAGAAAAATATAAGAAAAGTATTTTGTACCTTAAGATTGCAAAACTTTAAAATAATATTAATTACTTTCAAGACTAAATTTATCTCTTTTTTTTCAGTCCTCAACTGGTATGAAATGTAAATTCGCAGCAAAACTTTATCTAAAAAAAATTATTAAAAATTAAAATAAAAAAGTATACTTATTTGAAGTCACAAAGAAATTCTTAAGGGAGGAGAANTAAAGAAGCGTATAATTTAAAAATTAGGCAGAAAAATATAAGAAAAGTATTTTGTACCTTAAGATTGCAAAACTTTAAAATAGTATTAATTACTTTCAAGACTAAATTTATCTCTTTTTTTTTCAGTCCTCAACTGAAATGAAATGCTAATTCGCAGCAAAACTTTATCTAAAAAAATTCATATCAAAAGTTAAAATAAAGAAGTATACTTATTTGAAGTCATAAAGAAATTCTTAAGGGAGGAAAAAATAAAAACGTAATAATAATTAAGAAAAGTATTTTGAACCTTAAGATTGCAGAACTTTGAAATAGTATTAGTTACTTTCAAGACTAAATTTATCTATTTTTTTTCAGTCCTCAACTGGTATGAAATGTTAATTCGCAGCAAAACTTGATCTAAAAAAATTCATATTAAAAATTAAAATAAAAAAGTATACTTATTTGAAGTCACAAAGAAATTCTTAAGGGAGGAAAAAATAAAAACATTATCGAAATCTGCCAAATTAAATTAAAACAAAAAAGCGTGTGCACGTACCTATACACCACAACCTGTTTTATTACAGGTAGAAATATGTAGGTGTTTCTAATAAATATCTTTTATTTCTCAGCCACCTTTCGCAATCAAACAGGTTTAAGTGTTTCATTCAATTGCCACTCTCAATTGTGATTTGTCAGATTTCGATGGCTCTTGTTTTTATTAGCTAAAGCACAATTTGCAACCCATAATATGTAAACTTTTCAATTCTCACCTTTCCTAAAAGA
Source organism: Parasteatoda tepidariorum (assembly GCF_043381705.1). Classification (NCBI taxonomy): domain Eukaryota; kingdom Metazoa; phylum Arthropoda; class Arachnida; order Araneae; family Theridiidae; genus Parasteatoda; species Parasteatoda tepidariorum. Next base: position 17,534,835 of record NC_092214.1, on the reverse strand, counting down.
TAAGGAATAAAACATTTTATTATCAATAGCAGTTATGGAGTACACTGTACATAAAAATATGAGCAACCGGAACTCATTCAAATCCAAATCTCAATGATTAAGAGGTCAAAGTGTCCTCAGAAATATTATTAATTTTTTCATAAATGAAACTAAAGTAAACACATTTTCAGTTAAATAACGAGCACACTTTAATGAAAATCAATTTAATTTTAAAAAATTAGTAATATGGCTCAAAATTTAAAAAAATTAAAAAATGCATAAAAATTTTCCAATTTTTAAAATTTTAAATCTGTAAGTTTCGGCAGTATTTTTCGTAAAAAACATAAACAAAAAAAAAATCAGCATTATTGGTTCTGCAGTAAATCTGCGCATTCATTTGCTCGTATGTCAATTATAACATTATCTATGGTTCCCTATATGCAAAATTAAAAGGAAGAAAAAAATCCTAAAAATATCGAATGCAGATATAAATAACATACTGTATAAATTTTGATCTTCAAAAAACTTATTCAGTGCCTAAATTTACTTTAGGCTGATTGTGAAAAAAAAATTACCTTAAAGTTCTATCTTCAACAAAAAAAACCCCTAGGGATTCTAATAAAATGTAAACATCAAAAAAGCATGCATGTGAAAACATTTTGTTTTTGATGGAAAAACTGCCTTTTTTCCAAAAAACGCTCAAAACTTTATAAATAATACAGATAGAGAAATCAAATTTTTTTCAGCGTGTTTGGAGTTATTTGAAAACTTAATGTAAACAATAAATTATTTTTCAATACTCTTGCTTGTGATTGACATCTTAAAATTAAATTATGAAATCTAATAATTAATTTTAATGTCATTAAAAAATTTTTGGACTTTATCTTAAGATACACTAAAGCAATTTATCTGTGTAAGAAAGAATTATGTTATATGAAGCATGAACAACAGTTTCATTAAAATTAATTTAAAATGATTGTTCAAAACAATTTAAATGACAAACATTGACTTAAATTCATGTTCTTTATTATTATCATTTAATGCACTGGGATTTTTCTGTATTCAAGTGAAATATTTATTAAATTTAAAACAGATAATAGTATATTATCAATTAAGAACAAATAAGCTTCAAGTCTTAAGCGACATTGTTATTGATTTTTTCTTTCTTTTCGAAATAAAACTAAACTGTTTATTTTATCATTTTTTAAATAATAAAAATTTCAGCTCTTTAATGACATCGGTAATTTATTCTTCAAGATTTATTTGGTCCGAATTCATAAATATTTGCACAAAACAAATGTTTAAATTTGTTTTATTTCATGACCGAAAGTTTTACAAAAAGATAAATGTTTTGTTAATCTTACATCATAATATCCGCTAACAAACAATAAACTTCACTCAAAACAATCTAACTTTTAAATACGGCTTCTTTTATTATGTAATTAAGAAGCTTATTATTATTAAGTCTTCAAAAATTTTAAATCTAAAAAATAAAAGATAGATAACACTTACTCGGTTTCAGCTAAATGTCGAATTTAATTGAATGTATTCATTTTTGTATAAATTCATTTTTGGGGAATTAATAAGGTAAAACCTTTAGGCTCATTTTTATAATTACCTTTACATTTCGGTACTGTATACGCGTACGACATGCGTAAAATTTATAAAACAATCGATATAAAGAATAGCGTCAAACGAAGCAGTTGTTCAATGTTCAATGACAAATATTTAAAATTGGAGGCTACTCAGTTAAAAAAAAACTATTGTTTGTGACGTCACTAAAAGACCTTGGTGATTTCAACAACCTTATTTTTCGGTGGCTATGGATGTAGAGGGAATATCTAAAAATAGATTTTATTCAGCTCTAAATTCAAGGTTTAAAAAGATAACCGACTATATTTATGATTTTTATTTACTGAGAAAAGGACTAAATAAGATAATATAGTTTCTAAATGTTAGGAAATATTTTATGCATATTTCACTCCCCCCTCAACACGAAAAAGATATTTTCCTTATGAGCCAACATCACGAATTACTTTTACAAAAGGAAGTTCAATTTTTTTAAAGAATTATTTTAAATTAGAATTTGTCGAAGCAAATGTACGTATAGAAAATTTTATCATTACCAAACAAATTGTCCAATGTTACCATTGTCAAGGCAAATATATTATAGAAAATTTTATCATTGCCAAACAAATTGTCCAATGTTACCGTTGTCAAGGCAAATATACTATAGAAAATTTTATCATTGCCAAACAAATTGTCAAATGTTACCACTGCCAAAGCAAAATATACTACAGAAAATTTTATCATTATCAAACAATATAATTTGTCAATCTATCAAATATGTGCCATATTGTTAATAATTTTTCGCATTCTTATACAATATAAAATATTTAAACTTATAAGGGCTCATATTTTTTTACATTAATCAAATGTATGTTGTGATAACCAATATTCAAATAATTTTAAGAGCTATTTTTTCTAGTTTGTTTAGTATTAAAAACATTAGCTAAGCATGACAAGCACATAATTTTAAAAAAATGAGCTTTTAATTTAACTCTAAATAAATGGTTGATCAGACTGCTATTTTGCTTACTTGGGTTTAGACGTCCCTTTTTTATAAGGGGCAAAATTATCATCCCTTTTATTTAAAGAGGCAAAATCATCTCTTATTTCAGAGGCAAATTTATCTGAACATGCAGCTTAATTTCTCGATCATTTTATTTAAAATTGTTTCCACTTCTGAATTAATATGTTCTAGAATGCCTGAGATCAGGATTCAAACCTGAATTTTCGCATGCAAGACGCAATGTATTAATATTTATACTGACACGGCAGTCTAGTATAAAATTCAAGGAGATCAAGAATTATTTTTGTAATTTTCTTATCATTTTTGAACTTTTTAAAAGTTTTTTTTTGAACTGCATATAAAATTTTTTCTTCATTTTAATGAAGGAAAAATACTGTTTATGCACAATTATATTATATATTAATGCTCATTTTTATCTCATAATTTTAATTTAGCTCAGTTAGACATTTATTCAATAGTATTTGTAAACTTATAATATTTTGAAAAATAATGAAATTTTTTAAATTATTTTAAGTTCAAGCAGAACAATATTTTCAGGTAATTTATAAAATAAGTTTTTTTTTTCAAGGAACCCTATTTAATGTGTACTTGTTTTTTGTAAATTGCTTACTTTATAAAGAAGAAAACTATTTGTTATCAATATTATTAGCCATCGTAAAAAAATTTGAACATTATCTAAGCATCACAGAGCAACTCTCAAGTATTTGGTTATATAACATGAAAATCACTAATTCGTTATGCATACAAAACAACAGCAACATTTAGACAATTATTGATGTTTTAAATATTCAAGATAAAGTATAGAGGCTGAAATTTTGATTTTTCAAATTTTCAAACACTCGTACTAACTTAACTTCTAAAGGAATTACTTGTTCAGATTAGCATGGTTCCATAAGATAATAAAAGCGTATAATTTCGTGGTTTTTTTTTCTTCCTCCAAGGGTGAATTCTGGGTGGGGTAAAAATTATGCTACACTACCATGAATTCTGATTAAGAATCATTTTGGGATAACTTAATCCTTACAATACGTTTTAATAACATGTTATTCCCCATTATGTTTTTGCGGAAATTATATTTGCTTCAATATTCCGTTTTTAAGCATTACTATCTAATAAGCAACATAAATGCAAAAATGAAATGAATTAATTACTATTGATATTTATAAATATTTCAGAGTATCTATATTAGTTAGAAGCCAATAACAATTGTTAAATTTAAGCGCTCATACGGGTTTTTAATATATGACTATTATCAGCATTATCATTATCCTCAATGGCTCGACAGCCCAGGGTAGGCCTTGACCTTCTCAGAGAGTTTTTTCCAGACTAACCTTTTTCCTGCTAATGTTTTCCAGTTTTACGTTTTTAAGACCAAAAGGTCTTTTTCTTGGCCATCTATCCATCTCAAATTTGCCCTGCCTCTTTTCCATGTGCAAATTGGATCTGGTCTGGCATTAAAAACTCTTTTTGTGGTACGGTCTTCGTCCATTCGGATAACGTGGCCTGCCCATTTTATTCTTTGTCGTTTAATAAAGTCAATAATGTCAGGTTCATTAGATGAGTGATAAAACTCTAAGTTTGATCTTCTAAGCCATACACCATTTTTTTTAAATTCCTCGAACAAAAAAAAAATACTTCTCAAGACCTTTCTCTCAAAGGTACCCAACATAGCCATATCCGTACAAGATATGGTCCAGATTTCACAAGCATATGTTAAAATTGATCTTAAAAAAGATTCATATAATAAAATATCAGCATTATATTATATCTAATTAAGAATATATCACTTTTTATGCTTAAAATAACATTTGTAAATTCACAACAACAGTTTTGAAAATGCACTTAATATATAGTGTATCAACTTATTGTAATATCATAGCAATTCTTGATGTTTATAAACTTAAAATTTTAAATAGTAGCATAAATGATGTTAAAATAGCATTTATAACAAAAAATTGAAATAAAAATACTTAAATGTATTTTTTAAACCCATAATATTATACTCAAACAGTAATGGGATATTGAGTATTTGAACATCAAATTAATATGAAGCGAAAGAAAAAGGTAAGTTCTGGTAATTTTGATGCCAAAATTTGAGAGAAAAAAATTACCTCAGAAAATATTTATTTATTTATTCATTACTTTTTTCCTTTTAACTAATATTCAACATACCGTTAATATAGGACCAAAAGTCATTAATGCACCCCACATTCAACTAAAACTATTAGCATTATATGCTATAAATTGTGCAAATTAACTTTGTTAAATACAAAATAAATAGGAGTGATTTTTCAAGTTGGCAATTCTTTTTCCAGAACAAAACAGATGCATAAAAACTCTCCATAACCTACAATACACTATGCGGAAATTTCTGAGAACAATATATTAATAAACTGAAAAAATATATAATTTTTTTTTACATATAAACAAACCATAGAGAATTTTTCTTCTGCGTTAATAGATTTAACTTTTACTGTTAAAAAAACCCATAAGCCCCTGAATATCTTAATTTTGTATCGAGAATTTCAATATTAGTGCATTAGTGCTTAAATTTAAATTTACCAAAATTTATTTAGAAAATGATTATTTAAAATTATTTAAAATTTAAATTTATTTAAACTCTCAAATGTCGGGAATTGTCGAACATCCAAGCAAACCATGGCACACCATTCCAGTGTCATCCATCTCCAAAAAGTATTCGTAGCATCGCATAATCACAGCTAAGTATTCTACTCTAATTTGAAGAGACCCGTGAAGAGAAAAAGAATTTTAAATTGAAGACCACAAGATTTTTAAAATTGGCGTTGTAGGCCCAACTTCGCTCCTTGCAGTTTATGAGCCATATTTAAAATGGAAATAATTTTGAAGAATATATTTAGTTATTGTTGGAGAAATGGCAATAATAGTAGAATGTTTATACTGAAGATTATTATTGACACAAGTTGAAGAGAAATCGGATGCTTGAGGTAAGTAGTGCTTGAAAATATATGTTGCTGTATCATTATGAGAAATAATTAATATCCATTTGTCCAATTATTCTATTATCCAGAGTGATGAAGTTAACTAATACAGAGAAGGAATAAATTTGATAAATACTAAAAAAATATTTATTTTAGTAAATATAGTGCTCTAAAATGAAAAGGATTCCTCATTTTTAATGTACATATAAAATATTAAAAATAATAAAATTTAAAAAATGTCCCGAAGCTTGTGGCTACAGGGGTAGAAAATTTAAGGAATCCATGTATTGACTATAAAATGATTAAATTATTTCCAAAGCCCTTTTTCTAATCTATTCAAATGTGTTAGTGGAAAAGAGAGTGTGATAAAAAAGAATGAATTTTAATAACCTCTAATCTGCACTCAATTAAGGTTGTGGTTTAAAAAGATTACCAGTTAATGTTTTTTTTATTGGCGGAGAAAAAGACTAAATAAGAAAATTTAGTTTTTAAATGCTACGAAATATGTTATGCATATTTCAGCATAACAAACATGAACGGCTCTATGAAGGAGAATCACTAAAAAAAGCACCGAAAGAAACAGATTCAGAAATAAATGCACCGGGGAAAAAAGAGCACGAATTAAAAAGCCCTGATTAAAAACACGTCCCTCACTAACTTTTATTTAAATTTAACCTCCAATTCAATTTATGTCATTGAATCCGAATTTAATGTAGTTAAATGCATATTTGTTTCCAAAACTTATTTATATCTGTTAAAATATCTAATTTTCAATATGTAGGCAAATACATATTGCAAATTGGATGTTTTTTTTTAAAAATTAATCACGATACAAAGTTTAATTTGAAGTTGTCCGAAAGGAACGTTTAGTACTTTATACATTTTTAATTATTAATAGAATTATATAAATGTATAAAATTATTTTCATAAATAAATGCAAAATTTAATANATTAGAAAGGCGGAAAATAAAATAATGAAAAGATATAATCTCTTCATCAGCTGATACGATTATATCAGCAAAAAAGAGTGTTTTCAAATATTGCATCAATACAGCCAAAGCAAAATATATATTAATACAATAGTGTGAAGAGCACTCAAAAAAATTAAAACGAAAATAGAACTTAAGTTAAAAAATAAAACATGTAAAGCAGAAAACAGAAAATGCAGAACAGAACACAAAACGAAATCTATAAAGCGAGTAGCAAATTCAAATGAACTTACACGTACAGAAATCTTTCAAGAATGATTAAAAATATTTTCGTAATAAGACTGTATTGATAAATCCTTTTCTTTCTTTTTTTTTTGAAAATTATCCTTAACAAGGCTAAGAAATGGATCACAAGGGGTAAACAATTTAACTTTTAACCCTTCTAGAATGATAACCATTTACAAGAAAAAATTGTTGAAGCTCATATAAAAGCTGAACAAACTAAGCTTCCAGAGGATGCTCTGAGGTGGAAAAAAGTGTTGCTGTACTCCGAAAAGAGATTTCATCCAAACGAAGTTTTTTTGATAGTTTTATTACTAAAATAGACTAGGAAGGACAGTTAAAAAGTTTATAATTTTATGAGCAAAATCGGGAATAAGTCTTTTCCATGTATTAGGGAACCTACTCGGTAGAAGATTTTTAACTAATGACAAGGATACTTCAAATGCTTTAAATTCATTTTCTTTTCATTTTTTTTTCCAAATAAACAAAAACTTAAGAGTGATATAAAGGTTAAACGGAAGATACTTAGACATGAAATTGCGGAATCTGCTTCTTCATGTACTCATAGTATTTTTAGCCAGAATTTTAGTTTCTCAGAGTTTAAAGAGGCTACAAGGCAATTAAAATGTGGTATGAGTCCGGACCCTGATAACACCCACCCAAAGTTACGTACTCATTTTGAAAATAAAGCCCTTTCTTCACTTTTGAAATTTTGCAATGAAAGCTACATTCTGTGGTAGTTCCTTCATAATGGAAGAAAGAGATTATTGTCCCTATTCATAAAATGAATTAACCTTCTAATGATTTAAATAGCTATCGTCCAATCTCTTTGACAAGCGTTGTTTCGAAAGCCATGGAGAGAATGATTACTACTAAGCTGAATTGGTATTTAGAAAGGAATGGTTCGTTCTACAAGTCAGCAAGAAGCATGTTTTAACCAATCTATTAAGAATGCATTTTCTGAAAGAAAATCCACACTGGCCGTTTTTGTTGATTTTGAGGTAACTTTGGATAAAGTGTGGAGGCTGCGGAAAATACAAAAACTTCACGACTCTGGGTATAGGTGGCAAAATACTTTCTTGGATTAGGAATTTCCTTTCCCATCGTTTCTGTGCGACACGCTTTGACCGCTCAATTTCAAGTTATAAACAAAGTGAAACCGGACTACCACAGGGTACTGTAATTACACCTCTTCTATTTAATGTTTTTATTAACGACCTTCCAGTTATTTTAAACTTTGACAACAAAACAAACGTGGCCTTATTCGCTGACGATTTGGCTATATGGTGTAGTGCCTAAAAAAAAGAACAGTCTCGACTGAATACTATTTGGAATTCTATCTTGGAAAGGCTCAATGGTTAAAAAACGTTATGTCAATCAATTTCGATAAGACTTCAGGTCAATTCTTTACCTAAAAATCGACAACCTTTTATTCAGGATCTTGAATTTAAGGGGACCAGTTTGAAAAGAAACGATTTTTCAAATTTTCTTGGTTGCGTCTTTCATGGTTCTAAATTGAAACAAACATGTTGAACATCTAATAAAGGCAGCTGAAAAAAGACTCCATATCCTTAAAAGATTAATTGGAGTCATATGGAGATGCAGCAGGGAAGTGCTGAACGCAACTTACAAAATGTATAAACAACCAGTTCTTAATTATTGCTACGAAGTGTTGGTCTCTGCCTCGACAAAGACCACGAATTGTCTCTAGAATTTTCAGAATCAAGTTTTGCCCATTATTACTGGAGCTTTCAGAACTACATCTGTTTTAGCTATGCAATTAATAACCAACCAACCGCAAATGATCATAACATCATAAATAGGGCCTCCTTCGAAACTCTAACCACCATGAGTCCACTAGATTTCATTGAATTGATCATTCGACTAAATCTATCAGTGACATTAAGAAAATCCGATATTTGACATGTTGCATTTCGAGTAATCGCTCTTGAAACCATTCATGATTATTTTCCACCTAAAAAATGGTCGCATACATATAGTTTAGGATCTCTCTTTGATTTTTCAGTAGGTGTTGATGCTGGAATCTTTAGTGATATATGCAGTTTTTATCTAAATGTGGGTGAACTTGCAACTTATTTTGATTGGGAACTAGAAGCTATTCTTCTAACTCGACAGTAGCTTTCGGCACATTGTACTCCTTACGAAAAAAATCCTTACTCCTTACGAATTCTCTCGGATTCCACCTCTGCTTTACAGGCCCTTTCTAGTAACCAAGAGCTAAGGAATTCCAGTGTTCAACTAAGCAGAGATCTTTTAAAGAGTACAAAACGTAGAATTGCTCTCCAGTGGGTACCCTCATACTGTGGGTTACAAGGAAACGAACATATTGATTTTCTTGCTAAAAATGGTATCATTCAAAAGAAAAGAAGATCATTGTCATTTCACTCGGCCAAATTAGAGATTAAGAGAATACTCAAACAATCGCTTCGTGCTTCAGCCTCAATTTCCTGCAGGGAGAGGAACTTCACCCAATGCCTCTGAGGTGGCGAATTTTAGACTTTTGACCGGTCATGACTGTCTTCTTGCCCATTTGCATCGTTTTAACAGGGTAGGCTCACCTCAGTGTAATTTATGTAATACTGGACAAAACATGACTACAGCTCATCTCGACGAATGCCCTGTTTTGAGGGACTTGACATGTACCGTGAAAAAGCCTTGGAGAGCCCGTAATCAAATAGCATGATAGCCAGTAGACTGGCATTCGTAAAATAAATCATTTCAATAATCCTCTGTTCTAGCAATTTTTCGACATAAAGCTACGAAGTAATGAACTTTCGCGTAACAATAATCTGTTACTCAAACAAATTTAACTGTTCCATTTCATAATTTAGCCTACGAAAGAGTAATTCTTTCCTTAATCAATGTAACCCTTTTTGGAAAATTGGTTAATATTTTTTCATATTTTCTTATTTTTTTTAGTTAAAGTGTTTCTTCTTATTTTAAGTGTGTTTTTCTTTTTATAAGTGTTTTTTTTCTTCTTCAAAATACACGTAGAATTCTACAGCCACTAACAGGACCTAAATATTTGAAGTACTTTATTTGCTATTGTATTTGTTTTGTGGTATTTTCTGCATTAAAGCGCTTTCGTTTCTTTCAAAAAAAAAAATTTTTATTATTAATATTATTAGATTTACACTATTTAATTGATTGTCTAAATTTTCAGATCTAATACTATGCTACACATGATTTTAACTTGTTATTCATTCATATTTTTGATGTCCTCTTTTAAATTTTCTATTTATTTGCGAAACACCAAGAGTATTTTGCATAATATAATACAATGGTCAAAACTCTACTTGTATTTTCACGTTTGGGCCAACTTGTTAAAAAAGGCATTTTTTCTCTCTTTTGCGACGAATATTTGAAACAGGAATGAATCGAAGCAACTTTTTGAATGATTTCAATGGGGGGGGGGAATTAAAAACAATATGAAATTAATGAGTTTATGTGATGATTTTTAGATTGCAAGATTTCACCACATCAGACAGTGCTCTTAAGCATATAATATAGCTAAGATAAAAGTGTTTGAGCATAAATTTAGATTAGATAAAAAATTTAAATGAACTTCATCTTTAATTAAATTAATCGTTTTTAATTTGAATTTAGATTAAAAAGGATTTTAAGAAATCAATGGACGGTAGTTGATGTAATTTCAAGATAGTAGAAATTAATTATAGTTGATAGTTTAAATTATACCATTCTACTATGAAATTTAGAGCATAAATCAATTCTGATAATCATAAATTCTACCGTTGACCTGATTGAAGAGGGCCAGGATAACCTGATTGGTAGGACGTTGGGCTCATGTCCAAGAGGTCGTAAGTTTGATCCCCACCCGTTGAATACTCCCCGATCGGCGGATAGATGGTGCGTGAATGTGCCATCCCTGTAAAACGGGCTGTGACGTATGTGTGGGACAGAAGTTGAATCCTTGGCCATAAATAGCGCCATTAGAAAACAAGAAGAAGCGCACCCTTCCTTCTCTGATGGCATACGACAATAACAACAACCTGTTAGAAGGAATTATTTTCAGTTTTCTAGCAATCATAAGAAATAGCCGTGATGGCTCAGGGTATAGAGCGTTCACCTTCTAATGAGGTGAACCGGGTTCGAATCCCAGCATCGGCTGGTCGATGCGAATTCCGCATCCGACTTGCCACAACCACAGAGCTGACGTGAAATATCCTCAGTGGTAGACGAATCATGGGTTAGAGCCCCCTTACCGTCAGTCTAACCATGGAAGGTTTTCGTGGTTTCCCTCACCCTGTAACGCAAATGTGGTTTAGTTGCATCAAAAAGTCCACCACGAAGGCAAATTTCTCCCAAATACTTGATCCAGGAATTCCCTTATCTGCTGGATTGGATTCAAAATTACAAGGCTACGGACATTAGTTGTTTAAACCCAAAAAATTAGGTCAGTTGTTCAACGACGGGGTATGATTAGAATCGTAAGAAACAGCTAGTTCTTCCAATGGCCATTACATGTGATTACAATGTGAAATATTTTAATCTTTTTAACCTTTTGACGCCTGGACTTAGAAATAATTTTTGAAAAAAAAAAACTACTTAAGTGTGTGATGAAATTTGTTTTGGTTCATTATTATTATTATTATTACAGTGACCTCATGTATATTTGATGAAAGAAGAATTATTTTTAAGCAGAAGGTATATACCTATCCGATATGGGCAGGTGGTNATGCAAAACTGACGATATATCACGATATATAATTTCTAATATCGCCCAGTCCTAATCATGATCATTATTGACAACGATATTTATCGAACACGATAATATCATGATGTCCATCGTAAACGATAATTATCGGGTAAGGCAAAATCGTATACCATAAATACCGTTAAATACCATAATATATATTCATTTTACAGTGAACCCAAAAAAGTTATCACCCTGAATAACTTTTGTTCTGATCAATGGTTTTTCAAGTGCATCCTTAATGGTAAAGTAAGCTTTTGTGACTGATTTTTTAAGTTAGTTAAAGATTAGTGCTAATAATTAGCATATCTGAGGTCATATCTTAATATATATACCATTAAGTCTTTTAGTAGGTTAAAATCTTAGCATTAAAGAAGAAGTAAACGTGATATACTTTTTCTTTCTTTTTTCTTTCTTCGGTTTCGCTTGTAGCGTATCATTAAATAGCACGAGACAGGGTCATGGTTTAAATTAATATTTAAATCGCTCGTTTTTTTTTTTTTTTTTTTTTTTTTTNTTTTTTTTTTTTTTTTTTTTTGAAAAAACTCTCCGACTGAAAACACCTGATAGATTTATATCACCATTTCTTTAAGTCAAAAATAATTTTTGTACAGTATAATTTCTAAATATATTAATATAATTGTGTTTTAAAAAAAATCTAAGTAATGTATTTTTAGTTTCTTTTATTTATATAATCCATTCTGCAATTGATAACTAACTGATAAATTTGGTCTTGCTTGAGCTTGAATTATGATTTAAGAAAAAAGAAAGAAAACAATATTTTATTGATACTTAAGGTTTTTTTCTGAACAGAAATAATGCAATGAATTTTTATTTGATGAACAGAATAGACTTAGAAATAACAAGAAGGAAATAAATGTTAATAAAAGTGACGTGAAATTTTTGAATTATAAATTTCCTTAACCTAAACAAAATGATTTGTTGTTTAATAAACAAACTTCAATTGTATCCACTTAAGTTTATATTCGTATTATTTTAAATATGTAGTTCGTGTGCTTAATAATGAAAAAATACTTGTTCTTTCAAGAATAATTAAAAATCACTGTTTTGCTTTCTAATGCTTTCTGAGCTAAATAATCCATTATTCAATTGATATCTAAATGATAAAATTTGTGTTTATCTTTGCCTATTCATGGAAGTGTTGAGCTTGATTAAAAACAATTATTATTTAATTTATTCAGTGATTAGTGTTTCTTAATTATTTATAATTTTAGCCACTTCAAGTAAGTAATATTACTCATTTTAATTAAAATATTGTTTTTAAATAAAATTAATGGTTTTTAATATATTTTATCAGGACTTTTGCTGGTTAATGTAAAAAAATAATAACCTTTTTCTTAAAAAAAATATGATTTTTGCAAATCCAGCTGCCAAAATTCAATTTGAGAAAGCTTTGTCTTGTAACAAAAAATGAAAAGATGCAGAAAACAAGAATAAAGAAAACAAACTTAGATTTGTTTGATAAAATAGCTACGGAAAAAAATATTTTGGTAAAATTTTTAAACTGTATGATTTTGATAATTCTGGCTTTACACCTACTTTTCCTGCAAATCGAAGAGTTTAAAATCTTATGACAAAATTATATCGTTTTATACAAGAAGAAAAAAATTCAGGTGAAATTACCTTACAGTAGAGTTATAATATTTCTGGTAAAAAGAAAAAAATAAATGAAACAAAATATATAATTTTGCATTATAAAACCAAAATATACAGTATTTAAAGCGTGCATTTGGTAATTTCTTTATTCATATGGTAACGGTTTACAGAAAATTCTAGCTTTTAGAATTATAATTCCTAATACCACACATTTAGTAAAAAAATACAAAATTGAAGAGAAAATTCAAATGAGTAAATGGTTTTTATGACATGCTCTAAGGTATGATTAAATTACTAAATTTTACCCCGTTTGCCAAATTTTATCCCATATTATAAAACCTTATTTTATTGTTAATTTTACTATCATCATCATCAAAGCACTTGGGTGAAAATTATCGAGCTTTTTAGTGTTCCCAGCGAGCCAGAAATAAGGTAAATTATACCATATTCTAGAACTTTTGACCATACTTTTTTTCTCTGTGTATAGTAATAAAAAACTAAAATAACAGGACAGAAAAACACTTATCCTTGTTTTTTAGCTTTATAAAGAAATACTCAAAGTAATAAGGTCGGGAATGAATATAAGCATTATTTTATTTCATGAGGTCGAGATAGTCTGGTTGGTAGGGCGCTGGACTTGGTATGGCCGAATCCAGTCAGCCGAAGACTACCCCTGTAGTAAATGGTGACTGGTGCGCGTTAAATATCTCGGGTCACAAAGTCCTCCATGTTCCCATAGAAAATTATGCCTCTTAGGGTTCTGAATTGGAGATTGATCGTTCTCTGTTCCGGTCAAAATTGCGACCTGCGGATGAATGAATGGATGTAGGAATAGGTCCTCCCTATAAACGGGTGTGACGTATGGGTGTGACAGAAGTCGAATTCTTAGCCATAGATGGCACCATTGGAAAACAAAAACAATCACTCCCTTTGCCTTCATGGCCTTCGACAACATTAACATTTCATTTCATGGAATTTGGTCTTAAATTTACCCTTCATCAGAATAACCAGCTTCAAAAGTGATTCCCATCGAATACAATCAGGGTAATCTAATGTTTAGTCATTCTAATTTCCAATCATAATCCAATGGCAATAAATCACCTCCGATAAACAATTTCGGTTCGAAATATTTATATCACTGATGCTTAATGATTCCAAAGTAGTTTAATATGATTTTTTTTTTTTTTTTGAACTGCGAATGGGGACGGCCGAACTCTACTTTTGTCTCATGTGAATTTTGTATATGCGGTGCAGTAATCAAACACCTTGCATTACATAGTACGGCAACGTACATAAAAGATAAAGAGAAAGGAAATGAAAAAGAGAAACTTTACATTAACAAACGTCTTCGGGAATATTACATAGAAACTCAATAATTTGCCTTGTTGAAGTTGTTAAAAACGCTATTACTTAAAATACCGAAGGTTTATTGAAATCAAAGCACGATAGTGCATTTTGGTATAGTTTCTTATATATTAATATTAATTTTCTTAAAAATTTTAAATAAATTAATTTTTTTCTGCATTTCTGCTAGAATCGCAACATAAACAATATAATTTAATAACTTTCAAATGAACCCACTATATAATTTTATTTTAGATTTTAAGGAAAAATTCAATAAAAATTTAAACACAAAAAAGAGAAGTTTGCACTAAAAATCCCTCTATAAAACAGTGTTTTGACGTGATTCAATCACGATTGAATAGAAGCAAAACTCAAATCAAAAGTCAGTCAACACTTAGTCGGGTCTTCAAAAGAGCTTTTTCAAGCGCAATAATAAAACGCTGTAAATAAAAATCTCTTTCTTGCTTTCTATTCAACGGAATCAATAACTCGGCTCTAGCATAAACTCGTTGCTAGAGCAAATAATTTTCTACCTCCATATCTAATCTGCGGCCAGTACTCCTATAGATATAACCCCCACTATATCTAAACAGGATAGGGAACTGGGGTCGAATAATTTGCGTCCATACACAAAACCTCCCCACCGTTTGACAGTCATGCTAATAGTCCATCCAATAGTTATTAGAACGCTTTTATATATAAAAGGGGCGCTTTTAAGGGTAAGCAATATGGTGAATAATTCTCGCCTCGGGTTCCCCTTCCTACCCCCTTGAAAATATGTGCGTTAATCGCCAGAATCCTCTTCGCCCATGATTTATATCCCTCGATTTTCTTCCCCTCCTTTTTCCTTTTAGCTATCGTACAAACAATAGAATTCTATTGAAATTTCAGCCGCCAGAGACAGAAGATGGAAATGAGAGAAGATATCAGGAGATTCGCTTTAGGGTTACCACAATAGAAATTGCATGCACTTTTCCTTTGCCAAGGAACGAAATTCTTCGGTCCACAAAAGGTTTTCCGGAAAATGGGACTTCCTCATTATATTTTAAGCAATGTCACTGGCATTCAGATCACTGGCATTCATCTTCTGACTACAAATCTTAGTTTTTACTCTTTGAATCACATTAAGATAGAAATTTTAAAAATTGCTTTTCAACTTAATACATTTAAAGCAGTGTCTTTTTCATTACATTTAAAACAATATCTTCAGATCACTCATGTAGCTTGGCACATTTTATGAAATCTTAGCTTTTACTCTTTGGAATACATAAAAATATTAAAAATTGAATTTTAACTTAATAGATTTAAAGCATTGTCTTCTTCTCAATAATTAAAACACTATCTTCTGATCTCTGACTTGCCCTGACACGTTCTTTGACAGCAAATGAGTTTTTAATCCTTGGAGCATATTAAAATATAAATTTTAAAAATTGCATTCCAACCTTATTATTGATTTAAAAGAATGTCTTCAGATCTCTCGCGTGCCTTGATGCATTCTCTAACTACAAAACCTAGTTTTTACTCTTTGGAGCATAATAAAATGTAAGTTTTAAAATTACATTTTAACTATAGATATTTAAAATAATGTCGCTTTCATGATATTTTAAACAATGTCAATAAATCACTGGTTTGCCTTGACTCGTTTTTTGACCAGAAATCCTAGTTTTTACTCTTTGGAGCATAGTGAAATTTAAGTTTTAAAGATTGCCTTTCAATCAAAAGTTTGGATCTGAAATATAATTCTAATTATTTAAAAAGTCTATTTATTGCATCAAAGCAGAGGCTTAAGTAATTGTGGAAATAGATAAGTTGAGTATCTGACTATATCATATGGAAAAACTTATTACTTTCTTTACAAGGAATGAAATACATCTCTAGTTTTGAAATTTAGTACTTATGTTTAAAAGGAAAAGTACTAAATTTCTTATGATGAAATTCTTATGACGAAACAATTGAAATAAATCGAAACTTATGACGAAACTATTCAAACAAATAGTTCTTTTTTTTCATCAAGATTGTTTCAATATTTTACAATATTTAAGACCAAATTACCTGAGTATTGTATTAATTATAGCCTGATAAATATTTATAACCTCTTCAATTCTCGAACAAATTGTATAGAATAATTAAATATTAATCATTCTTCTGTTTATGTATTCTTATTTCGCCTCATTAGTTTTTTATAATTCGCTTTTAAAAGGCTCATTTTATTCAAATTCCGTAAATATGTATATGTATCAATTAAAAAAGGTCGAAATTTATATATAGCTACGCACTAGTTTCAACTTTACTTGTTTTCCAATTTTATTTAAAAAATTCTTCATAAAAATAAATCAGCAAAATTTATCGCACTTCACATGCTTTCCCAATTATCTCTCCCACCAAAAAATATTTTTAGTTGACTTAAAAGACAAAATGTTGAAAAATATTGCTCTACGTAAGTCTATTTAAACTGTATTACCTTATAAAACTAGCCCTCAAATGGAGTATTAAAAATTAAATAACTATAAAAGCAAAATAAAATGAAGAAAAGAATTTATTGCGGTGACTCAAAAATACTTTTAATCTGGTTTAAATTCAAAACTCCTTTACTTCTAGTTAAAAAAAAAATTAGCATATTTCATTTGCACGTAAAGAATAATGAGTCATACAAATTATTCATTCCAATTTGACTCAGTCTTTTAGTGGCCAATTTAATAATATAGTAAAAGACACGTAATATATGTAAATAAACGTAAAATAATGCATGTAACGTATATGTAATGAATAGTGTAAGGTACAGTGACAAGTAAACATAAGATACAACGTTTCTCTGATGAATTGTGAAAATGTAAAAAGAATAACAAAAAATTTAATTTACATTTCTCGTAAACTTAACATTTACGTAAAAAGAAGTACACAACATATATTTAGCATTATGTGCTTAAATTGAAACTTTCTTAATATTGGACTACAAGGTTAGAAATTGTGGACATACGTGACTTTTTACAAATTCAAATTGAGTTGTTAGACATAATATTTGTGATAAAATATTAGAAATAATACTTGTGATACTTTTAAATGCGTAATTGAAAGAAATAGTTGAATAGTTCCTAAGAAATTGAATTTTTTTTTAAAAATCCGGAAGTATTAGGTAAAATTTTGAAAAATTCTGGCATTTAAATAAAATAATAAAAAATAATAAATAGCTATTAAAATATAGTTTTGCGTGGAGTTTATCTTTAGATTAAAAAAATTTTTAATTTCGTGTAAAAATTTCTCAATTCACTTAAAAAGTTCCGGAGATATTGTGAAATACGCAAAAATTAAAATTAACATCACCCAGATATTACCCCATAACCTAGTATATTTTGGAAATCATAACGGGTCAACAAAAGGTAGGTTTGTTCAGAGAGTTTTTGTGCCTAATTTTGTAACTTATTATTTGAGGCCAATACCAAGAGTCCTAGAAATCTGATCAATAGATAAATAGTTATTTTGGGTAATTCCTTCTGCATACTTTTCTTCTCTAATTTTGGGTGTTCATCTGTATACATACATTAGAGAAAAAAAAATACTAATTGGAACGAGAGAAAAAGATATTAAACCAAAAACAACCTAAATGTCTAGACCGAATTTTTATCAAAATTTTCCATACCAAGGACATTACCGAGACCCGCTTCATCGAGAAATCCAAATTATTAATTAATTTTCAAGTTTTTGATCAATTTGTGATTTTTTACTGAACGTTAGTGAAATTTAGCAATAATTTGATAAATTAATTGTCGTTAAAAAAATGTCATTTTATATTTATTTCATTGCGTAAAACGACAGAGTTGAGTGACAGTGGGGCAATATTTGGGACATAAATATTAATGCAATATTAGAGACTAAAGAGTGCCGAATAAAGTATGCCTTAAATGTTAATGCATGCTCGTTTTTGTTCTTTTTTAAAAATTAACAAGTAAATAATTGCGAACATGTGCTGCAATATTTTTTTTCAACGAAAATGACAGCGTTTATAGAAAATATATGAAAAGATAATATATGAAAATAAGTATCTAAAGAAATGATAAAAAAATAATTGATTGAAATGCTAAAATTGATATTGAAAGTTTGAAGATTAAAGGTTACCATAAAATAAAATGGGAAAAAGAATGCATTATCAATATAAAAGGAAAAATATTTTTGTTCTCTATTGCAGTTAAAATAGTTAATTTCCATTGCAGTTAAAGCAGCAGTTATTATCAATTGCAACAAATTGCAATAATTTTCGAAAAACGGTTAACTGCAGCTTATTTTCAATTGCAGTTAAAATAGCTTTGTGATGCTCATTTATGTAGTTTTCAGATCTTTTTCAAGCAATCTTAGTGGAATATGTTTTTTCTTTTATATTTAATCATCTCTATGCTGTTTTCAGGATAGTTTTAGGCTACTTTCCATAGTAAGACATTCCATAGCGGGAGGAAACATCTTCACCAAATTGATTCGTCGATCTCCATTAAGGTTTGCAGAACTTTGAAAATTTGAATGATAACAACTCTCACAATACTAACTAAATCCTCAAAAAAAAATTTCCGAAGTACCCAAGTTACAAAATTCTAAACAATTATAAATTTCGCACTAATGGATTAAAATTTAAAAATCAAAATTTTCACTTTTCCAATTTTCTACCACTTTTTAACTAAGCGTGTTTTATTTTTTAACTCATAAATTTTGCAATTTCTTTTCTCTATACGATATCTACAGCTTTTAATCTCTAAAACTAATTATAAGTTTATTCTAAACAATGATTTCTAAAGACAACTAGCAATTGAACCACGTTCTTTCTTTCAATGTCATCAAATTGCTTTCATAAATTGAAGCACTTATAGTGTGGAAATTTTTTTTAAGTGAAATATAGTGAATTGCCTTTAAGAGAAAAGTTCTTGGAAATTTATTTTTAATAATAAGAAGTTAAATAGAGGTGTTCATTTCTATTCTGAGAATTGATATCCAGTTTAAGACGGACTGAAAGACTGATTAAAGTATTCGCTCATCGTTACTGATTATTTATACCGTTTCTTGCAAAAGGAATAATGGTTGTCAAGGCTTTGTAAGCACAAATTCTCACCAGGATTTTAATTTGGTGATAAAGACGCACTTTTAAGCAAATAGTCAGGAAAGCGTACCATCATTTCAGGAAAAAGTTAAATCAGGAAAATGTACTATAATTTTTGAGTGTCTCTGTGTTTGCTGAAAAGGCTCATTTCTGATTTTGAAACAATTTTTGAGACAAAAATCTTTTAAAATGAATTTGAAATTCATGGACAAAAAATTTTTTATTTAAAACTTTGTCTCGGTTATTTCTTGTCTCCATGTGTGATTAAAGTTTAACTTGAGAACTGTAGGTAAGAACTATTCAAAATTAAACATATTAAATTTAATTATTTGTTGTGCGCGTAGTTAACTCGGCAATATTGGTGAACAATTTCGATCTGATCTCTTAACGTCACTGGTATAATAAAATTTTTAAAAAAATGTTGTGATGATACGCGTTGAATGTTTTGATTGAGCAAATCAAAGAGGATAAACTAGCTCTTTCTGAAAACTATGAAATACAATATATCGAAAAATAAATATATAAAACTAAAACTATACATGATAAGTAAAAACGATAAAAATTAATGAATATAACTAATTTCGTTGCACTTAAAAATCGGATATTCCGATAAGATACGTATAGTTCACATTTTTCTAAGTAAAACCTTACAAATATTTATTCCCAAATATGTTTAAAAATATCGCTTTACTTTGCTTATAACATAATATTTGATGTTATAAAAATATTATCCCTGCTTCTTTTGTATTTTGCAAGCTTGTTGATTAGTTTGTAATAAACGCAAGTAGAAAACAATAAATAAAAATATAAATGTTGGTGAGATTCATTATTACAGTGTGAAAAATTAAGATTGGTTTAAAGGTAACTATTTCTTTAAAATGTAGTCTTTACAGTTCTACAACTGCATCATATTTTGCCTGATAGAAATCTTCATTCGCTTCAGAAATATACAAATATGAAGAAAAGAAAACAGTCGACATGTTTCAAACTCTTCAAAATAGACTCCCATATTCAAGACTTGACAGATGTGAATTTAAAGAAATAAAAATTATTTGAAATAAAAGTATAAAGTTGCCAACGAAAAATGTAAGAAAAGAGGTGAGAAACAAACTAAAAAAACCACAGAAGAGAGAGAAAAAAGATTAAAAAGAGAACTAGAAAAATCACAGTGGCTGAGAAGCAAATTAGAGTAAAATACATTTCCTCGCATTATTGAGAGGAGGGAAGGAACTAATGTCGCTAACAAGGGAATCATCATTCAAATAAATGAAAGAAGTTTCCAAAGCATTAGGATGAGCTGTTGTAACTGGGTTGTAAATAATTTTAGCATTGTCGAAATTGAATTCATGCCCAAGTGAAGCAATTGAAGATTTATCGATAACGAACATATTTTAGTTTAGTTTGCCAGATGGAGCCAAGGTCACACTGACAAGGAATGTGGTAAATACCCCAGCTAAGAGGATCTTAAAGAGACTAAAATTTGATTTTGTTAACAAGCCTGAAAATGACTTTAAAATCAAGACGCAAGCAGATATTAGCAATTTCATAACAAATGGGAGAAAAAAATGGTAAAATAATAAGTTCTCTGTAAGAATAAGAGTAAGAGAAGCATTTGATTCCAGTGAATTAAGCAAGAGCTGAATCAAATATGGAAAGGCTAAATCCACGGTTAGCAGCAAGCAAGCACAGGAAGTTAAGTTCGGAGTTTAAAGAAGAAAAATCGGAGCAAAGGTTAAGTGCGCGGAAAACGGAAGCATGATATACAAACATTTACTGATAATTAGGATGATTAGAATTAACATGCGGGAGCAAAGTAAACGATAAACAGAGCATTACGATAAACAGAGGCGGATGTTAATAATATTTCTCTATATTCATAATAATTTCTAAAACTCAGTAATTTCTAAAATCATTCATTGTAATCAGTTTCCTCCATGCCACTGTATCATGAACATCATCCGTGTTTTGTTGTTAAATATATTTTGTTAAAAGCGTTTTGCAATGATTTAACCCAGAGATCATCTCATCGTAATCAGTTTCCTTCATGACACTGTATCATGAACATCATCCGTGTTTGTTATAAAATACATTATGTTAAAAGGCGTTTGTAATGATTTAACCCCGAGATCATATCACCGTATTTAACAGTGGAAAATAATCTGGGTATTTAGTTACAAGAACATATAAAAACAGTAAAGTAAAATTAATTTCCGTGTCTAAAGTAAATTTAATGTTGGGGTCAACGGAGTTGACAACAGAGAGTAACTCTTGAAGATCAGAATCACTGTCTGTGTCTCACTGACAAATGTATCGCGAACCTATCTTTTTTACCATGAGAATTTAAACAATTTAGCAACTTTTTCTTCCTAACCTTTCTCATTCTACTGACAAACTCACTGGACCCCTACGCTCCTCTTCTTCTAATCTTTACGTACAAAAGAGCAAACATGTTAATTCACAGTTAATGTTAATTTGCAGTAAGCAAACATGTTAATTCACAGTTTTTCTTTTCCCCTTCCGTTTGTTTTAAAATTGCTAATGTCCTCTCCCGTTTTGGTTTTAAAGTGATTTTCAGGCCTGTTTACAAAATTTAAATCTAAGTCTCTTAAAGATGCCATAAGCTTCGATAATCGCTGGGACATTTACCACATTTCTTGTCCGTGTGACCTTGGCTACATCGGACAAACTAAACGTACTTTAAAATTTAGAATTATAGAACACAATAGATATGTCTGTTATCAATTGCTATGCGTTGTTGGAATCTCGGGCATAAATTCAATTTTGACAATGCAAAACTTATTTCCACCCCAGCCACATCAGCTCATATTGATGCCCTGGAAACTTGTTTTATTTATTTGATGCTGATTCCCTTGTTAAGTTCTCCCCTCCACTCCATAACGGGAAGAAATGCATATTACCCTAATTTGCCTGTCGGTCACTATGATTTTTCTAGCTCTCTTTTTAATCTTTTTTCTCTCTCGGCTTCTGCGGGTTTTTTTTTTAGTTTTGTTTCTCACCTTTTTTTTTCCATTCTTCGTTGGCAACTTTATACTTTTATCACAAATAATTTTTTTTTTTACATTCACGTCTGTCAAGTCTTGAATATGGGCGCCTATTTTGAGGAGTTTGAAACACGTCGACTGTTTGTTTTTTCTTCATATTTATATATTTTTGAAGCGAAATGAAGATTTTAATCGGGGAAAATATGATGTAGTTGTAGAACTGTAAAGACTACATTTTAAAGAAATAGTTACCCTTAAACCAACCTTAATTTTTCCGGCTGTATTAAAGAATATCACCAACTTTTATATTTTTATTTATTGTTTTCTACTTGCGAGTGTGTTTTTTTTTTTTTCTTACTTAGTTATGCTTCTCACTTTTATTTTTCCTTCTTTGGTTGGCACCTTTACACTTCTTTTTTCAGATCATTGTTGTCTATTTACATTCACGTCTGGCAAGTCTTGAATATGGGCACCTATTTTTGAAAAGCTTGAAGCATGTGAACTATTTTTTTTCCCTTCATATTTGTATATTTTTTGAAGGGAATAAAGTTTTCAATCAGGTAATATCTTATCGATTTCTTACTGCTATTTTTTGTTTGAATGAAGCTGAACAGCATGGAAGAGTGTAAATAACGCTACATAAACAGGTAAATATAAGTAGATCGAAATTCGCCATTTCTTCACCTCGATATTTATTTTATTTTAAAGTCGTTCGTGCTGTATGATGGTACCGTACATAGATCATGAGCTGTTTTACGTAGATTTCCTGAATTTAAAATTGTAACTGAATGAAAAAATCATTCAGACAGTTATCTATCTTTTTTACTTCAAATATTTACTGCAAGTATAGAATTTAAAGTAAAATTATTTGTACCCAGATTGTATTAAATGTACATTACCTCAAATTTTCTTTTTTCAACATTATACCTAAGTGCAAACTCCTACCTTAAAAAGACCAACTGACTTGCTTAAAACTCCCTAACGTTTGTTGAAATATATATATATATATATATNATATATATATATATATATATATATATATACAGGAAATAATATTTTTTCCCTCGACCTATTCAATAGACCAATTTTATTCCTTCTATAAAATTACCAAATTTGACAATAAAATCTACTTTCAAAACTAAACAGCTCAAATAGAGGGAGGTGTATTCAAAAGCTCAGTTTATTGGTTCTTCCAGTAAACCAAGAGTTCACAGCAAATGAATACCGATCCAAATTTTGGGTGTGAGACCTCTGATTTTCGAAGATCTAAAAATCTGAATCAAAGATAATTTTTTCTTTTTAATTTCAAAAATAAAAGAAAAAACACTTTTAGTGTTAAGCACGAGTAAAACAAGGAAATGTACATAGAGTCAAAAGCAAAAAGAATATCAGACTAAATAACTTTTGTTGTAGGGATCGTATTTTCCTGAACTAAAAACCAATCCTGATGATTCAAAGGGTTAACCTCAAATATGCTAATTAATTCGAAGTAACTATTATTTTAGCTATGGAATCTGGCACAAAACATACTTTCCCTATATGAACATGCATTTTTATTTCAAACTATCAAAATATCTGGAAAATATGGTTAATTAAAACAGATACAGTTTGGAGAGTGGTTGGATATCCCTTAAAAATGATAAATTCACTTATTTCGCCATATAGAAAACTTTATAAAAGTGTAGAAGGATTTTTGAGCACATGTATTAAATTATATCCAAAGATCCATGTTAAAAATAATTTTAGCAGGAATTCATCATTTTTTTTATCATTTAATTTAATAATTGACACAAAACTTGTAAAATATAAAAGATACACATGTTATATCATTTTAATTATGAAACTTTAAATGACAAAATTCAAATCTTGAATGGAAAATTTTCAAACTAAAAGTATTTTCAAATTTTGATTTATTAAGAGATATTCCGCCAATTTTTGTTAAGATTTTGGATTTTGCTTTTTAAAATAATAAAGTTTAAAATTATGTAAAAATTTGTATACTTTACATTTCAAATATTTTTCACACAGTATCAAATAAAACTATAGCTAACGATAAATAGTTATTCTCTAGGGATTTATACTCTAGGGATTAATAATTTTATAATTGTGAGTTTATCATAAGATATTTTCATGCAAAAGAAATTAAATTCTTTATTATTTTAATTACTTTTTTCAATAATGACTGAAAATTTATTTTAATCGTGTGGTACAGAAATTATGACCATCATTCAAACAACGTAGTTTTAAATGGCGAAAATCTAAATTTGTGCAGAATCAAGTAAATAGCTCTTGAAAAATTGGAATTTAAAAAGTGGTTTCTTTGAAATAATATTTTACTCATAAATGTTTTGTCCGATTCCTCCTAAATTTTACGTTTAGACATTTAAAAAGTTCAAATTTAAAGTGACGTAAAAATATACCTTGCAACTCTTAAGTGTTTTGGATATTATTAAAATAACTATTAAAAAGTAATAAATTTTATTTTGCGATAAATTATCTTTTGTTAAACAAGTTTCATAATTGTGCACAAAATTTTTTTAAATTTGCTTTCCTAGTTTATGAGATATGACGAAATTGACACAGAAATGAATTGAGTATTAAAGCTTACAAACTTTCAACGAGTTTCCTGACTTAACTATTGGGTTCATACTTAACTAAGCTTTTTTCTCGCATTTTGAAAGCTAAAAATCTATCGAAGAATTGTCTGTTTATCCAAAGAAAGTGTTTTCTGGTCTGATTTCATATCTCAAGGTATTATCGACGTTGACTAATTAGCCCAAAGCTATCACTTCGAATTCTTAAGATAGTAAGTAAATACGCAACAATCCGATTATTAGATTGAAAGTTATTAATGTGTTATGTTTTCCAATTTGCTCACTGTACTTTGTTGGAAATTTTGAAGGTTGCTGAAGTTGAACTAAGTTGAACAATGTTAAAGTGATTCTTCAACTGAAACTATACCGTGGTTCAATTTATACGGAAATGTGGATCAATTTAAAACCTTGATGTAGTTCAACAATTAATAAACTTTTTTTTTCTATCTTTTATTTTTTCTAAAAAAAATCATTTATTTCCTTGTTATTATTTGTATTTTGTTATTTTATCCTAAATTATTACTTGTATTTTTAATGTCAGAAATCTGCACTTTTTCATATGAATCGAAAAAGAATAAAAATACCAAAAAGAAGACATTTTATAAAATGTAAAAAATCAACCCTCGTGTCATTCAATCTCTGACTGATGTTGTGGAAGATCAAATAAATGGATGCCAAAGCAGTCATCGTCCGCCAAAATCCGTCACCCCCGTTCCCAAATAGGGTGGGGGTCTCGAAGCATTCGGTTTGAAATGGATGGCAAAGGGGTGGGTAAGGTGAGAATTTTATGAGGTTGGTTGACGCTTAAGCCGACAAAATATTGCTGCAAGCATATTGTCTAAAACCAACCGTTGTCGCATTCCTATCGTTTATTAGCCACGGTCGAAAAGCCCAGTACCTCCCGAACTATTATTGAAAATTCCTTAGTTTCTCTCATTAGAAGAGAGCAGTAGCGTTGGCAACGGCTGCGCCACTGGTGTCGGTAAGAGGAACTAGAACAAAGGCTGGCAAAAAAGAAAAGAAATAAATAAAAAAAACAAGGATCCGTCATTCTTTTCACAGGCTTACACTTTTTTTTCCTTTGAAAAAATTGGAAAAGAGAGAGAAAGATTGAAGGAAAAAGCTTATTCCGTGATGCATTGGCGTGATATGCAATCTTTCGCAAATGAGACTTGAATTTTTTCGTGAGGAATCTTACTCTCCACCTTTAAAAAAAAAGGTTAAAAAAATGGTTTATTAATGTAATTAAAAAACTATAGCTCTTAACGTATGACATATAGTTTCATAGCGTAATATATATTTCTCATGACCTGAAAAAATAAAGGAGTGGTAGCTAAGATTTTTCAAGACAACTGAAAAATGCTTCTATTTATCTTTCATTTGTGAATTACGTAATTATTCACTCGTTATTCTCTGCACCAATATATATATACTTCCTTTAATATTTATTGATAGCTTAAAACATCTAAATATATATCACTTTCGCCAACACATTAAAAAATTTCCAGACCGTTGGAGCCCTGACAGATTATGTACGTACCTTATATTGAGAAAAAATAAGTCGTTAGAAAAACATGCATGGAAATTTAAAAAAAAGATTCTGCCTGGACTTTGAAAGATATTTGTTTCAAAATTGCATTCACGTACGGTAAAATATGATGAAGTAAGTTGTTGGATAAATATATTAGACATATATATATATATA
>NC_092214.1:17497140-17507803 GCF_043381705.1 Parasteatoda tepidariorum | reverse complement strand
TATATATATATATATACAATTAAAGAAGAAATTATAAATCAAAATAAATTAACTAAATTACATTATTACAGCAAAAAAATAAAAAAAAAGGACAAAAATCGAAATGGAAGCACAGATCAATATGGTAGCTTTTAGATGTTGTTTGGATTATTCCTGTTATTGCTGCTGTTTGGATTATTTTTGCTTTAATGTTACTTACAGGAATCATATCAGATGATTAATTTATTTTGATTTATACTTCCTTCAAATATTCTTCCTGTTATCACATAACAGCTTGGCTCTGTTGTAACTTGGAATTGTATATGTTTAATTTCTTTTAAACAAAATAACGAAAAGATATAATCTCATTGTCAACTCACCCGATTACATCCGCAAATTAGAATACATTCTAATATTTCATTAATATAACCTAAGTAAAATAATCTATAGTGTAAAGAGCATCAAAAAAATCTACACGAAAATAAAACATTTCAAGCACAAAATACAAAATATGGAATAATAATAATATATTTTCTTCTTTTATATATATAACAATAGTGACATTTAAATCATTTAAACATGAATATTTTTCGAATTCTAAGACATTCAGTCAAATTATAATAGCAATAAGCTATACTACCAAATTGACGCTAATTATAGCTATAAAATCGCAAGCAAATAGCAAAACGTTTACTATTCAATGAAGATAAATATTAATCTGCTATTCAAAAAACATAAATAATCCCATACCTTTCAATATACGTCAAAAGTCAAAAAATATAGTTGGTATTGCTTACCCATTTAAAAAAATCATAATTGACGTGCAATACATAAAATGTTACTTTTGAATGTGTTATTAAAACAACTTTTAAATGTATCTTTAAAACAAACTTATAAATGTGTTTCTTATAAAACTTAAAGCAACTTAAAAACAACTTATATTCGCTACCTAAATTACGATTTACAGTGACAGTAAAAGTCAGTATCTTGTTATTTTAGTTTGATTGCTGTAAAAATTATTTGTCTTTCTAAAGAGCCTAATGTTTTCGATACAGTACAGCTTTTAAAAGATCTTTTTAAAATTGTTACCTTTGAAACACGAAGAAGTTATAAAATAAATTCTGGACTATTTCACGCAACTGTAGTAATACTACACGCAACTACAAGAAGTTCTGTGTATTATTATGCCCAATATGATTTTCATTTAATTTATAAAAAAAACACGGAGAGAAATTTAAGAAATTCAAATGCATAGCAGTGTAATGGATGTATTTTATAATCAGCCAACCAATCGAAAAGATAAGGAGATTAAATAGCCTTGATTCTTTCTTTACATTTGCTTATAACTTAAAACAAAAGATGATATTTCTTTTGTTCCAATTTTATTCATGTCTACTCTCTAAAACTTTCTCTGAGCCATTTAACACTATGCAATTAAGGATTTATTGCATGTGCCTTTTAAATCTTAGGTCTTTCTATGGCTATTTTCTTGTATAACCATCCTGTTGTTGTTTCTAATGACACTTGGACATGTCTAGCTCACCAACTAGCCATTGGCCTTGCGAATTAACAAGAGCGTGAAAGCGCGACTTACATCAGAATCCCAAGGACAGGTGAAATCACTTCTACAATTTAGACATGAATCTGAATCCCTGCGTCCATGGTAGTGCTCAGCAACTGATTACAAGACTTCTACAGATATTACGAGCATGCACTTGGTGGGCATATCAAGTGTTATTATGGTTTTGAAGTACCAAAGTAACATGCTCTATATAAACCTTTCATCATCCTTCTTATTTCAAGTTAGCGAAACAAAACTTCCAAATATCGAGTTGGGATCACGAAAAAAAGAACCGAAAAAAAAAACCACCTCACTAACTATTGCATAAATTTAAAGCGTGATACATATCAGGCCATTGGACCCGTATTAAATGCAATTTAATAATTATTCGAACGTAATTAAGTATTTTTTAAAAAAACTAATTAATATATAATGTTTAACTTGAAGTTGAGTGAAAGGAATTTTTAACACTTAATATATTTTAATGCAAATCGATAACATAAAATAGCATTATTATAAATAATGCATAAATTAAATCAATTAATGTTCCTTCGAGAGTTTAATGGTTTAATAAGTTTAAAATAAGAGCAAAAATGATAAATATTTTAAGAGAAATAAGTTGCAAGAATTTTATTTGCATATTGTTATATCACAATGCAATAAGCGTAATTATTTAAATTTAGAATAATTTTAGAACTGCTTGAGAGTCTTAAGAGGACGTCATACGGCGAGAAAATGTTTCCATCGTAAATTCTTTTTACCCCCATGACTAATTTAAAATTTAAATCATAGAAAAAATGAGTTCAAGCAAACCTAGAGTAAGCCTGAAGATTCAAATGTAGAAAAAAAATTTTAAATTATCAAAAAGCAAACAAATTATTGGAGCAGAACTTCTCCATTGAGAATTCCTATATTATCTTCTAATAATTTATTTGCATTTGATAATTTGAAGATTTCTTTCCAGTTTTTCAAACTTCATGGCTTACTCTAGGTTTGTCAGAACTCACTTTTTCTATACTATAAATTTTAAATTACTAATGAAGGTTAAAGAGAATTTGCGATGAAGAGTTTTTTCCGTAGTATAGCCTCTTAAGCCTTTACTTCTCGCTCCCATGAAAATGACGGGGTGAGGTTTCGCCCTCTATTTCTCGCTCCCGTGAAATTTCCGGGCTGGAGTGTTCAGTAGTAACGCGCCAATAAAAATAAAAATAATTCATTTCTTTTGCCCGGAAAACATTTTATTTCTCATTTTACACACCAGATGGCAGTACCAGGATATTTTAAGGTAATTGTAGATAATTAGTTTATTTTGAACTAGATGTCAGCAATAATCAAATATGTGTATTTAGCAAAATAGGCACTTTTATGACTGTTTTCTTGAAAATTAACCGATCGTCAAGGGGTTAATCATAGTATATATTCCGTAGTATATTTCCTCTCAATCATTTTGGTAAATAGTATAAGGTAGTTTAAGTTCTTTTCCATAAGTTTTAAAATAATCCGTATAAACACATTTTTCGGAGAAAAAAAAATATATATATATATATATATTTTCGTAAGAAAAAGAAAGTAGCTCATTTTTAAGATTTGTAGCGTTCGAANTATATAGGGTGGTTGGAGTTTCATTATAGGGGTCGTCATCATATCGGGGTATTATCGGGGGTCATAAAAAAGATTCGAATTTCTTTGACGGTACCCTCGAAAGAGGTGTTGTTGTTTGCTATAAAACTAATAATTTGAAAGTTTCAGCTAAAAAAAATATATTATTTTGACCCGTTCGCGAGCACTAGAAATTTGAAAATATTGTGATTTCTCTCAAAAAATTTTCAAAAATTTTTTTCGCTAAAAATACGAACAAATAGTTGTCGAAATCCAATTTCGGGCTTACTTTTTTTTTTTTACAATGCTTTCAGCTGCAACACTAATAGATTTTAAATTGAAACGTCCTTTTCTATTAAAAAATAGCAACCCTAATCATCAGAGTGAATTTAATACTTATTAACTTCTGAAATAAAAGAAAATATAATCAAAGAGTTAATGTTATGAAAGATAGTTTCCTAACTTTATTCTTTATACATTTCATGTTCATCATGGGGAGATAGTTTTAAAGACGTTTTCATTTCTTTTACAAAATTTCTTTTTCTTCAAGAACGAAAAAAAAAGCAGAAGCAATTAATTTAAGAATTTAAGTACCACAAGTGGTTTAGGAACCTTGAAAATGTTACTTTTTAATGTTTCTACATCTAGTTTTATTACAGTAATTAACGCTTTTAACAAACGGTCGATCTTGACATAGGGCCAATGCAGCACTTGGAGCATTAATCTAAACTTTAAAAGATGGCTATTAAAAAATATTCTTCTGAACTTAGTGCTTGAAAATAAAATAAAAAGTGGAAAGTAGTAATCTTGTGCCATTCACTTATCATGATGTAGGGGATCTGAAAGATATTTGTTTTGATGTCTGAAAGATATTTTGTTTGGTGTGACAAATTTTATAACTTCAAGTTCAATTGCAGGAACTCTTTATAGTGTCCTCCAGGATGATATATTTTAGGTTTAGAAATTGCTAAGAAACATTTGCACAGTAACATCGTCATTAAATTTTTAGTTGTCCAATTCAGCATCCCGAAGTTACTTCTCATGTATGACTCTTTGGTAGGTTTCAGACTAAATATGCTTTCAATGTTCCTCCACTAAAAACGATGCAAGGTCGATACAGTATTCCATATGCAAGGGTTGGACAAAATAATGGAAACACTTCGATAGTAACACTTTTTTTTTATATTTCTCAAAAAATACTTGGAGAATCAGGTTATAAATTTAGAAGTGTTCAGATCGTGCTATTTCTCCTACTTATCAATAAAGTTTAAAACTTTTTGAGGTTTGAGGGATCGACAAACGGAAGAAAAATGTTTTTTAACACCCTATTCCAAACAATGCAGTAATAAATTTGCTACTTATAACTATTATTTTGAATATTATATGCAATAATTGCACAAAATTTCGTAAAACTAGCTTAAATATTTATGGAGATATGGACATTTTTTTTTTTTTATAAAAAACGAATTTTTTTGTAGTACATTTTCTTGCTATAACTGTAAAATTATTAAATAAAATTAAACAAAACTTTTGGATCAATTTAAAACTGATTACAAAAATTATTGCTTTAAAATTTGAAAAATTCGTTAAAAACTGGGTGAGACATGAGTAATTAGAGTAGTTCTTTTATACTGCGCATGCGCC
Source organism: Parasteatoda tepidariorum (assembly GCF_043381705.1). Classification (NCBI taxonomy): domain Eukaryota; kingdom Metazoa; phylum Arthropoda; class Arachnida; order Araneae; family Theridiidae; genus Parasteatoda; species Parasteatoda tepidariorum. Next base: position 17,503,020 of record NC_092214.1, on the reverse strand, counting down.
AAAAATATTTTTAAAAGAAGTTTTTAATTTTGTAGAATATTTGGCAATTTATATAAAAAAAAAAGTCAGATTTGAATATTTTAAAAATATAAAAAGTTTCAAGCAATTTCCAAAATAGTTTTCTGACTTTTTAAAAGAAAACTCAAAATTCTAAGAGGTGTTCCAAAAATTTCATTTTCTACTATTAAACAATATTTATGAACAAGAAAATTAAAATTATTATTCGAATTATTATTAGAAAATAAAACATGCGAAAGAAAAGATACTTTTATATGAGAGGATCCCAATAATGCCGGTATCAAACTACTACTAGACTTATTTTCATATTTTGAAGACCCTTTATACAAAATTGTAGTTTTTATGTAGATATAAAGAAGATCTCTAAAGTTTTCCTTAAAAAACTAATTAATGAGCTATATATTTTTTGTAAGAAATTTCAGCTAGGCAGCAGTCCCGGTCCCCGAGGACAATTGCTTCTCGCCCTTTCCTCCTTGAGCATGGCTTTGACTACATCACATGAAAATTAAGTGCGTAATTTTCTTAAATTGTCAGATAAAATAGAAATGTCTGCTACTTTTTGGTTACTGAAATTCTACTATATTTAAATTTTCGCTCGAATTAACATGTGCACCCGATTTTATCCCACTAGTTGGATAAGATCAGGTAATTTGACTTTTTATAGAAAAAAAAATCTTTTATAAAAAAAGTAGCCCTTCAATGAGTTTTCAGGAATGATATATTGTAGACAAATATACAATCAATATTCTGATTAAATCTGACAGGCTCTAGGTCTTACAGTGTGTATATATATATATATCGAGAGAGAGAGAGAGATCGTCTTTCAGCTCGCACGATTATATCCACAAAATAGAGTGCTTTCTAATATTGTGTTTATATAGCCAAAGCAAAATGTAACAATATAAAACTATTCACATCATTACATACGAGGAGTTTTTTCAGTACTCTTTTTTGACGTCCACCGTCAAGTAGAGGTTTTTCCAGAAGAGATGGTATTTGATTTCTTTTTTAATCCTCCCTTATTGGACTGACTGAGCAGCATTACGTTAAAGACCTAATTTGGGGTTTTCCATAAGACCTGTTGATTTTCCATAAGATCTCTTTTATTTATGCATATATTCTTAAGATGTTTTACACGTGATCAAACATACTTTAATCGGTTTCTATTGCTTTTTTTCAATGGTGCTATCTTTTATGGCAAGCGTATGACAAATTGTTCCTAGCTAAACAATTTTGATTAAAGCTTTCTTGCTTGTGATATGGTGTAATAGGTCGTGGATGCTGACAAAGATTATTCGTCCTAATTACGAGCAGCATTTTATTTCATTTTTTTAATTAAACGTATCGTCTCATGTAGTTTCGTAAACAATTTCAGTTTTAAAGAAACATTTTTTTCCAATTCATTTTTATTAAAAATAAAGGATTATTATTTTAAATGGAAATCTAAAGTGCATTGTAGCCTGTTGAAAATAAGTCTAATTTTTTTCTAGCTTATTATAATGATTCTAGTCATATTTTACCAGGCATCATTGGCAATCGAAGTAGAGCAGTATTATTAATTCAATACAACTATTTCCTGTAAAAAATTGCAAAATATTAAAGATTTCTAAAGCACTGTATTTCGTTAATAAGACCTTTCATACGTCATAAAAATAGAGGGTCAATTTTATTAGTCTGGCTTAAAATAATTGAATTCTCTGCAATGTTTGCTCTTAAAAGGGATAATAATCCACATTCCTGCCACGTGAACCCAATAAAAGGAGCCATAATAATTTTTATTTGAGGGTCTTTTAATAAATTCAGTTAGCAGGACCGAAAGAACTTATGGAATGAAGCTCCGTTATCCTCAATCATATAAACACTTCAACCAAGGCAAGGCGGTAAAGTTGTCCCAAAGAAAAACAAACTAGAATAGCGGTTATAGAAAGTTGGTGCAAAGGAGAGGTGCCAAGAATGTTGGTATGGCAACGATAGACAGCCAGCCGGTGGTTGATCTAACTTTATTGCAAACGTATGTCACTTGCTTCCCATTTTTGGACCTTGGTCGGTTTCTTTTCTTAGAGTCGGAATGCCTCACATTCTATTGTCTTTATTCTCAAGTATTTATGGCGTATAAATGAAGAAAGCAAACCTGCAATTTTTTTTGTCTTATAATTAATGTCTAATATTGTCAATTTATATAAATAATAGCATATACGTACAACTTAAAAACATTCAAAGTTTCCATTTTTTATAGCAGTTAAAATAAATAAAAAAAATGAGGAATAAATGACAATAAAAATACATCAAAGCATAGGTATAAAATTCTTTAGATCAATAGGCGAAACTATGTACACATTTTTAATGTTTTACTAGTTTGGAATAAAAACTTTTCGAGAAATAGTTAAACAACTTTTGTTCAATTCTCATTTTTCATGAGCGTTATTAATAGAATGATAATAATAATATTATAAAAACTACTTTATAAAAAAACAGGTGATTTACCATTCATGAAAAGTATCGAACACACGTTTCTCATGCAACTACATTAACAAAATTTAGAACAGAGTTAATACCGCAAAACCGAATTCTAAACATTTTATTTCTTACCTCCGTGATTTTCAAAACGCGATACCCTTTTTGCGCGATATTAAGTCCAACAAATTTTGTTTGAGCTACATTTTTCAGCAAAGTATTCTTTTTATGCGAACATTTCGTTACACAATAAGTTGTTGGAAAAAAATGTATGGAGATAAAAAAAATTTCTGCCTGAACTTTGAAAGATATTTATTTCAAAATTGTATTCATGCACGGTAAAATATGATGAAGTAAGTTGTTGGATAAGCATATGAAACATATGAAACATATGAATATATTATATATATATATATATATAAATTACAAAAATTAATTTNAAAGCATGAATATATATATATATAGCTGAAAATGCTACTTGTGTCAAAATCGATTTTTACAACCAGTTAATTGTTTACGGTAAACAATAATTAGCATTCATTTGAGAGGGAAAAAAGCAGGAAAAATTAAAATATTTGAATCAAATAGTAATTTTATGGCGATGGGACTCCATAAACGATAGGGCAAAAAATTTTGACAATATCCAATGGTAATTCTTAGTTATTACTTAGTACTTATGCCTATCTATTCATTAAAATAGCATCTCGGTACATGAAGGTCTGAATATTAGATGAAAAGTTCTTAAGTGCAACATACATTCGTTTATCCCAAAGTGTACAATATTAGAAAAGCATACAGAAACAGTCTTTCCAAATAAGAAATAATTCTGATATATTTATGTTGACTTTTTAAGCTCAAAAAAATAATCTTTGGAGAGATGTAACAAAAATTTAATCTGAGTTGACATTACACGCGCTAAAGACATAGCGACTGTAAAAAGTTAATCCCGTTAAAAATACAAGCATTCATTTGTACAATTGGAAAGACATTAGGTTGTATATTTTAAGAAAATAGAACATTATAGTTATTATCACAAGGATGATAAAAAGTTCTTCAGATACTCGTAAAAATAAAGATTGTTGTTGTTTTTAGTTTTGTTCTATTTGAACTGTAACGCAATGATCAATTTTAAAGGTCATTAAACTTACATCATGTACGTTTAAATAAAAAAAGGACTGAATTAATATATTTTACAGGAATATAATAATTGATGCAATATTAATCTAAAAGTAGATTTCGTGATGAAAAGATTTTTTAACGTGAAATAGCATACAAGCTATTTTCGCATTTGTTACCATTTACAAATGTTTTAAAATTAGCTTTATTTTTAAAAATAATTCGCAATATTTATTTAAAGAACTGAATCTTCATTCAGACAGTTTATAAAGCAAATTATAATTTAATTTCTGTTCAGATTCAACGAAAAAAATAATTAAATTTTACACCAAGTTTTGATTATTGCTCTTATCTTAGGCAAGTCTGATGCAAAAGCATCAGAAATATAAATATTACAAAATTATATGTAAAAAGTAATTTAATACAGCAGAAATTCAATTGGATCTAATAAAATTCACTTTTGCAGAGATTTCATCCAAAGATGGCTACTTTGATTTATCACAAAATTCTATTTTTGTAATAAATTGGTGAAATTGGTGAAATATTTATTCATGCGAAAGCATATTAATTTATTGGGAAAACTGAAAAATAATGGATGTGTTGAAAATTATAGATATAATTTTATTTCATTTTATTTTAACCAATTTTTATAAAATTATTTTTTCTAACTTATTCTATAAATCAAAAATAAATGTCAGCAATATGCCTAAAAGTATATAATTCAATGCTAAAAAACCTTTTCGATTGGAATTTTTATTCCTTTTTATTCCTTCTTTTTTGTGACTACTTCAAAATTTTATAATTTGTTTAATCGTCCATCTCTGTGACCCCTGTACCCTTAACACTTTTGTACTTAATAGTACTTTCTAAAAATAAAAAATAAATAAATTTAAAAAAAAAAGAAAAAAAAGCACTTATTTACCGCATTTTAGAAAGATTTTAGATAAATTCTCATAAAAGCATGAAAACTCCATTCTCTTTCTGAATCAAGTAGTGTCAACTCTTATTCGTTTTTCTTACGTGGCAAGCAAACTTAAAATAAGTATTAAACATGCATCTCATTAAAACAGCAATAAGATATTGTTTAGTTAATTGGTAGGGTCAGTATAGATAAGTTTGAATAAGGGTGAACAAACCCTATATCGTTTTTATTTTTGAATGATCTGAGCAAAAACAAACCATGATTTCTTTTTTACTAATAAAAAATCTTTTTGTTTCCACTTTTTTCTTTTAAAATAAGAAATAGATTTATGCAATTATTTGCAATTTTGATTTTTAAAAAATATCATTGAATAATGCGGTAGTTATATTGATCACACTTTAGTTAACTGTTTTCAAATGAAGGAGGCAATCAATGGTGTGAATCCTTTTAACTGTTCATCCAATAAGTATACATGTGTGGAACAAAATAAAGATAAGTAAAAATTTTAGATGTTTACCAGGATCTCTGTTTGTTAATTTTGTAAAGTTTATTAAATTGTGTTAAATTTATTAAATTTGCACTTTAAATTTTCATAAACTTTGGCATGAAAGAGCAATTGTGTCATTTTTTGTTTGTAGAATTATGTTCACAAATACCTACTACCCTAGATTATTTTCCCTAATGGAATTTATATTTACCTCAAAATGGTTGTCTGGTTGATTGTGAATTTTACATAACTCTATTATTAAAATCTAGAGGAAAACATTGAATATCTAACATACAACTTGAAATATGTAGAATGACATATGAGTTATTTATTAAATTGAATGCAAAGAATTAACATTTTCTAATAAATACTTCAAATGCATTATAAATTATCCGTCTCTATTAACCAATATATGTATCTGACGGGCTTTAATGCGCTTGATCACGAAGTAACAATGCAAGAATAATTACAAAAAAGGACTTCCAAGAGAGCTTGTTGAAGGAATTTCAATGGTCTATTATGAAATCATTAGCGAGTGAAGCAGGAATAATCCTCAGCTCGTAATCGTAAAATATCCTCAGCTGTAGACGAATCTTGGGTTTGTATCCCCTGGTTGTTGGACAAACCATGGGAAGTTTTCGTGCTTTTCTTCTCCATAAAATTTAAATGCGGGTGAGTTTCATCTACGAGTCCTCCACGAAAGCTAGTTAGTCCCAATGCGAAATTAGTTATATGAAGTACCCAGGAGTTCCCTTATCTTCTGAGTTGAGTGTAAAATTACAAGGCTACGTAATTGAACATTGATAATCGCAAACTCGGAATCATCTGAACATTGAAATCGTTAACCAGGCGACTCAACGCCGGTTATATATATATATATATA
>NC_092214.1:17377784-17496955 GCF_043381705.1 Parasteatoda tepidariorum | reverse complement strand
CATATTGCTTAAACATCTTTGGTGTTAAATAATCTAGAAACGCTACTGATGAGTATATTATAAATATTTCTCATAAGGAAAAAATCGAAGGAAGCAAGTGGAAAAGTCTTCTTATATGTTTTTGAAAACAAAGTAACTAATTCTAGAAAGATGGATTACTGATATAAACTCATTTACAGGTAGCATAACCCTTGAATAGGCCTAGTTAACTCTTAGAGGCAAAGACAATTAAAAAAAAATATTCTTTTGACACATTATATTCTTAGGATGTTATGCTTCCAAATTATGAAACAAATTTTTTTGAACCACTGTCTCTAAAGACTACTTAAATTAACTATTTATTCTGACTAGTAAATTGAATATCAGAATGGTTTGAGAATCTGACTAAATTATTTTGCCATTTGTATTCAAAATCGTAATGCGTGCACGAAAAAAGAATCTGATAAGATTACTGTTCTCTATGGTAATGACAATTTTGGTTTGTAAAATCAAAGTTCATATAACAATTTACCGAATATCCTGGATTTCAAAATTATATTTCTTATTATCATCCATTTAGTAAAAAGTACAAAACTGAAAAGTAAATTTGACCTTTTAATGATTTTTATGCCTTGTTCTAACGCACCATGATAAATTGACCAAATTTTACCACACATTATAAAACCATATTTCATAATTAATTTCATCAAAATTATTACCAAAGAGCTTCAGTTAAAAAGCTACTGAGCTTTATGGTGTTCTCATAGAGCCAAATCATGGTAAATTTTACTATATTCTGGTAGTTTTGACGTTACTTTTTTCAGGGTAGGCTTTGATTCATAATTTTTAAATTCCTGAAATGAGGAACTAATAAAAATGCCAACAGCACCAACACCAACCGATATTACGCATATTATTAATCGAAATAATAAATAATCTGTAGTTAAAACTAGCACATAAATGACAGTTTATTTTTTAAACTTAAGAATTTTATCTTTTATGAACAACAAAAGATTTAGGAATTAAAAGAAAATGAAATATTTAATTTTGCAATTATTTTTTTTATTGTCTTTTGAAAAACAAGAAGAAACATGTGAAGAAAGTGAGATACCAAATGTCTTAAGACTCAAGAAAAGTACAAATCTGTAAATTTTTAAAATATTCTGAAAAACAAAGGAATTCTCCAGTTAGAATCACGTGACTTAATTAAGAACTTTGGGGTTAGTTCATTCATCTACGTTTTTGTTTAGCCTTTGACAACAACATATACATTTGAACTTAAATGGTGCACAGTGATTTATTTTCTAAAGAAAAAAACCTTGAACAATTTAAATGAATTAAAAATTGTAAAAAAAAAAATGCGCAATTTAGGATATAAATAAATTAAAAGAAAAATATGTCTCTACCACAGAAATTTTTTCACAACTAAAATTTAAAATAAGCTCGCTTGAGGTTATAACTAGTGCATTCAATAGATGTCATATAATATGTTTTAAATAAATTATTTTGGTAACTAAATTTTTAAAAAACGTTTAGCAAGTAATTTTCGCATGAAAAAGTAATTCACAAAAACTAAATGTATCTGCATACTTCAATTTGTTCTTCCGTGACGGAAGAAAAAACAAAAATGATTTTTTCTTAAATCTTATTTTTAAATATTATGTAGTCGGGATAGCCTGGTCGGTAGGGCGCTGGACCCATTTCCGAGAGTTCGTGGGTTCAAAACGCGCCGGCCGAAGACTCCCCGCGTAGTAAATGGTGACTGATGCACATTAAATCTATCGAGTCGCAAGTCCTCCATGTTCCCATAACAAATCAATACCTCTGAGGGTACTGGATCGATCGTTCTCTGATTCAGGTCAAAATTACGATCTGTGGATGAATGAATGGATGTGTGAATGGGTCCACCCTATAAAACGGGCTGTGATGTGCGTGTGGCTGAAGACGAATTCTTGGCCATAGGATGGCGCCACTGAAAAACAAGAAACGCACACTTTGCCTTAAATTTGCTCGGTTTCACCAAGCAGGCTTGCCCGTGTGACAAGTAGCATTAGAAACAACAACAAATATTATGTTGCGTATTTTAAGTTCTATTTTTAGCTACAGAACAATAACATACATTTATATTTGATTGAAAAAACGTAATTATTAGTAAAGTATATAAAAATGCAAAAGACTCAGAAATATCATTTCATAGGAGCACTTTTCTAAAAAAAAGTAGTTTTGACTTTAATGTTATATTTTAGTAATGGGATTTATTTTTTCTTTTGCGCATTAACTACCAGTACTTAATACAAGTATTTAGCTAATTAAGTGGTAATTTTGTGACCGGGATAGCCTGGTTGGCAGGGCGCTGGACTCACGTTTGTGAGAATGGGAGTTCGAATCCAGTGCTGCACTGGTGCACGTTAAATCTGTTTGGTCACGAAGTCCTCCACGATCCCATAACAAATTAATTCCTTTGGGGGTACTGAATTGGAAATTGATGGTTCTCTGGTTAAGGTCAAAATAACGATCTGTGGACGAATGAATGGATGTATAAATGGGCTGCCCTATAAACGGGTGCGACAAATGGGTGTGACAGAAGTCGAATTTTTGGCCGTAGATGGTGCTTTTGAAAAACAAGAACAATCGCACCCGCTCTGCCTTAATGGCCAACGACGACAACAACAACTGTTAATTTTACTTTTGTTTAAATTAAATCGATATTTTTTACCAATATGCCAAATACATTTCAAATATATTTTTATACAGTTTTGTGAATTAGTTTGATGAAATTATTAAATATTGTAATATATCCAGAGTAAGAGTTGAAAGCTTGATTAATTTTCTAAGATGACAATTTATTGGGCAACAATAAAAGAACATAACGACTGAGTTTTTTATGCATTATCTTTTTTCACGTTTTATGAGTAGTTATTATTAAACTATTCTTTTTAATAATGATTAAGTACCTACTTTTAACTTGTTTAAAATGTTACCTTTTTTTGCATTAAATTTAAACTAGATTCACTATCCTGACACTGTAACGAAAAATCTGTTAAATTTACAGTAAAAAACCGTCAGCTGGTGTGACAGAATAAAACTGATTGTTTCCCAGAAAATACTGTTATTTAAATACGGACACCTGTTTTTCAAGCAGATAAATACTGTTATTTTAACAAACAATCTCATTAATTTAACAACAAAAAAAAACTCTGATATTTTAATGAAAACTTTTTTTCAAAAAAAAAAAAAGGAATACCTGTGACAGCAACATCGTTGATGCACTCTTAAAGCAGAATTCGTAAGACCAGTTAATGCTGGGATTCGAACCTGGTTAACTTATTGGGAGTCGAGTGCTCTTTGACCCCTGAGCCACGGCAGCTTTTGTGGTTAGTTATTTTATTTTATAACAGTCGTTGAACAGCCGACCAAATGTTTTGGGTTTACGACTACTAATGTTCAACTTCGTAGCCTTGTAATTTTGAACCTAATCCAGAAGACAAATGAGCTCCTGGATTAAGTATTGTGATAAATTAGCTTTCGTGGAAGACTCTTTTGGTGGATCTCACTCGCATTTACGTTACATGGAGAGGAAAACTACGAAACCCCCCCCCCACAATTAGCCATACGGCAAGGGGACTCTAAAGCATGATCCGTCTACCACTGAGGATATTTTGCGTCAGCTCTGTGGTCAGTGCGAGCTGTATGCGGAATTCGAATCGTCCAGCCATCCCTGAGATTCAAACCCGGTTAACCTCATTGGAATGCAAATGCTCTGTTCCATGAACCCTTCACGGCTTGTATGGTAAGTTAATAAGAAAAATCTTAAACTGCCTCTATATTAAAGGTCTTACTTATTGAAGACATACTTAAGTATAAAAGTGTTTAAATCTATAATGGCCCACCCTTATAAAAATGTCTAGCAATTTAACTTACTAAAAAAATTATATCCAAAGACAAATAATAATCAATTCGACAATGAAGTGAAATCGCAATCTTATTTACACGATGTTTAAAACCATTAAATAATTTCTAAAAAATAACAGCAAATATAGAAAATAATCGCAAAATTAGGAAACGGATAAAGTTATATAATGGTAAGCAAAACAGCAGAGTAAAAACTAGAATTTGAATATTTGAATAGACAGTTATAACCAATTTATGATTAAGGTGAAAAACAGCGAACAACTGCTTTGTGTAAAATAGCTTTAAATCAAATATAAGGAGAAAGTAATAACAAAAATAAATAAAACAGTGGGAATTTTTTTTAGCTTGCGGTTATGGATTGAAAACAGAAAAAAAAATCTAAAATCTGAATTTATCTTTAAAAAAAAAAAAATTCTGTAAAAAAAATATTTTTTCCTTTTTGTAGAATTCAGTTATTTTTTACAGTGCAAAGGAAATTTATATAAAATACTTGAGGCTGTAAAGGTCTGTGATTAGCTGAGATTTAAAATTTATCGAAAAGAAACAACTCTAGAAAATTTAGAAGCTACTTGTCCTTAGTAATTCTATAATAAATTAGTGGGCTGGTGTAGTTTTGGGAATTTTAAAAAAAGTATGATAGCGTTGTTTATTTTTTTAAGTAACATACACTAATTAATAACATTTGAATCACATATTAAATATAGATTTTTCAAAAAAAATGCATATACTTTAAAAAATTTATTTCAGGAATTATTCAATTATTTGACCTATTTAGTTTTTTTTAAATATCTTGCAAGCCTTATAATTCATTGTGTTTTGTTTTTATTGCAAACTATATATTTTATGTAATTTAGTGAATTTAAAAAGTTTTAAGATTGCATTATGTATTACTTTTAGTAACAATACCACTTTCATTTCAATTGTTTGTGAAAGGTATTTTTATTTTTTAAATATATCTGCATATGTAGTTTAAAAATGTTTATCAAATGTAATTTGCTTATTTTTTTAAATTGTTTCTTATTTTTCTTGATTTACTACTGCATAGAACAATTTAAAATATAAATTACTCTACATTTTTTAAAGAAAGAAACAGAAAATATAATTTTTCAGATAAGAAATTGCTACAAATTTAAAGCGACCTTATTTATAAATAATTTCAAAATACTATTTGTTAACGGCATGTGAATCTCAAGAAAAGCTATATTCTTTGACAAAAATGATGAAACGATATTTGTTATGAAAAATATTAAAATAAGAATCAACAAAGATAGATAGAAAAGCACAAGATAAGGAACGTAATGAACCGTTTGAAGTAGGATGAATTAGTCTCAAAAATAAATATATAGCGTAAGCACCTCTCATATATAGCGTAAGGAAATAAAGGTTTAATGTTATTATTTTACATGCTAAAAGAATTTGCGCTTTCGTGACGAATTTTGAGGGTAAGTTAATTTTTTTTTTTTTAAATTAACAAACTATAAGAGTCGGTATGAAATTAAAAGCATGAAAGGGTTTTTTGTACGCACTATGTGTATGTAACTGGTAATACCTAAGATGAAAATATGCTGCCCATAATTTAATAAGTTTTAAAAATATATTTAAATTTGACAACTTACACTTTCTTAGCTTATAGTCCAAAATTTACATTTATTAAACTAAATATATTAAAATCACGGAAAAATGTACAATTTTTCAATATTCATTTATAATATTTAAAATAATTTGACATTTAAAAAATAAGTCAAACTATACACCTTACGATATCGCAATTTAATATTTAATATTAAATCTGATGAATCACTATTAGAAAATGGAATAACAAATCTCAGAAAGAGTTTTATTACCAAATGAAGTTAAAAGATATTTCTAATAATCGCTTTTCAGTGCCTGACTGCTTTCTCCAGCAATTAAACATGTTTTCCCCCCATTTTCTCTTCCTCGGTTGCGGTTGGAAATCTCGTAAAGTTTCAATAATGTTTTTTCCCCTGAATGTTAATTTTCTAACTGTAATTTGTGTTTTGTTTTTTTTCTTCTTTGACAAGGATTCTAAAAATCGATAGAATAAGACCCATCCTTCTATGTTAACTTTCCAACAAGGCATTGTAATTATGCGCATCTTATATTTTTTGACACATTTAACTTTTTCTAAATATAAATATCGAAATGAGCATAAAAACGTAATTTTTATTCACTTTTCTTTTTAATTTTGAAATCAAGTTACGAATACAAAGGGAAAAGTGTTCAAAAGCTCATTTTTGGGAAAAACTTATTCAAATTACATTATGAATAAATGTAAGTTAAAGTTAATAGACGTAGGCAAAATAATTATTGATATTAAAGTCAGATTTTTAAAAGATAAATTCAATAATCGTATAAATCCTAGAAAAAAATTAGTTATAACAGCTTTAGAACCTTAAAATCTATTATGTAAAAAAGTTCTGACACCATTCCAGTTAATTTTTATGTATATATGTTAAATTTTCTTTTATTTTTCCTCCCAGGGCAAAATTACAGATGTAATTAAGGTGAGTCAAAATTTTAAACCTTTCGAATAGAAAAAAGATTAGGTTATAATAAAATTACTGATATTAAAATTACAATATTTTCTGCGATATTGAATGATACACACATTTTTTGCTGCATTCAATTCGAAATATTTGTATAGAAAACTACAAAATATGAAATGGTTTTTTCAAACAAATCAACTTTCACTGATAAAATTTTAAAGTAAGTTTTCAACACCAAAGGTAATAGTATTTATAAAGATGAAGTTAAAAAGGTAGCTTAAAAAAGCGATATTTTTCTAAAAAATATATTATAGGAATAAATATAACTAAAAATATAAATTTAGATCTAGAAAAATTCTAAAAATATTTATTATTATTGAAAAATTAAAATAATTCAAATATCTCAGTACATGTAGACAAAGCATTTTCTGCCACCCCTAATTCTAAACCACGTGCAGATTCTATGTAAATATATTTTTTTCCAAATTGAATCATTGAAAATAAAGTAGTTTTTCTGTAAAAGGGAAAAAGCAGCTTTATTTTGGCAATTAAAATTTTGAAAACGATGTCATTTAAATTCGACATATAACAAAAACATCTATTNTGAATGATACACGCATTTTTTGCTGCATTCAATTCAAAATATTTGTATAAAAAACTACAAAATATCAAATGGCTTTTTCAAATAAAAAAACTTTGACTGATAAAATTTTTAAGTAAGTTTTTCAACACCAAAAGTAATAGTATTTAAAACGATGAAATTAAAAAGGTAGATTTAAAAGACAATATTTTTCTAAAAAAAAATATAATAGGAACAAATGTAACTAAAAATCTAAATTTAGATCTAGGAAAATTCTAAAAATATTTATTATTATTGAAAAATTAAAATAATTCAAATATCTCAGTACATGTAGACAAAGCATTTTCTGCCACCCCTAATTCTAAACCACGTGCAGATTCTATGTAAATATATTTTTTTCCAAATTGAATCATTGAAAATAAAGTAGTTTTTCTGTAAAAGGGAAAAAGCAGCTTTATTTTGGCAATTAAAATTTTGAAAACGATGTCATTTAAATTCGACATATAACAAAAACATCTATTTAAAACAAATATTTTTGGAAAACATATATTTAAGGCTTTTAATAATCATATTTAAACGTAGATTATTTATAATAGTAATTTTTTTAATTAAAATGTTAATTGCAAAATTACTATTTTATATAAGTTGCATCTAAAATGGTGTTTTTTAATTAACACTTTAAATAAAAACACTATATTAATTAAAGAAAATGATAAGTTAAAATGATCTGCGCAAGTTTAAATCTGATCTGTACAAATTTAATAAGCATTTAATTTTATTGATTAATAATTTTATTTAATTGGAAAAAATTGAGCTAAATCTGGAACATATAATTTATTTTCTTCATAGATCACAGTAATAAATTTGCACTTAAACTTACTTACATTAAAATAATATCATTTAAATAAATAATAGAAACACTAAAATCCCCTATTGGATAATTTTACATACTACCACAGTTAAATAAGCAGAGCCACGGCTGCTCAAGAAATAGAGCTCGCCTTCTAATGCTTTGCCCCGGGTTCGAATCCTAGAGGCGGCTGAATTCTGTTCCCGGCTTGCACCGTTAGTTATATATATATATCAAATAATTTTAAAAATTCACTCTGATGATTTTCTGTAGAAAAAGAACATCTATAGCTAAATTGAAGTAAAAGTAGGCTTAAAGAGGGGGCCAAATATCTTCAGATTTTATTCCCTATTCCTTAAGGGAAATCTTCAGGTTATTCTCAGTGGGGTAATTAAATCCTCATTGTTATTTGAACTAAAGAAGAATTTTCAGCTTTAGAAATTTACAGCAATTGCTTTTTTTTCTTCACTTTATTGTTACAAAAATTCGATATTATGTAAAAATTCGATAAAAGAATAATTTGATGAAATGAATAAAATGTGAAAAGAAAAGCCGTTGCTAATGTTTATGCAAATCATTGAAAATATTTTGTTTCTGGCCGAACCATTCCTATATGATAATTGTATAAATATATCATTAATTTAATCTATTGCACTTACCACTATAAAAATTTGCTCTTCAAACTTTTATGGAGAAAAGCTTTGATAAAATCTTGAAAGTGGATATTAAAAGACCGCCACCAAAGGTTGACAAGCCATAAATCAAAACTTTATGGGAGAATAGAATACTCAGAAGCAAACGCCATCACAAACATCTAGTCAAAAACACAAAGTAGAGAAGAATCATGAAAGTGTGTTTAGCGTCTGATATACGTGTTCACTTGTTGTTTATACTCGCTAAGTATACAAAGTACATTACTCTAACTTACCGCCAATTTTATGACTTTGCTATTTTTGCCCTACGACTTAAGAAAAATGAATTATTATATAGTATTTTTGTTCCGGGAATTCAACCGATAAACTTGAGCAGAAAATTATGTAAGATTTCGGCTTTAGAGAGACTAAGCTTTTTTTATCATTAGATTTGTTTATTATTAAAAAAATATATTATTTCAAAATGCCTCTTATCAACTTAATTTATAAGTAAAACTTTTATATTGTAAAAAAACCTGCACATCTTAGAGAAATTCACAGTTCTCCCATCGCTAGACGAGTTTTGATTCGGAGAGGATAATGTGTGATTTTTGATGCAGGAATGTTATGGAATATTCATATCAACAAATGAAAATATTTACATTCATTTAAAACTGTAAAAGATAACTATTAACCATAACTATTGTTTTTATATAAAACCCATCTCTTTCTAATTCATTAAGAAAAATATTTGAATTTTCGTTAACAAATTTCTAAAATAAAAAAATGCATCCCACCGTTTTCTTTAATTAATTACTGAAATGACATATTTTTAAAGGGATTATATACTGAAACATATGTATAAAAAAGTTTAAAAACGTCAGCAAAACTTGAGCTAATTTTTAGGTGCTACATCATTCAGTGCATACAACTGAAATATAAGACTTAAATAATACTTATTAATATTTGAGTTGTTGAATAATGTCGGATGCTTAAGAGTTTTTGTTAAACATAATAATTTGTTTAAAAAAAAACAACTTGTGTTAAGCTTATTTTAAAGTTTTTTTTTCTCTTTTTGGTTTAAAAAAATCAAGTCGGGAAACCTGTAAAAGCAAATATTCCACGCAAATAGTAATATTCGATTTCCTTCCTCCCTCCTTGATCTGCTCTCAAGTGATTTACAACTTTTCAAAATTCACTAAAATGTACCATTCAACACTTAAGTCAGTCACTGCTCTTTCAATACTGGTGATTTATTCTAAAACTTGAGCATTTACTAAATACATTTTATGTTGTTTTAAGACATGTGAAGCGTAGCTTAATTAAAAACAATCACAAATCTCATTTTGTTTAACTAAAAAATTTAGAAATGGTATGAAAAAATTTATTACTTCCTTTTTGGAGCTCAAACCAATAACACAATAAAAAGATAAATCCTTCTAAAGCTCTTCAGAATAAAGAGTGAAAAACTCGACAAAAGATAGTTCACTAAAGACATCATTATTTCAATAAACGCCGAAGTTAATGAAAATTAATAACTAACATTTCTCCAAGTTTTTTCCTTCTGACAATAAGTACCGTCCCCCAATACAATACTGACTGCCCTCTTAGAAAAACACTTTTCTCTTCCAAACCCAACTCTGTTATTATTAGCACAGCACTCAAACTTCATAACATTCTTCAAAGGCTTTTAACAAAGGGATATACAACTGTTATAGATAGAAGATTTGTATTCACTCGATTGAGTTCTGGAGATTCTAGATTGGAATTTAATGGGAATGTCTCTATTCGAAACTAGCAATTGTTCCCGAACTGGGCTATTATGGATTCCTTCTCTGATGTAAGCACTTCTAAAGGCAAACAACAGAATATATTAGTCATGTAGAAGTGGGGAATTTCGATCATTTTTAACTCTTTCATCTGGCTACATGCTTTGCCACTGCTACATCTTCCGGATTTTTAATAGCAGTGAATGGCTTATCTAGATTGATATTGCCTATTCGCTGCAGCATAGATATGTGCTTTCGAATGCACGTGCATTTCAAACTGAGAAATGATATTGATATAGTCTGCTGTACATGTTTCAAATGTATTTTTATACTTGAGTGTTTTGAGAAAAGATGCCGTTTTAACTTTCAGCATTTGTTTTCAAAAAGATTCATAGCTGTGGAACACATAGAGAAAATAAATTTCCCTTTTTTTTTCAAATTACTATTTTAATCGTTATAAATATTAGAAATTAAAATAGTCAATTAAATAAATTTTCCTTTGGTCATGACACAACTTATAAAGTATAAAAGTTTATAATTCCAATGAAATGTAAACACTCAAGAGTAGTAAGCAGGGGTTTTGGTGAAGGGTAAGTAACACTACTCCCCCGCTTCACCAAAACCCTTGCTTAACTTGTTTTCCGGAAGTGCGTCAATGACTACCTACTACTTCCCACCTGAAAAAACTAAAGTGTGTCACCAACGGAAAGTTAGCCTATTTCTGTCCTACTGTAAGTCTGGTTTTAGTAGTTTAATCTTTTAATTTACTTATTCTATTATTTGATCATTAATTATTTAATATTTTAATTAATTCATTCTATTACGTAATTACACTAATGAGTAAAATAAATATAATATTAGTAATGTAAGGTTGAGAAGTTAAAACTGGTTCACATCTTTAGTTCGAGTTTAGTCTAGTTGTATGTCTGCTGTTGCTGTAAATGTATCGAAATAGAGGACTCGAGATTTTTCTATCTCTTCATATAGTTTTAACCAAGTATAAGCCGTAGTGAAAGCTGGAATGAACACATTAGTATAGGAATCCTGTGCAATAAATTCATCAGCATACTCATACTGTATTGCGGCCACTTCAGGTGTAGGCAAATATATATCCTTAATCCAAAAAAAAACATGCAATCAAAATTTTACCATACTGAAATCCAATAAGTATCTTATTCCAAAATATTAAAAAATAGTAACTTACGCGTAGAGACATATCCAATAACAACTTGTTGAATTCTGTGATAAATGGACACAAACTTTAGCTGGGTTTTATTCAACATCATTCCTCATCTTTAAAAAAAAATATTGATTCATAACTTTTTTTAAATTATATAAAAAGATCTTTCATTTTATGTCACTCTCATACTTTTCCGTTTTTGTATATTCAAATAAAACTTAAAAAATATTACCTTCCCTAAAAACTATTAAGGATCATTATCGCTACTGCTGGTCTTCCTGGATTACAGGCAATACAGTCGAGATCCTGTTTAATACCTTTCTTCCTTTTATAATCATTGATATACTTTTGTTTATCCTCAGAGGTTTTATGCCAACTGGGGCCTTTCAGATGCTTCTTATTAAATTTTAAGAAAAATGTTGATATACGTTATGAAGAGATAGTTAGATGACTGAGGAAGGTGATATAGTAGGGGGACTGGAAAGTAATGTCGTTTTGGTGCATTAAATACTCGTTAGTCATTAAAACCAATTCATTTTTCCGATCCATTTCGATTCATTTTCCGTCCGACATTGAATGGTTGTTGCTAACGAGGGTGAATACATTATTAATTAAAAATAAGATCTTGATAACAAATATCAAATACGCCGAAACGACATTACTTTCAGGTTCCCCTAATACTTCATATAAGTAACGAAATAAAATATTTATTAATACTAACATTAATATCAATTTTAAAAAATAAAAAAAAGTTTTATCCTACAGTTACTGCCTTATGAGCTTCTTTAGATACCCATGTACAAACACCAGATACAAAAGCTTTTTTTTCGTCATTATGGGTACAATCCTCGATCTTCTGCTCAACACATGTCTTGCGGAGTGGGAGCATAAGCTTTTTTTGTATCTGTATGGAAAAATGGAGTGAAATAATTTTTGGTGAGAAAGGATCTTACACTTGACAGGACCAAAATAACTGTTGATGTAGTCAAAATTGTTGGTGATGATGTTTGGATGACCAACAGTATATCGACAATATTTTTTCACCCAAGGATACAAACTTGTAAAACCGATATACTTGGCAGAACCTTCATAAATAAAGTTGAATAGCATCTCAGCGACCATCATAGAAGCCTCCCAGGAATTAAGATGGTCAATTTCTTCCTGGGTTTTCAATTATTCTTTGAGGTAATTTTTTTTTCTTTCCTTTTTTTTTCTTGCTTCCAATGCAACTCCAAACTGCATCCAAGATTCTTGTATTTCTCCAAAGTTGTGTTGGTCTCTTCAAATAAAGAATAATATATGGCCAAGCAATGTTATAAGGAAATTTTTTCTAAGGAATGTAAATTTTAAATGTTTTTTGGATATAGATTTATAAAAATATATTCATTTAGCTATTACCAAAAATTAAATTGATTTTTGAGACTAGTTTTTTTTTCCTTTTGTGGGAATTTTTAAAATTTTATCTACTGTAAGAGTAAGTCATAAGTTTAAACTTTTGTGCTTATAAATAATCGAATTTAAAAATTCTGTGTTTATAACATTAAAAAAAACTTGAAATAAATATAAAAATTATCAAATGAACTAATGCATAACCTTTACTATTACCCACATTTATGAAAACAATGCCCTTCATTGCCATTTTTTGTTGTTGTTGTATTTTTAGAAATTATTAACAGATGACCTCTCAAGTGATTGGTGGGAAAATATTGTCCCATCAATATTTAAAAATAAATGATGATGGTGGCAAATATACTAGCCACGATCTTATAAAGGACTAATCAAAAAATAGCGAGCACTCTATTAATTACATCACTGAACTAATGTAATTTTAGAAACTGTGACTCAAATTTAGGAGTGACTGTTATAATAAGTTCAGTATCATTTTTAATGGTCATCAAGATTGTTTCTATTTAATTATAAAAATCACCAACACTAGATACATTCAATGCATTTGCTACAAGTTATCCTCTCACTAAAATTACCTAAATAAGAATAATAAAACAAAAATAAAAACTAAACAGTATTACACCTAAAAAAAATAATTAATCTTTGAGGGTTTTTATTTTACGTTTTGTGCTCAACACGTGCCTGTGACTTAAACACTCGATTTGCTGGGTAAAGTTTACATAAAGCCTACACTGTAATTGTACTATCCACGTAACCACGTAATATAAGATACTAACCACGATCTTACAAAGGACTAAACAAAAAGTAGTGAACACTCTAAAAATCAATTACATCACTAAACTAACGTAATTTTAGAAACTGTGACTCAAATTTAGGAGTGACTTTTGTAACAAGTTCAACATCATTTTTAATTGTCATCAAAATTGTTTCTATTTAATTATAAAAAATCATCAGCACTAGATACATTCAATGCATTTGCTACAAGTTATACTCTCACTAAAATTACCTAAATAAGAATAATAAAACAAAAATAAAAACTAAACACCTAAAAAAAAAATAATTAATCTTTGAAGGTTTTTATTTTACGTTTTGTGCTCAACACGTGCCTGTGACTTAAACACTCGATTTGCTGGGTAAAGTTTACATAAAGCCTACACTGTAATTGAATGCAGATTACAGTCCGCCTAAGCCACAGAGTAAACAGTTGTCCCAAAGAAAATGGGATTCTCTGCAGCAACAGATGGGGTAGTTTTTGCAACCATATTTAAGCTTCCACACCATAAACCGCTTTGTGATGGGGGAAAAGAAGTAATTAAATTCTTCAGCGGTAAAAACTAGGTAAATGCCCTCCAACTCAGTTTTAAACAGTAGCCGTTAAAATAAATACATTGTACGAGCAGTGTTTCTTTTGTGGTGGTGGTTTTTTTGTTTTAATAATAAAGCAAGCGTATTTTAATCGTACTTTCTTATCCTTTGTTTTCTTAAATCGGAAAGGATTTGTGGGAGAGCTGATATTTCGAAAACAAGCGAAGTGACGCATTTAAGCGGAAAGTCGTTCATGGTTTTGAGAATATTCAAGCAAATTAAACACTCATTTATGATCGTTAAAATTATTTATTTTTAAAATATACTGATATTTGAGATAAGTGTTAAATTTTAAAACTATTATTTTTTATTTAATAATTGTCTCAAATATTAAAGATAGTTTCAAAAAAATTATTAGAAAAAAACTTTTTTTCAAAGCATTTAAAGATAACCTTTTGAAGTTGATTTTTCAAACTTCTATTATATCTTATTCTCCCTACTTCTTTTGGTATAAGTACTAACATTCTTTTTTTTCCTTTATAGATATTCCCCTTATTCACCAGTGACCATCTATTATTTTAACTTTGATGACACACATATAAATAAAAAAATAATGAGTTCCTCAGATTCTAATTAAGTCACAAGAGCGTAGCGCTACTTGATACTTCTTTTTAATAAGTTTTTATGACTTTACCGTACTTTAACTCAAAATGGCATAAAGAGACCCATAAGACGAGGATTGAAATCGGGTGCATTGGACAGATTTCCTTATCGAATGAGTTTTCAAACTGTGTAGCAGAGTAATCACTTCTGCACGTCCCAAAAGGTTAACTTCAGGTTAATTAACAAGGCACGTGCAAAAAGTTTGATATAAAACAATAAAAATTCTCATTTTCAATGTTATTTTTACTCCTTCGTCTCCTTTGTCCAATGTTGCTTTTGTAAAACATCTGCCTTTAAACAGATGAGAAAAATTTTATGATCTCACTCAGGAAAGGTGAAAAGTAAAGATATAGAATATAATGCTGATCACTACGAAAACAACTTGGATTAAAAAATACATTAGGATCATAATTATCCATTGTTTTATATTCCTTTGTAACTCTATTTCCCGATTCCACTTGCACTACGCTATAAAAAAAATCATTTACGACAGAGCCCACTTCCTTTTAAAAGTAGAATCCATAATGGTCAAACTAAAATACACTGTTAAACGGATAAAGTAAATTAAAACTACAACTTTCAGAAAAACTAAACAAACTTCACTAATGATTTTTTTGTTATTCACAGAAACTTATTAATTCTATGAAGTCATACATTGAAGTTTTGAGACTTATATGAATTAGGGACATCAAGGAAATGAGTTGTATTTATTTTGAAGGCTTGTCGGGGAAGAGAACTGATTTTACCACTTAAAAACATTTTTAAGTATGAACTAATAAAAATATGCAAAAAATAAATTTAAAAAAAAATTCAAGCAATAATTTGGCACCCGAAAGTGTATGCATTCTGATAAAACCCTCTCGTATCTGATTTCCAAAGTCAGAGTTTTTTCAACTAATTAACATATTTAGGGTGATTATTTACTTTATTATAACTATTTTTTGAAGCATTCTAAACTAATAAAAATTTTATAATTTGTTGAATCATTTAAATATTGCTGCACCTAAATTGAATCATATTTTCGTGTTTCTGAAATTTGATTATATGAAACTTTGGTTAACGTAGCTCAATTTAACATCTTTTAAGGGTAGTTTTAAATTTGCACTGGAATAGTTCAAGGTATCAATATGAGGACTGATTTTTATAGTAGTAGATTTTTAAGAAGTAGATTTCTTAACTGATTTTTATAGGAGTAGATGCATAAATTTAATCTTTCTTAAGGATTCTTTAAGAAAAATGTTTCACTTTTTTCTGACTGTAGATGCTTAATTAACCATATCGATTGTTTAAAACATTATAAATTGTTATCAATGTATTTTTCTGAACCGAATAATTGATTGACTCTCAGAATAGATGAATTTCTGAAATTAGACACGGGCATTACGATGAAAAAAGTAAAACTCGAGAATATCCCAAGCATTGACCTCATCTGCACCATTTTTAAATTGAGACATCCATAAAAACGAATTTAGATAGGAGCCATGTAAACAACGAGTGTAGAGAAATGAAAACATCATTTTCCAGCATCAATTGATCCTCTCTTTTTTTTTTATGAGGACACACATCTTGGTAGATGTCTTATGAGGCGATGAAACATCAGGCGAGCAATAGTCACAGCTGAAAGATAAGAAGCTCTTACTGTTGATGATCTACATGACTCGGTTCAAAAGATGGGCCCCCTGGCAACACAACCTCATTCTAATCGTCTTATCAAGATTATTAAGTTGTGGTATGAGAATGGAAAAATCGTATAATTACTACGAGCTCTTAACTGAAAATTTATAATTACTGATATTTTATTTTGAGAAATATTAAGAATGAACAGAAATTTAAAAAAAAAATAGCCTGCATTTTTTTTATTGGGTAATGATAGATAACGTTTAATGTTGAAATGGGAAAATAAAACATATTAACGTTCTCATACATCAAAAATGTTAACATACAATTGTGAGATTCATAAGTCTTGTGAATACGAATTGCTTTAAAGTTATTTTATTTACATAGGTATTTTTAAGTTCCTTTACCGAATGTGCTTTTGATTTTCACCGGATAATAATCAGTTAATAACATGAATTTACTTGTATTTGTTATTTGTTTTACATATGTAGAGCGATATAACGTTGGAAACGAAAATGTTTGAAAGCATTTGACGCAGGCTAATTTAAAAATCTGGTTCTATGCGAATGTCATCGTTATTTTACAAAGAGCCAAGCTAAGTGGAAAAATCTCTAGTATTTTTCATTCAGCCTAATATTATTCAGAATCATTTCAATTAGCCTATAAACCTTTAGGCTAATTAGAGAATGTAAGCAGATTATGGCAAATTATCTGAATTCACTTGGACTTATAGCAATGAGTTTACAGGCACTTTATAAACGGCTTAAAATAAATCAGGATTTTTGAGAAATAGTCGATATATTTTCTAATTAGACTTCAGGTAACTCGCTGTAATAACTCTGAATTTCAGGCTGATTAGAAATTTGGGTGAGGTAATCTTCGAAACTAGCTGGTAAATTGCATAATAGTGTCGGCTATTTGGGGAGAATTAATTATCTAATTAGCCTATGTCACAAGCATCTTCAGTCAAGAAAATTATCACCAAAATCACACTATAGGAAGACAGAGCTTTGGTTATATCGACGACAATTGCTTAAGATTTCTTATAAGAAAGTCTTTTCCTTTAGGGAAAGTGAGACCATGTATTTTGCAAACTGTAAAAATTAATTTTTCAAAAGTGATACAAAACTAAAATATGGCTACATAATATTCATTCATGAAGTGTGTGTCCAGTAGCACTAGCAAATTTTTTTAGTTTCGATGAAGAAGTTTTTTTGATCGTGTAGGCGGAAAAAAACAATTAAGATTTTCGAAAGAGTGTCATGCTTTTCCCACCTAAAGGCAGTTAAAGAAAAATAACCAAAAAAATTTAATAAAATTAAGTGAAAAATTTGTTCAAGTGTGCTCTGAGAGAAACGAGCGGTGAAGACCTGTGTTTAATTCGAATACATTTTCCTTAATTCCCTTAGAGATATTTTAAAATTCTTTTCTTAAAATATCATCAATTTTGCAATACACCCTTTGAAATCAATCTATTTACGAGAAGGTAATTTTATTTTTATGCACTTCCATTGAAAAAAAATATTTAAGAAAACTACAGTTTTGTGTATATATAATATATACAGTATTAGCTAACTCTAGACGCATCTTGTCCGGGCACCATAAATCGTAGATTGCAAGTTAATAGTAGAAAATTTTATATAAATCAAAAGTAATTTAGACTAGTTTAAATTAAGAAGATCAATTCTTGAGGGAAAATAAAACATACGAGTGGTAAGTATATCAGTGGGAGTTTTCGGCTTTTCGATTTCATGCGTGACTAAAAATTTGAAATCATATCCAAAATGTCATCACAAAATGTACACACTAAAGGTCAAACGATTATGAATAACGAAATGGATTAAAAATGAAAACTGTTTTAATTAAAATAACTTCACCTTTTTATAGGCAAAATTAATGTAATATTTGGAAGTATACTTCCACCTTTAAATATATACTTCTCCCTTTAAATTAAATCCTTTAGCGATGCATACTAATATTCATTTTTAATTAAATTTTTCACAAATGAAATACTTTACTTTTTCCTTGGAAATTTTTACTACCAAATATTCATTTTTACAGAATATCGATATACATATCATTTTAAAAAATCTTTTTCCATTAACTTTTTTTCAGAGCATTTTTCAATTGCTATTTATTGTAGTACTGTTCCGAGTATTATTTTTTATTCGTGCACTGTTCTATCCATGTTTTTTTAATGAATAGACTTTTTAAAGTACTTACAGGATATTTTTTGGAATATTGCATTGTTAAATTAATATAACTTCAACCCTTTCCAGTCAAAATTAATGTGATATTTGAAAGTATATTTCCCCCCTTAAATATACATTTAAATCTTGAGCAAATGCTTAAGATTTTCGGGCTTTTAGTAAATTAGGACATGAAAGTTTAGTAGAAGATGACATATTAAACTCTAATACTTAAAAACCGTTATGAGCTATTCAATTTAAAATTTAAAGGATAAATTAACTGAAATTAATTACAATATAAAATTCTTTACTGTCTAAAATTTTTTCTTAAATTGTGTTTTGGCAGTTTCATCCCAGGTTTCGTTCATTTCAAGATAAATTTGATTTCATTGTTAGTAATTCGAAAAAAAACAGGAATTAAATTTAATAAATCATTAATATTTATACAAATTAAAGCCCTTAACAATACGTGCTAATATTCATTTTTACTCAAGATTTTCAAAAATGAAATATTTTACTTCTTCCTTAAAAATTTAAAATATCAAATATTCATTGCTCCAAAATATAAATATACATATTCGTTTAAAAATGCTTTTTAAATTACACTTTTATTCCGCGTACTTTTTAATCTCTATTTATTTTAGTACTTTTCCGAGTGTCATTTTTCATTCATGCACAGTTTTATTCATATTTTTTTTTCTTTTTTTTTACTGAACACGTTTTTTGGAGTATTTACAGTATATTATAGACTGAGGTAAATTTTGATTGCGATTATCTACAATGAGATAAGAGATAAAAATGAAAGAAAAACCTCCGTTGAGAATAAAATGATGACAGAAAAATTGCAGTTAGGAATGCGAGGGGCCCTTTAATCCCAGGGTAACGAAAGGAAGTCATGAAAATTGTGACCCTTTGTTTAGAGATTTTCGTGATCCCTAACTAGACAAAAATGTTGAAAATTTAGTTGTGGTAATTTATAGAGTAATTGTAACGTTTTTTTCTTTCTACAAAACAATTAATAATGCAACACAAAGTTATCTATAATCACTACTCAATCCTAAATGAAATACTACACTACGGATATTTAACGAATATAATCGATATGATCCCAGCTTTAGAAAGTCTTTTTTTTCTTCTTATAGAGCAATGCAAATCAATATAAGGCTGATGATAAAAGCCATAAATGATCATAAATCATATGATTAAAGCCATGGAAATTAAATTTTTTTGCTGCACAACATCTTACAAAACTATACAAAATACCTTTATCTAATATCGCTAATTATTCCTAAAAATTCTAAATATGATTAATTTAAGGTTCTCTTTTTCCTTTTTTAAAAATGCATCCTTCGTTTATAATAAAACCGTATCATGGGAAATGCTCCAAGTAAATATTTCGTCAAATTGAGAAAATTCTTCACTTTTTTGAAGTTTTCGTCAAAGGCATGAGGCTTAATGTTACATAGTGATTAACAAATTATTTGAAAATACAGCATCAAAGTAGGAGTAAATAAACAATCAGTAATTTGAACACTACTTGATAAATGACCCCACTTATCTCTACACCATCTTTCATAAAGTACAATCGTTAGGCGTTGGAAAATGGATGTTACACGAGTGAGAAAAAGAATATTTCGTAGCAAAATTACGATTAACGAAATACAGCTCAAAAATCCATGAATCTTCAAAAATGTAAACACAGGTTTCTAAAACGAGAATTTTTAAATTATAATTTTCTTCAGAGAACCCTAATCGGGTATCCTTGTTTTCAATTGTAAATTAGCAATAATCTCTAAAATTTTAACACCACGCAGATGGATGTAGAAGATGGATGGATGAAGTTTTTCTTTACAAGTAAATCACCAATTTGGAATTTCGATAATTTAGACAGAATATGAATTATCACGTTTTATTTTTGATAACATAAAAACTTCATTAACTTCAAAAATTAAAAAAGTCTAAAATTCGACATTTTTCAAGCCCTCAAAAATAGACACCCATTCTCGAAACTCTCCAGTTGTGAATAATGAAAACAAAAGGGAAACAGAAAACGTTAAGTTGCCAACAAATTCATTATAAATGCTAAATTTTATTTACTTATTTATTTATTTATTTTCTTCATTTGCACTCTTGGATTGAAAAAATGATGAAATTTATCTCCAAAAACAAATAACTCTAAAATTGACATTAACAGGATATCAGAGTTTTGCTTACTTAACCAACAAAAGTCATTCAAACTCTGGAAACCAGAAAAAAGACTTTAATTACAGCATATTAAGCAGGTCATTTCAGCAATTTTTATCGAACTTCAAAATTTTAAACTGCTCATAAAAAGCTCAATAAAATATTATATATGAATGCAACTATTTTTTTATATGACTACCGCATTTTTTTTAATTAAAAGAAACAGGATCAAGATAAGAATTTTAAATTGTTTCAAAACAATTTTGCCAACAATTCATTTTTTTATAATTTCAATTTTGCCAGCATTTTAAAAGCCTCAATACGAGGCAGCTGAGAAAAGTGGCGTTTCATTTTGTGGTGTTAAACATTTGAATCATGTAATAGTGGGAAAATAATTTTAAATCATATAAAATTACCACTAGAAAAATGCTCCCAAAACAAGTAAAAATTTGGCGGCCCTACATGTGTATGCTTAAGACAAAACAAAGGAAACCTGGTAAATAAAATTACCACGTAGAATTCCTTTCTAACAATATATGTTAGCAGGGGTCTTTTATATATACATATATAAGTGAAAAATATAGGGAAAACAAGGAAAAAGAAATAAAGATTTTTAAGGTAGAGAAAAAATTAAAAAATGCTTTTAAAAACAATTTATAAACTTAAAAAATTTTAACTTAAAATATGGAATATATATCTTCTCGTCATTAGCTCCCACGATTGTATCCGAAAGTATAGTGCTTTCTAATATTGCATTAATATAGCCAAAGCAAAGCATATCAATACAATAGTGTGAGGAGTACCTAAAATATTGAAACGAAAATGGAACTTAGAAAGCAAAAAAATATAAAATAAAAATAAAAAATTTAAAATAAAACGATCAAGCAAAAATAGAAAATAAAAACTCAAGAAACGAAACAATACTCAAACTTTTATACATAAAGTGAGCTGCGAATTCAAAAGTACTCACACTTACAAGCATTTTTCGAAAATGATTTAAAATGTTTTCATAACAAGTTTGACAGATTATGAAATACGAAAGTACTAGCGTGTATTGAGGATGAAGGTTATCAACTAATGGCGCGTTCTTACTGAAGTACAGAAGCGCGTTTCATTTGTTAGTTACCTTGGAATGATCCGAATCTGGATATGTACAAGGTAATATTATTTTACTGTATATTTTAAAGTTTATTGTTCATAAGGTTAAGAACAGTGGTGGCTTTGGGGAAAGAGTGCTCGCCTTCCAATGAGTTGAACCGGGTTCGAATCCAAGCGACGGCGAATACCACACCCGCCTCCCACCGACCACAGAGTTGACGTAAAATACCTTCAGTAAAAGACGGATCATGAGTTAAAGTCTCCTTGCCGTCAGGCTAACCGCGTGAGGTTTTCGTGGTTTCCCTCTCCATGTAAGGCAAATGCGGGTTAGTTCCATCAAAAAGTCCTCCACGAAGTCAAATTTCTCCTAATACTTGATCCAAAAGATCCCTTGTCCTCTGGATTAGGTTCAAAATTTCAAGGCTACGGAGTTAACATTAGTAGTCACAAGTCTGAAATTAGGTCACCTGCTCAACAAAGGTTATAAAATTGAATTTTAATATGGACATTTTAATATTTGCAAAATTGAATTTAGAAAAAATTTGTAACATTTGATGAAAAGAAAGATTTTAAATTTTTTATTTTAAAAACTTCTTTATTAAATATTGGAAGATTTTTAGCCACGGATTTGCCCGAATTGTATTTGAACAGAGTAAAAAAATAAAATTAGTTGAGAAAGAACTTTTTAGTTATAACATACAATTAACTCAACGATTTTGTATAGAATTTAATTACATTAATTAGATATCCATTGTTTTTATTAAATTTTGGACGATTTCGTCGATTTGTTTTTTCGATAAATAAACATTACTAAAAATTCTTTGAATTCTATTAATTTTATTAAAACTGGTATTTAAATAAATGTTTTTGGAAACATTAGAATTCCATGTAATAAGTTTATTTATATTAAATTTAAAATCATTTTTGTTATCTTATAAATCAACAATGCAGATATTTTCTTCTTTATTAATACTTAAAACAAAGCAATTAAAATTAATATTATCGTCATGATTACAAAGCTAGATTAATTCCTCGGGGTAAATATTACTCAATAAAATTGTATAATTTTGAAAATTAAACATAATTAAATAAGCAATAAATTTTTAAAGAAATTTAAAATTAAGAGCATAATTTTTTCATAATAGTGTGAAAATAAGTTAGCTACGAATGATGAACAATTAGATCCTTGGGGTATTCCATCAGTTTGAACAAAAATATGTTTTCCATTGTAAAGAAAATTATTAAAGAGACAAAAATGAATTAGAATTTCCCAATAATCAGAATTGTAATGAAGGATATTTTTATAATCATAGTATTGGCTCAGTAAAACTTTTTTTAGTTTTGAAAGGAGATTAATATTAACGAGATCTTGGAAATCAAGTCGCAATAGAACTAATTTTATTTTGTTTAATAAATCCAAAAATAGGTTGATTATTAGTAATGATCCGAGAAAAACCTTCTTTATCAATATAGTTAATAATTTTATTTAAGTAGTTAGAGAAAATGGTACCAGATTTAGTTAGGTAAGAATTAGACCAACAAATGATTGTTTTAAATTGAAAAGAAATTTTATGAAATTTTGGACTGATTATTAGGTATGGAAATTGTATATTAGTTTTAATTTTCAACCTCTTATATAAAGCTAAAAAAATCTAGTGATAATATTATTATTTAAATTACAAAGTTTGAAATTTTGATTACTATTTAATTACTTATTTAAAAGTTCAACATAGAATTTTTTACAGAAGATTTCATAATTATTGTGAGCTTTGTATATGGGGGTAATTAGTAAATATTTTTGTAGTTGCTTAATTGATTGCTCAGTTTTATTACTAACAGTATATGCGCAGAAAATAAAACTTATTATTATTATTATATATATATAATAATAATGATAAACTTTCTGTTCGTTATAATAATGGTTTATGGGAAATTCTGATCTCTGATTAGTTATTACTTTTCCAAATATATTTCTCAATTATAACTGAAAAAATAAAGCATGAATGATAGCTTCAAGCGTTTAATTGAAATGTAAAAGAGATGCTAAACGTGCACTGAGGAAAATGCGCAATGAATTGTAATGTACTCATAAACCACCATAATAATAAATAAGTTATTATAAATAATTAGATGTACTCAAGGTAACGGAGAGAAATTGCCCTTCCACATTTCCGTTTTAGGATATCGGGATATTTGACTGTTAATTTTCAGTCTTGATAAGGCAGTTGTATATCATTTTTTTTTTAAAGTTGCTATATGTTAGCTTATAGCTTACATAGAAATAAAAAAAACTAACTGACCAAAAATGAAGTTAACAAGCGTTTAATAAAATTGGAGTTATCTCAAACTATGCCAGAACTGTTTTGGTTAAATTACCTTTCAGGTAATAATTTTATCCAACATACTATCAAACAACATGATAATAAAACCATATTTTATTTCAATGAAAGTCGCTACTAAAGCACTACCGTGCTCTTTGGTATTCGCTTAAAAACAGCAGAAGACACTTTACCATATTCTGGCAGTTTTACCCACACTTTCCTCTTATTGCAATATTAATATAGATCATGATATGCTTTTATGAAGTCAGATGATAATTAAGAAAGCATCCAAAACTTTATCCAAACTAAATTAAAATATAAAATGAAAATATTACATATCTTCTTACAACGAGAAATCAAAATCATTCATTTTGCTTTAGTTTTATACACATTTTCAAGCAATAATTTCATTATTTAGTAACTTTAAATCGAAGAGAGAAATATTGCATAATAATATTCACGAAATGAATATTTGAATACGGTTAGTATCTTTTAAATTAACACTGAGTGCTTAATTAGAGCTTTGTCAACACGTAATAAAATTGTTGTCTTTTAAAAAGTGAAAATAGTTCTACACTGGCTAAACAAAATTCCGAACCCTTTCCAAAAGACAGCTATGCTACTCTAAATGAAGCGAATGTTTTATTTTAAAAGAATGTTTATTTAATTATCAAACAAATGATAAACGAGCTGGAAAATATTACTGTCTCATTAGTCGATTTGGAAAATGGGCTGATTTGAATAATTAGTTTTAAAAAAACTGTGAAAAGCGTGGTTTCTTTAATTTCCTTGGAATTCCTATTCCTGAAGGAATGTCGTCTTCATTACTAAATGAAACTCCCGTTAATTGAAATTTATTTGAATGGAAAGAATGAAATTCTTCTTAACATCATGGTTTACGAAAGTTCATTATTTAAGTCTTCAATGATAAAATTATGCAACGAGTTAACCAAAGTAAAATGGATATGGAAAAATAAAAATTAACGTTTACAGAATTCCATTAGTTCGAAACTTTCTGTAAATTACGTAAATGATGCACTAATTTTGAAATTTAAATTTGATATTAAGTATATCAGAGCGAATGAAACATTCCTGAAAATAAATAATATTCGTCGGTTTCTTTAACTCTAAATTCCGACATAATTTGGAGATTTCTAGAGTGTACATATATTGTCTGTATATATTCTTTTAGCTTCTTATTCAAATTACTTAAAATAGATGCAGTGAAAGACAAATAATATTTTTATTATAACTATACAACTGAACCATGAACAAACCCTTACACATTTTATATTTAAACTTAAAGTCATGGTATGCATTTCAACTTGATTTTTGGATTATAAATTAAACACACACACACGCATATATATATATGTGTATGTANATATATTTCTTTTCTTTTATTCTTTTAATGGCAGTTACTGATGCTCTTGTTCTTTACCTCGTTTCATTTAACGTACCCGGTGGACACCTGCGAAGGAAGGAGGGCTACGTTATAGTCTGCCTATGCCAAGAACTCCCCTCACTATTCGTCTGAAGCGGAGATTGTGATTATCGTTCCAAGGTTTAGATATTTCAAGCAAGGGAGTTGGGTTAATATTTAAGGGAGATTTTGGCTCTGGTCGGGGAGAAAAATATATCAGGGGTGAGAGAAGCTCCTCGCTCTGAAATGCACTATTTCTTGTTTCCATAGCAGACGGTCATAGATTTAGTGATTTTTTTATCGACAAAGTATACACACGCCACACTATCAAAGACTTGTTCAGAGGGTGAGACTCATCACACAACAGAGGACAATACACGAACATTCATGTCCTGAGCTGGATTCTAACACGTAACTATTAGTTTCGCAGCCAGAAGAAACATACATCAATAATTTAGTTTTTTTAATTATATTATAATATGGTAAATGAAATATGTTAAAAATCAATGATAAACATATTTCAGTTTAATTTTAAACAAAAAAGTATATTTAAAACTGTATATGTCAAATGTACTGTAAATGTACTGTAAATGTCAAATGATACTTTAAAAAATTTAGCATTGCAATGTTTTCTTTGTTTTTTTAATTTTCATAAGAATGGGTTAAAAAGAATTTTTCACTTTTTGTTTTAAAATGGTTTACTTTTTTGAAACTGCCAACACAAGATATACCTTTTTTCAATGCTTCAATGCTTACCCTTCCTCAATCTGGAATTTTATGCAACTTTATGTAATATCAGTTTAATATTACAGAATTATTTCGAATGTCTCACTTTCTTATCTTTATTAGCTATAAATTTAACTGATCATAAAACCACTTGTCATTTGTGATAAAAACTTTTTCTTCCTCTGGTGAAGATTATGTCACTTAATAACTTAAATTATAAATATAAACTGACGCAATAATTGATTTTATATACCAAAATAAATGTTCAAAAACTGATAGGAGGACGGCAACATATGGTAAAATATATAAGAGCATAAAAAGAAAAAGAGTTAAGTTTTGTATTTACCTTAAATTTTAATATGTCAAATGATATTGGTTCAGATTCTTGAACATATCCTTCACTTTGAAATTGACACTGGTAAACAAAATATTTAAAAGAATCATTACTTTGTTATAAAAGAAAGTTTTAAAAAATGTTTCTTTTCTTTTTTTCTCAGGTTATCACTTCTCTAAGTAAGAAATTAGTTCTTTAAATAATAGGTCTCTCTAATAAATACGCTCTCTCTTTTAAATAAGTTCTCTAATTAAATCACTTCTCCACACAAGTTCCCTAAGTAATGAAGACTTCATTTGTTCAAAAGTTAAAAGTGCAAAAAGTCGAATCAAGCATTTCAAGAACCCGAAAAACAGATTTTTAAAAAAGCGCTTTTTTTATATGTTTTTTGTTTTTATCATTCACGGGATATCATTCATCGAGATCTGCTTTGAACTCCGGAAATGGCGGATTGCGCTAATGGTCTTTTTAAAGCCGAGTGGACTGCGCTACGAACATCATATCCCCCCTTGGTGTATTGCGCTCAATGCAACCCTTGTGACCATCCCTCTTCAATCATGCAATAAAACATTTTCTGATAAAATCATGATCTCGTCTATGATGCTCACCAGAAGCAAGTGTGCAGTGGGGGAAGGGGGGGGGCTATATATTAATTAGTGTTCCTCCATTTTTTGGTCAATTTTCATTTAATAGTAATTTTTAATATGTTGTAAACTTTTTACTTCTGTAATTTCAAAATATAAACTATATTTAAACTACGAAAAAAAAATTTCTTTTTGCTCATTTTAAGGTGACAAGGGACTTTCAAAGTCTTGAAAATTGGTCTAAATTGTGATTAGACTAAGACTACTTTTTGAACAATTAGTTAATAAAATCACAAAATATATATTTGATGCCCCCTTGTCGCCTTAAATTGGGTTAAAAGTATAAGTACTGGATACAAAACTTGCTGCTGTGCTACAGACACGAAATATCAAATTCTACCTAAATTGGAAAAACCTTACTTTTAAAGTGGTTATGTTTTAGTAAATTTTTAAATAATTTTAACCAACCTATATTATTGAAATTTAGCCAAACCTCTCCTTAATGTATTTTTTTAAAAAAAAGTTAAAACAGTTAGGAGAGGAAGTTATAAATAAGACAAGCACTGAGCTAGATGCCACTTTTCCTACCTTCATTTTTTAAGCTAATGAAGTTTTTCTTTTACAAGTATAACTGTTATCATATTTTAATCACTCTTTTCAATGCTGTATAATAATAAAGACTAGAATTCAATATTATTCGCATATTTTATGTATTTTACTTGTAAGTAATCCGAATTCCGGTTAAATATTAGATAAGTGCGTGTTTATATTACAGAAGGATTTTTTTATTCAATTTACTAAGAAGAATACTTAGTAGACACGCGCTTTGCTATCGAAGGACGGTGATAAAACTGTAGATTGATTAGTTCCAAGAAATTAATGGAATGAATTATCATGCAGTAGTATCAAACAGGAGAAGATTATTACAGTTGCATGCCGGTGAATTTTGACACTTTGACATGAAAAATAAATAATGTGTTAGATCAAGACAGTTGCTACTTTGATAACTGATAATTATAATTTTATCACTTTAGGCTTGTAAGTACTTATCTTAGTGCAACAAGTTCTTACATTTAATGCATAAATAAATGCTTACTTCCACCTTTTTTTAAGAGTCAATTTTTTTCTTCTTTAAATCTTTTTTAAAAGGTTTTTCCTAGAAAATGAATGTAGAAATTGTCACATTTTAAAAGAGCGAAAAGTATTTGCTTTATTGACACCATTGAAAATTATTTATTATCCGAATTGTTAATACATTTCTATAGGCTTTTGCTTAAATTTCACGAATGCACCATTCAGTACCATTCAGCTATACCGATAATTTTTCAATTGAAAATTATTAAAAGAGGCTTTTT
The DNA here is from genome assembly GCF_043381705.1 of Parasteatoda tepidariorum. Lineage (NCBI taxonomy): Eukaryota > Metazoa > Arthropoda > Arachnida > Araneae > Theridiidae > Parasteatoda > Parasteatoda tepidariorum. The sequence goes on along the minus strand of NC_092214.1, from coordinate 17,468,340 downwards.
CTTCCTTTTTTTTCTGAAGTGAAAATTTTTTTTATTGTGTCAAGTCCAAAACCATTTTTAACTCTTTTAAGTTTTTAAGAGTTTCCCACGTTCAGACCCCGGATATAAAATAAAATAAGTTTGCGAAACACACTATTAAAAGAAACTATGACTCATTCATAAGATATAAAGTTTGGCTATTTTCCAAATAATCAAGGTATTGAAGGAATTCTAGGTATCTCTCGCACTTGTCATCAAGCTCTAGAGGAGATATTTCTATAATATAATTCTGAGATCCGTAATCTATATTCGTAAATGATGCCGTTTCGAATTTCGTTAGACTAAAGTGATTTACAACTTGAACGGATATATGTTTCAATTACGTCTTGCTTTAGCAGAGATAAAAATATTTGTAGAAACCTATCATTATGATGGAAGTTTTATTTTCTTCACGAACCTTTATTAAATTCAAGTAAGCATATTTTATTTTAATGCACAATTCAGCGATTAACAGAACATTTTATTATACTTCCTTTATCAATATACATTTTAATCAGCAAAATTTAAAGGTATTTGTCTCCATATAGCAATTTAAGAAAGCGCTAAAAAAATGCGTAGAAAACGTTCATCTTTTTATTTATTTTTTTCAAAAAGAAAATTTTTTGTATGAAATACGGATATAATTCATCTTCAACTTAATGGACAGAACATTTTATAATTTACCATTTCTAATTAGGAAATGCTTGCTAAATGTCATAATAATTCTATTCCATATTCTCTTTATATAATAATTTTTTAGAACAATTTTAAGCCAAAAAATTGCAAATAAATTTCAACCATTTATAAAGTGACAAGAAAATGATAATTCAAATGATTTCTATATAAGTCGATGTCATCATGGAAAATTTCATTTTTCGTCTTAAATATTTTGTTAAGTGTTCGACAATACATCTCCGTGGCAATTAATCATCACGGATGGCGGCGCGCGTGACGAAATCACGAAAAAGAAAGAAAAATGATTGAAAGAAAGAGTAATTGCGACAAACAACTCTGGAGAAGAGCCAACTACTACTGTGGATTCTTTAGTCATTCTTTCGGCTTCAATTTAGATTATTAGCGGTTTTAAGGAGCGTCCGTCAGCGTCCCTATCAAATGACGGCAGTCATACATATAATGACAAAAATCAGCGACTTGTGAAAGCAAAAATCCATTTTCATTTTAAAAAGAAATTAAAATGCTGTTATCACTGGCCGCCGTTAATATTACCGCTTAGTTTTGATTCAATCGGAGAAGAGTTGGTATAAAATTACATTTTGTTTTTCTATCGTTATTCTTGGAAATCTGACGGGGTTAACTCATTTTTTTTTATGATTACGTTTGTATTTTTATTCGGCTAGACAATCTATCACTAAGTTTTTAATGAAAAGATTTTTGCAGGTACTTAGATTATTCAGACGCTGCCGTCGTCACATTGTTTTCTTTTAATCAACCATTATTTGTTAGTTTCAAAATTTCCAATTAAAATTTTTGATTAAAACCATAGATTGCACAAAACTTGATGGATTAAACAGAACTAGTAAAATTATAACTTGATCAAATGACAGAAAGTAGAATATATAGGAAAAGCCTTATGTTTTTATTGATTTTTCTTAATTTACCACAAATTATATTTGTTGAGTTGCATATAGTCTTAAAACATAAAAATATTGGAATTAAATTGCATGGGGAATAAATATTGCTCCCAGAGACAAATAAAATTTTTCTTTTGATTGAAAGCCCATCCGAAGAAAAGTACAAAAGTCATATTGCCGATCTAAATATTTTTTATCACGAAAAGAAACTGAAATGGCCTTTTTTCCATTTTCTGGTAAATTGAGTTAATATGACCACCTTACTTTTTTCTAATTTTCAATTTTCATTCAGTCAATGAAGCATAGTTTTAATTGGCAGCTAGTGCATCTTATATTTACGTCATCATGAAGACACTGTAAAAAATCCCGGATCAATTTACTGTAAAATATTTTAATACCCTGGAGGCATCATCCGTAAAATCCGTTTTACCGTAAAATCCATTTTCATCGTAAAATTTTATACCGTAGTTTTTACAGTAATGTTTATTTAATATCAGTTATTTGGTAATTTTGTATTAAAATTACGGTGTATCAGATTCTATGTTCCGTAACATTTTATAGTATCTGATTTGGAATTTTTTACAGTGTACCTCTTATTTTTCAGTTATTCCTGAAAACCAAATTATGTGGATCATATTTCCCAGATTGCGGCTACCCCCTGTCGAAAAAAAAGTATGTTTATTCAGAGAAAGTATGCTTTTTTGTCTGATTTCGTAGGTAAAAATATCGTCTATACTAATAAATCAACATATTTAAGGTTACAAGGTTACCCTATCAAACCTTTAAGATTGAGTCCTAGAATTCCGATAATTATATCCCGAATTATGCAGTGTGGTCCGTTTTTTATTTTGCGCACTGCACGTATGACAGTATACCACAGTTATGCCAGCCTGTCAGATGCCGAACTTTGCGAGAAAATAACAGAAATATTTCATTTGTCTACGCGAGCTCCATGTCCACACACTTTATTTAATTTATACTGATTTAAAAACACATTAGAAACCAGTTCACAAAACTAAATAACATTGATCAGCGTAATGTTGCGTTACCATTTCTTGTAAATTTAAAATTTCATTTTACTGAGTAAATATATGTTAATAAAATGAAGATTTTTTTAATTCGTTAATTACTGGATTTAAAGACACCTATTCTTTATACTTATATTTACTTGCTGTTTCTATTTCAATATGCTCGAGTTACCAAATAAGACTAATATCCAAAGAATTTAATTGTTCTTTTTTAATTGTTTCTTATTCAATATACCTCGAATTATCTTTACACTGAAAAAGTGATGGGGAAAGTAGTAAATACTTTATAAACTCCTTTCGAGGACATTTGTATTTTCTAAAAAATATCGTGTTTCTTTTCAATAATTTTGATCCAATAATCCAACCGTTTGTTATTCTCGTTATTTTATCAGCAGACTCGTTTCTACAGACTATCAAGGGACAATATACGTTTCCCTTAAAAATAAATAGAATTGATTGGGTGATATGCATATTGTCCATCAAGTGTCTTTTCTATAATAGTATTATTTTTCCTAGAATAGTTTATTGAATATTTGAAAAATTATGCTTTCGGAAACTATCATGGTTTTTTCTTTGTGCATTAAAATTATATACATTTGTTCAATCCTTATCGATATAAAACAGCTGTATTAAAGTAACAGCTCATATTAAAAAGTAAAATTAATATGATACTAAAAAACGAATTACTGAAAAAAAACATTTTTATTCTGGTTTCCCTGTGTTAGAAGTTTGTAAATTATGAAAATTATTATATTAAAAAAATTAAAAAGCCATAATGCTACTTTTTTCTAATATTTGACTTCCTTTAAAAAAAATCTAAATAGTAGCTTTAGGATAATTTTGGTTGACCGAAAAAAATATCAATATTATTCTATTTAAAAGCAATTGACTGTTGTTTAAAGCAATTCTCGTTTAACTATGATTAAAAATATGATATAACTAAATTTTTTGAGTGATTAAATGAAGAATTCCACATGTTCTAATGTATACATTTAATAAGTATTATTAATTAACGAATGAAGAAAACTCGTAACAGAAAAAATGAGACAAAAATCACATTTATAAACAATACGTGGAGAAATAACTTTTAACGGAAAAACGGGTTGCTCTCGGAAGAATATCCTAACAAAACGGATTCTGTCTAACAATTTTGCCGTTAATTTTTTTTTAACATTTCCTCTAAGGAAAACGTCTTGTTGGAATCACAATCTAAACTGTTTGCAATTTTAATTTTAAACAATTAATTTAAATTTCATTCAATTTTAGTTTAATTTGAAAACAATTAATTCTTAATACATAATTGAAATTCTTATTAATTATATCTTCTATTCTTTATAAATATTTATTTAGCTGTTTAATATTAGCTGAAATAAAGCAACATTATTAGCAATCACCAATGAATTTGTGAGGTTCTACTTTTCCAATTTGCCATACATGAACGACCTTTTTTAAAATAATTAAGTATTTTTATGTTTCATTCTCTTCATTAAAATATTTTCCAACTTGCGATGATTGCTACACATTTCGAAATAAATCCAACTGGTCGTAACAACGAACAAAACATTCATGAACAAAACAAAACAACAAAACATTTACGACTACTGAAAATACCCTAAATATTTTAAAGATCTACGCTATCAGATGAAAAAACAGCTGGCCCCTTATCTTCTCTTCCTTAATTAATTAATTGGGGGAGAGATCAACTCGACTTATTTTCATGAACCAATCATTACAAAATGTTTAAACTTTTCAAGTATTTTTAAAACTATTTCAAATATTCCTAAAGCTAATACGGTAACTTTGAAAAAGTTTGGGTAACATTTAGAACCTTAAAATGAAATTTTAGGGAATAAATTTCATAAAAAGCATTTCAGCGGAAACAAATGAACCAATTTTCGAACAAAGAATATTTTCTAGCAAATGGAGTAGCGGTGGAGATGATAGAGCGCCCGCCTTCCAATGAGGTAACCCGCATGCGAATCCCAGGGATATCTGGTCGATATGAAATCTACTCCCCGACTCGCATCAACCAGAGCTCTAACGTAAAAATATCCTCAGTAATACACAAATCATGGATTTGACCGTCGAGATAGCCGTGAGAGGTTTTCATGTTTTCATCTCCATGTAAGCCACCTGTCTAGTTCCATTAAATACATCCAGACTAAATCAAGTTTGTCCCACCACTTGGATCCAGGAATTCCTTTGTCTTCTGGATTGGATTGAAGCCATTATCAGACCTCAGAGTTGAACGTTGATAGTTGTTAACTGTCAACAGTATAAATGGGTCTGTTGTTCAACCTCAATTATAAAGTAAAAACAAAACTTTAAATAGTGACTTAAGAAATATTGACGGTTATATAATTTTTTATAGGTTAGCATGAAATATGGAGAATCTGACCATCCTACACAATGTTGCTTTGAAAAACATCAACTTTACGAATCTTGATTAATCTAACATTAAAATTGAATAATTCCTTTAAACTCGTTGAAACTATGAAACACTTTTTCATTATCACCCCCCCCCAAGAAAAAAGCTATTTGTGACAAATTAATTTAAAACAAAATAGTGAAAAGAATTAGTGATAGGCTCCTTCCTTCACAGTGGAATTTGTAGAATCAGCCAGACAAGAAAAACAAACAAATCCATGAAATGCAAACATGTAGAGGCCAATTGAGATTATTGAAGTAGGAGGGTTATCAGAGATAACAAAGTCAAGTAATGTTTGTCTTAACAGTTGTTTTTAATCTAAGAGGTGGCTGAAACAACATAAATTGACTCCATATGTTCCTTAAAGAAGTGAATCATAGTAATAAAATTGAATTATCTGTCTTTATAATAAAATTGTCATTTATCTTTATTCTGGAGGGAATGTAAAAAGATAGTTTATTTATCACAACAGTTCAAATTGCTAACTTTGAATAGTTTTAAACCTAAGAAAACAAAAATATTTGTTTTACTACACGACGACATAGATTTTTTTTTTTTTTAAAAAAAGCCTAACTTGCATATCAAACATAGAAGTTGGCGAGCATGATGACAATGGAGTTAAAACACTATCTGATGGCCTGGGAAATTTCTTGAATCAGCTGTTAAATTAATGGCACATTTTTTGAATCAACATAAAATCAAATATTTTTACGAAATATCCTAATACTTATCTATCTCTTTATATGCGAATTTTTTATATAATTTTCTTGTGTCAGACACGAAAAAACTTAAAAATGAGAATTAAATTCGTGTCAAAAAAATTTCATTTTTTTAAGTAGTAAAAGATTCACTTTATTGATATTAAGCCGTTTTAGCTGTACGTTTTAATCTTATTAACTTTCTTCAGTCTTATTATCGTTACATGTATTCTTAAAATTCCTTATACGTTAAAAAATTCATACAAAATTCATTTATTTCAAGAATATGTATATTTTAGAACAATGAGTATTATCATATACTTTAAAAATTTTTAACCATTATAGGAAAACAATATGTATGAATATAAATACAAATTTATATTTATAATTAGTTTATCGAAAAGTATATTTTTAATACATTTGTTTTTCACTTTTAGCGTTGGATATGTTATCCAACGGATCCTTATAAATTTACATTTTTGTGACGAATATTGGATATTGGTAACAAAATATAATTCAAAAAAATAACAGAGTATTGGTAAAACACAGAATTGAAACTAGAAATTTTGCTGTGTTAAACACTCTTATTTCTAAATAGTGAAAAATATAGCACTCTATAAAACAAATTTTTATATATAAATTTTGCAAAAAATGACACAAAAACAATGTTCAAAAAATGTATTTACACACTAATTTTTATTGCATTTTGGATTAGTTTCTTGAGTAAAAACAGAAAGTATCTGAAAAACATCGTGTTTAGAAAACAATCATTTTACCAAGAAATGCAACGATCTGCGTGAAATAAACTATTAATAAACTCAAACTACGAATAACCAAAATAAAAATACAACCTCTCTAAAACAACGAGGAACTTTTCTGTACATTCTGTGAATACGGATATAAAATTATATACATTTCCGTATTGAACAGTTTGGATAAAATTGAAACACATTAATATTGTTGCTATGATAAATTGATATGAAGTATTATGATTGCAAATCTTTTTTAATCAAAATGAAATATCCTCATTTTAAAAAAAAATCTATTACTTGCTTGCAGCCTTTATAAGGTTTTGAGCTGAATCGTGTAATCAAGTTTACTGAAGTTCAACTTTCTTAAAGTTAAAACAATATGCACGTTTCTAACGTTACATATGCGACTATAATTATAAAATACCTCAATTAATAAGTTTAAATTAAAGTAAAATCAGCTTTGAACGATGTTAAGTAAAAGGTGAATGACTGATTATGTTTGGTCAAACAGCTAATGGCATTATTTTAGCATTATATTTTAAAAATGTGTTAAAAAAACTCTTTCATAAATGATATTTAATTTTTACTTTATGCCTAATATATTAGATGTTCACTGAGTTGAAATTAAAATCTATTAACATTTATTCTTCACTTAACGTTTAAGGAAATTATTTCTTTAATTTCTTTCTTCAAATTAGACTTGTCTTGAAAACAGCCTATGGGATAATGCAGATTTTTCCTGACAGTTAAGTTTAGTATTATTAAAACAGTTAAGTTTAATTCGATTAATTTCTTGAAATAGTTAAATAACTGTAATATAAAAGCAAAACATTTCTGCGAAATTATTTTTTTTGAAAATAAAAAATAGCACAATTGGCAACTTACAGAATTTTTAAAGACTGCCATTATTCAAAAGTGTAAAAGATTATTAACTTTATTACTAAAGTTGGACAGAAAAAATTTTGGAAGAATTCTTGTTGAAAAATATAAGAGGATTCAGTTTTGATGTTTCCCTGAAACATTTTTTAAATAAAGTAAAAAATTTAAGTGATGTTTTTTTCTTCTCCTTTTTTTTTTTTTTTTTTTTTTTTTTTTTTTTTTTGCCTATAATGTATGAAGAATCCAGTATACGCTAATCGATGTATAGAGAGAAATATTGACTATTTTTCCTTTTGATTCTTGCTAGAAATATTTTAAACAATTACACTTACAAAATTTAAATTAAAAAGTATTAAGTAAAAATACATTAATTACATAAATTTAAAAAATTTAAATAATATATACAATTGAATTTTACATTAAAATAACATAAATTGAAATGGTTTTGATGGTAAAATTAACATAATCTGCAGTACAATGCAATTTGTTTTTAAAGAAAGTCAAAACAGACAGATTATCTAAGTTAGATTATGCAATTAAGCTTAATAATCAAATAGCAGCAGAATGACTAATGCTATGCCGATTCAATAAAGAAAAAAGCAAGACTAAAAATTTTTAATTTAAAATATGAAAAAATAGAATTAATTCATTTCTAATTTTACAAAGACATAATCTCCCTGCGTGATCTACATTCAAATTAACAAATAAATGTGAAATATTAATTCGCGAACAAATTAACAATTTTAAACAAATTTAAAAAATTTAAAAAAAAACTACTTTAAACTAAAAACTACACAACGCATTCTCCCCAAAATGTATGAAACACCGTTCAAAAAGTGATAAAAAAAACACATAAAATATCTAATTAAAAAATTTATTGTCAAAAAAATCCGATATATGAGTAAAGAATCTTTAAGTTTCGATATTTCTTTTTTAAATCACAGAAAGTTAAAACAATTTTAGCATATATCAATAATATAACTACAAAATATATTTTGCTTAAAAATATAAATTTAATTTTTTAAATTTCATATTTAAAATCTTAGAACTCTCATATTAAAATAAGAATGTATTTAATAAAAATTTGCAAATAATGCTTACCATTTTTGATTCAGCTGGCCATCAAAATCACCAAAACTGACAAAGTTTCTGACAAAGATTAATACACCTCTTACTAAGGAAGCGTAAAATTTTCCTGTTCATCATCTCTTTTAAATGAAGTCTACAGTTAATATCCTTCCATAATTTGCATACAATGAGTAGGGGGATACTCACCCCGCCGTATCGATTGTATGAACTACCGTAATTTAAAGCTATATTCTCCCCTAATAAAACCTTGCCAATAAGCAAATAGCGAGGCAATAAAATAAAACCCTACAGGGAATATAATTGAAACGATTGCCTGTTATGATCCCATTAAAGGGATTGATTTTCAAAAGTATATTAAAGTGAACTGTCAAATAAAGTGTCACTCTTCAATGATGTCATTTTCGAATGTTTTCTTTTTCGATAAAAAAAAAAGTATAAGATGATAAAATTGATTTTTAATCATTTGTTCTGAAAATTTTGTTTTATATTTATTGCTTTCATAAATTTTACAACGAACGAAGTTAACGAAGAAAAATATATAATAATTTTGTATAATTTACAGTAAATATAGTAAATATAGTAGTATAATATAGTAAAATAGTAACCTAAATAATGTGACTTTCTAAGAATTCAATATGATTTTTAACGTTTCATTATTCTAGAAAATTTAAAATCCAATCGAACTATTATCAATTTTTTATATTTATGAAAAAAACATTAAATGGTTAGTAAGCGTTTTAAGATAAATAATATGACTTTCTATGAATTTTTGAATAACTTATTATCATATAAAATGTTTTAATAAATGTGATTAACAAAAGAGTTTTATTTAGTATTAAATCAATTTCTAAATAATTTGCTTATTTTTTTGCTGTTTGAAATGCCGTTTATTTATTTAGTTTTAGTTAAATTTAAATATCAATTTAAGATTAATTAAACGCTAAAGTATAATATTTGAATAAAAATAACCTTAAATGTATATTAGGACTGTAGATAATAATTATTAGACTTGCGTGCATACAGAGATATTATATAAATATCTCTTGCCAATTTTGCCTGTTCATCGACTTTGCAAAATTGTGAATTAGAGCTTTACTATATTTAATACGGTGTTTAATGCTATTTACAGAAATGAATAATTTTAAATAATATTTTGATGCATTTAAATTAATTTTTAAATCGAAGTTGAAACATTTATGAAATATTAGTGACTAATTTTAGATTTATAACTAATTGCAAATTTCAATTTTGAAATTTGTTTTCACACAGAGATGAGCATTAAGTGGTACTCGAGTAATTTAATGTTGTAAAATTAAGATTTTACTCCTTAATATCATTTATATGTATCATTTTAACATTTGTATACATCAGTGAAATTTTTAATACTTACTTGTAACAACTGGATAACCTGTTATATTGCTATAAACAAAAAGAAATTGTAAACTTACCATTTTTTTAAGGCGGAAATCATCCAGCGAGAATAAGATTTTATGTATTTCTTTGTCAAGAAAAAGTTATTTTGTAAAATTATTCATTGATAGGAAGAAAAAATTATTCCAAACAAAAAAAACTAACATGCATAATTCAAGTTTTAAAGTGACATTTATTACAATATTGCATGATCTAAAATGTACAATAAATTTACCAGTCTTAAAAACTTGTCGTATAATAGCAATACAAATAAATATTCGTAGAATATTCATTAAATAATTTCAAAATTCACATACCTTTGAAACTAAGCTGTCCTAAGACTATTTGAAATAATTTCAAAATAAACAAATATAATATACACATTTGTTAGCTATTTTGTAAATCTAAACTTCATTTTATACAATAAACAGGCAAACATAATAGAAGTCTCAAAGTAATTGAATTACATATTTAAAAGTCCAAAATATAATATTAATAAAATAGAAAATATTTTTGGACGTCATTGTATTTATAAACTAACAGCACTCAAGTTTCACATATATATTTACAACTTAAAAGTCCAAATAGAATATTTATTTAGTCTCAAAATTTATTCCATTTCGATCATAAAATAATAAGCAAAAAGAAAAATGTATTTCATTTAAGTATTAAGTTTATTTTCTCTTTATTGAAAAAGCAAGAAGAAAATGACTATTTAATTTCCATAATATATTACATAGTAAATTTGTTTTGTTTTAATCAAAAAATTATACCGAAGAGACGAAATAAATTTTTATTTAACTAGAAAATATTTAGTCTTAAATGTATTCAGTTTTAATTTTAAAAAAAAATTATGCAAAAATTGAAAGTCATTTAAATTACAATAAAGGGAAAAACAATGTGAGTAAAGTACATATAGTACATATAGTTCATATAGTACAGAAATGGACATACTATAGTTACGGTTCTCTAAACAAGAACATTCCTCTGTGACAAAACACGAAATGGTATCGGTGTTTAGACACTGAGGAAGGTTCTAGTTTAGAGAACTGAAACTATAGTATGTCTATTTATGTACTTTATTAGTGCTTCATTCGCGCTTTTCACTTAAGTGTACGTAGCACAAAGAATACATTAAACTTCCGGACATTTAATTTAATTAAAGTATCATAATCTTAAGTCCATTTCATTTATAATTAGCATAAATAAAAATTTATTTAAATTCAAAATAATTATTTAAACTGACGTATATTCTGTTTCAATCAAAAATTATGACTAATACTATATTATATTTTACATAATAGAATCTTAAAATTTTTTACCTTCAACACAAAAAATATAAGCAAGAAGTATATTTAATTTATTTAGCTTTTTATAGTAAATTTTACGAAAATTTTTAAATTTATTGAGTTTCAACTAATTTTTGAGTCATAAAATTTATATATATATATATATATATATATTATAAGAGCTTATAATTATTTGTGAATAGTGCTTAACAATGTTTAGCAGTCTATTATTTGTAAATGACGTTGAACAACAAAAATTGTTAAATGTTAGTCTTATTTTTAGGAATTGCGTTGTACATGCAAATTATAATTTTAATAAGAATGCCTGAATAAAATAAATTAGTAGATGGTAACAAAAAAGAAAGGGAAAAATCCAAGAAAGTTTGAAAATAAATAAAATATCTTTAATACAAGAAAAATCTTGCTTTAAAAGTAACGAAAGAACTGCAGGATATGTGAATGAAATAGTTAAAAGTTAATTTTTAAGCCTTATAGATTTACAGATTCCGGATTTTAAAAAAAACCTTTTTTCCCAAGTAAAACTAAAAACTATTAATTTCTAAGGCAGGAATTTCAGACATATGTTAACTACATTAACGTTTTCGAATTATACACATGTAATCAGTTATAGAAATTAAAGCACTATAATGTTATTTCAATAAACAAAGCGTTTTGTTCCAAAAATGATTAACAATAATACTAAGAGTAATTTCAATTTAAAATTCAAAGGTAACACATAAATATAAGTTTTTTTCATTAAAAAATTTTCAAACGCAAAATTCTTTAAAAAATTTAATTAAAAAGAAGTTAATTAAAAATTATTTTTCTCTACTGTTTATTTAAGGGGACTCATCATTACTGACATTGAAAAGAGACAGATTAGAAAATCAAGTAAAAGAACTCAAAAGTCTTTTTCCTTAAGAATTAATCATGGAATATGAGCAGAAATTATACAGGGTGTTCCATAAAAATCACCCTTAATATGTATTTTTAGAATCTTCATCAAAAATGAAAACAGCTAAGCATTTACATTGGCGAGTGTAAATTAATACTTAAAGGAGGAGAAACCAATAGAAGATTTCAGATCTAATAAACAACAAACAAGTTTAATTGGAGAATGAAACGTATTTTAATTCCTCTGTGTTTACTCCCACAATCAAACCTGAAGCATTGTTTATTTTCTTGCTTTCTGTATTTCAGAACGTTTTTTTTTTCATCTGTTAAATATTAAATTGCGACTCAGAATGTGCATTCAAACACTTTACTACACAACTCTCATAATTTTTTTCGTCTTTGATAAGGATTCTGAAAATATGTATTGCGAGTGGTTTCTGCAAAATACACTGTATAAATAACATTCAACTCAAAACTAGATTTAAAGTTATAAAAATTCTTTCCTTTTTAAAAAAAAACTTTTTTTTATTTTTCTTTCATTATTTCATAATCTAAAAGTATTACAATGATAAAAATAAATAGTATGAAGTAAAAAAAAAAAAAATTTAAATAATTGCGTTATTATTTTATCAGATAATTGTCCAGATAATACATTGCTATTTTACTTTACATTTTAAAATTTGAAGTTTAAAAGTGAATGAACTTTAAAAATTATTCTTAATTAAAAAATTTTCAAAATTATTCCTAATCAAAAATTTTTCAAGTTTCATTATAACTGTTTTTGTAAACATTTGAATTAAATGATTTTTACTCATAAAAAGACACTATTCTGAATCTATAAATATTAAAGTGGCTCATTTTAATTATGTAACAAAATGATTAATTTAAAAACACTGATATTTTTTACCATGTATTTGTCAGAAGTTTGATAGATAAAGAGAAACAAAAATTTCAAACGAATTTATTTCCTTTATATAGAAATTATTTCCTTTATATAGAAATAATCTGTGATATTTTTTAAGTAACTAACTTTTGTTCCTAAATATTTAATTTCTAAAACCAAATGAAAATAAAAGAAATCTGAAAAAAAAATGCTAGGCTATAATAATTATGTATCATTATCTTAACTTAATATGGCTTATATATTTTACTATATTTAAAGCAAAATACTTTCAAGTCTGATATAAATAAAAAAGAAAGACAATTGTCAAGAAGCAGAGAAAAAGAAGCTCCATACACCACATTAAATTTACTTAAAAGCAAATATGTCCATCAATTCTGTCAATCTATTTAATAATAATGCCTATACTATCATTGAATAATTTAAATAACTTATAATTCAAGGATTAACTTATAAGTTAAAAGTCAGTAAAAAAAAATACAAAACTAGTTATAATTTATTATTTTCGAATATAATACAATAAAACAAACGCTTGGCTATACAAATGGAGTAACTCAAAAGATTCCGATTACAAAGTCTCATAAACACTTAAAATTTATGATTAAAGCAAGTTGTAAGAAAGTAGTTAATTTAAAAATCATAAAAATAAACAACTTCTGAAAATTTATAAAGTTATTTACGATGGACATATGTATTTATAAAAATAATGACTAATAACGAATTGGGATTGACGAACTAACGGACAAATAATTATGGATTAACTTACATGTGCTTTCATAATGCACCCTTAAAAATCAAAATATCACTAATTTCTGGAGAGAAGACCGGCATTTCCTTCCGGAGTTTTGCCGGTGAATAACGAGAATTATTCCTGATTAAAAGATTGTTTTTTGTAGGCATAGTAGCAAAGATTTTTAAATATTTCAATTCTTGAAGTTATTTTAAAAATTAAATTTTCTTCAAATTTAGAAATAGTTATTTGAATGAATATTAAATTTTTCCCTAACATGAAAAGACAAGTAAATGATCGACTTTTGTACTACATGTTTTTTAACTTTTTTTCATATTTAAACCATCTCATAACAAAATAATGTTAGTAAAGCTCATGTTAGAGGTTAGAAATATTTTATAAAGTTTATTCTGAAGTCTAAAAGTACTTTTATGTTTAATACTAATTACTTTTACCTTTTCAATTTGACAATTAATGACTGAAAACAATGAAAAAAATTAATAATAAAGAACTTGAATATAAAAAGTTAATTCCTAACATCAAATTAAATTTACTTAGAAGTAAATATATATCAATTGAGAATTAATTAAATTAGAAACCTTGAAAACTAGAAACCTTGTCAGTAATTTAGAATGAACTGAGATTAAATATATTTTGGAAAATAATTTACCACTATTGAATAAATTCATTTATTGAATCGGCAATAGCTTGTAGCAAAGTAGCTATTCAAAATTCAGATACTATTGATTGAAAAGTATGAAAAAATATCTTTTTTGACTATTTTCTAAGTAATTAAGCAGTTTGAAACTTAAGTTTTTATCAGGTGAATAAAAATGTTTCATAAACTTCATAAATAACTATAGTGCACTATATATATATCAATGTTAATTTGAATATTATTATAAAATATAGTTATTTAATAAAATGCTGACTACACTGTTAAAAAACTCGGTTCAATGTTGAACCTTAATATCAAACCATAATAGGGCGTAAATTTGCTACAGCCTGAATAAGTTGTTAAATTGAACCAAGTTTCTAATTTATAATATCGAAACTTATGAAGCACGATAATATGTTTCAACTTATTAGAACTATATTATGATTCAACATGTTTTTCTAACAGTGTAAGTGATATTTTGAAAACGAATTCTCAAATTTAAAGAACATGCTAACAGTGAACATATTATACCATTGCGCACAAAGCTTTAAATAAATTTAAAAAATGATTAATAGCTTTCATGAATTCCAACCACTTTCTTATTTTAACTTTGCTAAAGTATTCATCTAAGATTTTCATCTAAAATTATCAGGCTGCATCGGAAATATCAGTTAAATATTTCTAGTACATCAATTAAATTATATTTTTTATCTGATGGCAAAAATTATAATTATTTGCTTATAATTAAAATTTACTTATTTAACTCAGTAAACTCATTACTCAGCACTTACTTTTAACTCAGTAAGCTTACTATATTAGTCAAAACTTATTTAATTCAATAAAATTCAAGATTATAAATATGAAATGAACTCTTAAAACTTACAATTTAAATGTTCTGTATAAGTAAATTACTTAATTAACCTTAGAAATAAAATACAAATTACAGTATAAAATATACATTTCGATGTTATGTCAACTTTTTTTAGTTTCTTTCAATAATATTATACAATTTAGCCCTTAGTATAAAACATCGTATGCGCGTATTTGGAATACTGCATAGTTAAAAATTGAATTTCAAAGTAAACAATCTATATAATTTAATAATTGTTAATTTTGAATGATTTATTTCAAAAAAGATAAGACACAACTTCGATTGAAAAACGATAAATCAATAAAACTCTTAATTTCTTTCAAAATCTAAATTAAGCTTGGATTATGGGCATCGCTATTGAATAAATAGCAGAAAAATACAAGCACAATGTGCTTTTCACTTAAACTAAAAACATTTTAGTAACAAAACATAATGATCTTAAATAAAGACATTTTTACCATTCAAAAGCATATTACTTTATATATCTGAAATTGAAAATGATGACTAGCTTTAAATTCCAAAAGAATTACCATAACTGAGTAATAACCTTTTCTAACTGGTATTTTTAGTTCTTTTACTGGAACTTATCAACCTTTGAAACAAAGATTGCAAATTGTGCCTGGTTTTATTCTTTCTCGAAGACTTTGGAAAGCTGAGACAATTGTTCGTCCAGCGAGATTATCACTTTAAATATTTCCAGTAAAAATAATGAGTGCAGTTATTTGGAACATAAATGAATTCCAGATTTAACGGATTCTTAAAAGTGACATCCATGAATGTATTTTCTAACAACAGAAATTATGTGCTTTTTCTATAAGTGACATCACTACAGTGATGGAAGAGTTTTGGGTCATCGTGACCATGTACCATTAGCTTCAAGAGATGTGAACGTCTGCAAGTACTGTCGATACTTTTCCAAGGGATGACAGCCATACGGTGTATCAAGGGGTGGCCCACGGGACAAAATCGGCATATTGGGGCGTAGCATCTCCGGCTTCACATCAGCCGTTTTGGCTTCCCCAATTATCCTTTCGATGGAGAAGCTCGGTTTGGGAGGATGCGCAACTTTGGTACACTGGGGTGAGGTGGTGGTGACATCGCCGGAGTTATCGAATATCGGAGCGGGTCCAGCGCACACACCCGCTAAAGAGTGCTGTATCGCCCCTAGGTTTATAGGGTGAAGGGTGACTCTTGCTAAGTCCTGGGGTGTCAAGAGTGGTACCGGGGGAGGCAATTGAGGCATGTAAGGATAGCCTAAAGCTACATGAGGATGACCAGCAAAGAGACCATGTCTATATGGATCCAGTGTAGCCGCCATGAAAGCAGATGCGTCTTTTATATAAGGGGATGCTCTTTTATAACGCTTTCGCCGTCTTAAAAAACTTCCGTTGTCGAACATCCCCTCAGCATTTGGATCAAGAGACCAGTAATTCCCTTTTCCTGGACATTCAGGTGTGCGAGGTATTTTTATAAAGCAATCATTCAATGATAAATTGTGGCGGATTGAATTTTGCCATGCAGGAAACTTAGCCTTGTAAAAGCTAAAGCGATTACGAATAAATTCGCAAATTCCACTTAGAGTCAGCTTTTTCTCTGGTGAATGCAAAATTGCCATCGTAATCAATGCAATGTAAGAATAAGGGGGTTTGACCAGATGTCCCTTTCCATCTTTTCCAGGATCATCTTTATTACTGTCCAAACGCTCAGATGCGGGATCTACAGAAGTATCTGTTGTGTCTGCTTCAGCAATTCCTCCAGAATCGAAATCACTGTCTTGTAAATCACTATCCGAATCAACGGACACTAAAGAATCCAGTTTTGGCTCGCGAGAAGAAACATTCATGAGAGGTGAACACACGATGTCCTGAGAAGAACAGTAACCTGGCCGCGGGACAAGAGCCCCGTGTGGGACACCATTCATTATAAAGCTTCCGTTGGTCAAAGAGATGGCCTCGCTTCTGGAGCCCTGCTCGGAAGCCATATGATAGCGCATTGGTTCAACGACACCGTCTTAAAAATACAACTCTTACACTAAATCGAAAATACACTTCGAGGCATGCAGGAAAATAGCTCAACACTGATCAGATCTAACCAAGGAAAACGGTGGCTTTCCCAACTCCATAGAACGCCACTTCATTCGCAAACACAGCAGCCAATCAATGGGAGAAAAAGTCAGTGGGACAATTTCGAGGGCGGTTCTAAAGTTCGTTGGCTCCTCCTTCTTATCATTACATATTCATGAGTGAAAATAACCATTCAGAAAAGCCAGATTCTACAGAAAGATGTCTTCACGATTGTTGCTTTCGATATTGAAGGAAAGTAAAAGCAGATTGTCTTCATTCATTACTTGATGAGATAGTACTTTTTATTTACACAGGTATGTCATACTTTGAATAAATTAGTTCTTACAATTTATTCCAGTTTGTTTTATAACAATATATACATTGAAAAAAAAAATTTAAGGTGGGGTGAATAATTACGTTTGCTATTAAAAGTATATTTTCGTAGTACAAAAAGTATACACTCAATCAAATTTCTTTAAAAAAACCTTCTGAAATATAATTTGTAATGAAACTGATATTTTTACTTGGACTGTTTGGTTACATTAAAAAGTAAACAACACGTGATCTATATCAGCACGTGTTTGTTTATACCAGGATATCCCTAAGCGTGAGTCACGAACCGAACTTGGGGGGGGGGGGGTTAAGTCCTTCAAGATGGGTCATCGATAGTTCTAGTTGGAAAAAAATTATTTTAAATTCAGCAGTTTTTTTTTTTTTTTTTTTTGGTAAACATGCAACAAACAGAGAAATGTAAATTTTGCTCATAAATCCCATTACAACAATTTTATTCCTTAATTGCATTATTATCCGATTTCTCCAACTTAATTTTGTTTAGTTTTCACGGAATTATTATTCTCGCGGTTCTATTATGTAGAATAGTCATTTGCAATGATTTGGTTGTTTTATTTAGGTTTTTCCTCTTTTCAGAAATCAAAACATTTTTTTCATCACACTTCCGGTAACGATTATTAACTCTTGAAAAATAATTTGAGTAATGGTTATTTAAATCTTTATTGCTGTATGGTAGAAGGTAAGAATGAATAATTACATCGAAAGATTTAGTTTATGAATATTCTAATATTTAATTATGTTATAATGAGCATTACTAAGTAAATTTCAATCTAGCTCCTGTCGCAAAGCCGAGGCAGTGATTGATTTAAAGTCGGTATTAAAAAAGGAAAGGGTTGGAGTCCCTGCTTTATACTGTAATCAAAGGGTATCTACTTAATGTTGTAAACCCAACTTTATACTGTAATCAATATACAGTCCGTGAGTAGAAAATGTATATTCATTTATTAAGTTAGCATATATTCTACCAATATTAATCCCAATACAAATATATGTAGAGTTTTACTTAGTATACATCGAATATACAACTTACTAAAAATATCAAATCTAATAGTTATCAAGAAATTGTTTCCATAGTCTTACCTCTAAACTAAAAGTAGGGGAGAGTGGGGTCAATTGCTAAACAGCGAGATAATTAAATAATGGCCTTTTGCGAAAGGTCCCCCTTGTCCTTGGTTGAAAAGAAATCTCAAATTTTTCCATATTGTGCTTTCTTTATTTCTTACTACACGGAGAAAAAAATTCTGGCAAAATTACCGTATTATATGGTAATGACGTTTCTGAAAGAATGAAAAATAGTTCTGATTAATAAAACAAAAATATAAGATAAACCAATCATTTGGTAATTTTTTCGCTCATATGATAACCGTTTGACGAAATTCGGGTTATAAAAAGTTTTTATTGCTGCACATGAGTAAGAAATGCAAAACTGAAAATTAAATTTAACCGAATAAATGGTTTCTATGCCAAGATATTATTATAAAAAGTTTTAAACATTTATCAAATTCACATCATAAAGCCTTATTTTATTGTTGATTTTACCATTGGCATTACCAAAGAGAAAAGTTATCAACCATAGAGCCAGAACCATTTTTTTTTCTCAGTGTGTTATTAAATTTAGAAAAGTAATATTTTTTTAACATTTTAAGGACTTAGTTCTAAATGTCATCTATGAACAT
Organism: Parasteatoda tepidariorum; assembly: GCF_043381705.1. Lineage (NCBI taxonomy): Eukaryota > Metazoa > Arthropoda > Arachnida > Araneae > Theridiidae > Parasteatoda > Parasteatoda tepidariorum. Next base: position 17,449,013 of record NC_092214.1, on the reverse strand, counting down.
CTATCTATCCATCTAAAATCTATCTATGAACATTGATAATATTTTTATTTTTCAAAAATGTTTTAAAACTTTAATTTGACTTACGTTTTAGTCATAAAAAGAGATAAATTCAAAAAATGATACCAATATTAAAAATACATTCCTTTTCATAATGCTTATGTGCATTTAAATTTTTAAGCTGAATACACTCATAAAAAAGTTTAAAATTTGACTAAATCATTTTATTTATATTTTCTACGTTATTTTTTTTCTTTCTTGATATCTGAGGGTTGTTAAGATTAATATTATAATTTTAACTTTAATATAAAGAAGTAAATCAAATCTTTAGTCCAGTTAACTTAAAAAGCAAAATTATATATAATAGATATATATATATAATGGTTATTATGAAATTACTTTTATGTTCACATATGACCCTCTGTAATGCTATTTCCAATTTCAAATTTTAAATAACGAAAAAGTGAGTTCATTCAAACCTTGTGAAAGTTATAAAGCTTTAGTTTCAATTGCTGAAATTTTTTTTTTTCAAAATATCAAAATGCAAGTAAATTATTGGAAGAGAACATCTCCATCGCGTCATACTAAGTTATCTTTTCATAATTTATTTTCATCTTGATATTTTAAAAATTTTCTTTTCAGAATTTGAAACTTCATGGCTTATTCTAGATTTCTCCGAACTATCTTTTTCTATGCTTCAAAATTTTAAATTAGTTATAAGTGGGGAATTTGTGAATAAAAATTTCTCCCCTGAACAGAATAAAATTTTGTACACAGATATTATGCGCTCATGGATGATGATAAAAACCATTACGCAGCTTTCGCGGTTACATTTACAGCGAAAAAATTTTGAAATTTCCATATGGCAACATCCACTTAACTAACTTAGCTAACTAACGAGGTAACTAACTTTTTCTTAAAACGAAACGTAATTCATACAGCAAAAAAACTAAAATGGAATTGGAACGATATTTTAAGTGCAAAAAATTACGACGCTAGACTTTTACCAAGTGTCTCCATTTTTGTGATCATTAAGGAGAAGAGAGTGTGACATAAAACTTAGAAAATTAGAAGGAAAGAATTTGCATGTTTCAAAAATTTTTGGCATGTTCATCTTCACATGTTCGACATGTCCATATTCTCTTCTCTGAATTTAAAAGTTTTTATCGCACTTTTTTCTCGTTAGTGGTCACAAAAACTGGTGACGCTTAGCAGAAGTTTATATGGATAATTTCGTTCGATTACATTTTAACTTCATAAATAATTTGATGAAAATATTTTAGCCATGTTTATAAATTTTTTTTTCAGACAGTAAATAATGGGAGAGAATCTCAATTAATACGAACAATTTTATGCTTGTATAAAATAATCAATTGTAAAATAGAATAGAAATTAATTTAATTAAAAATATCACAAAAATCAAACATATTGATGTTTTCTCTTCTTGCTTTAAAAAATATCTGTACTTCAATCGAAAAAAAAATATATCGTTGTTTTGAAGTAAATTAAACTCTAACGCATAAAAGCAAAAATGCATCGATTAGAGATAATTTTCAGCTTCGTGACACAAAATAGAGAATAAATTATCTTTGGGCCCACTTGGCAGGTAATTTAAAAAGTATGAAATAAAAACAAAGTAATGCGAAGCTTGCATAATTTGTACTAAACATTAAAGAAATAACATTTTTTTCTCCTGAAAAATGCAGATAAAGAGAATTAAGAATGGTTAAATCAAGAATAAATTTGTAATATCTAAAAATACTTCTTGCGGAAAATAAAAGATTTATAAGAAAAAAAAATTTCAAACAACAATCACTATTTTACTTTCACTCAGAAGATAATATCAAAACAGTGTTCAAAGTAATTTCAAAATAAAATATAATAATTTTATTAGTAAATGCAAAATTACAAAGAAATTAAAGTAGCCTTCTTTAATCACCGTACGAGAAGAAGAAAATTGATAATTTGAGACATCTTCAACTTTCATCACACAATCATACTTTGTATCCCACATTCCTCACTACTAAATTTAAAAAAATATCGTTTTTGTGTCTCCGTTGCTTACATATTAAATTACGACCTTTAATATGTGTGTGTGTTTTTCTACTTCATTTTTTACAAATATTCTAAAAATATGAATTAAGAGTGAAGATTGCTGCTCTTTTTCGTATTTTTGGAATTTTTCAAAAAAAGTATGAAGTCAACAACTATTTACATAAATTGTTACAAATTAAAATTTAACTGAGGACTAACAAAGGTATCTCAAACGTTAGCAAACCAACCAATGTCTTATTTCATTTTTTAATTCCGATCCAATTCCGAGTTAACAACAATCAATGTTGACTTCCAAAGCCTTGTAATTTTGAACTCAATCCAGAAAGCCAGGGAACTCTTGAATCAAGCATTGGGACAAACTAGCCTTCCGGAAGGACTTCTAGACAGCAACTAACCAGCATTTGTGTTACATAGAAAACCACGAAAACCTCCCACGGTTAGCTTGACTGAAAAAAAGGATTCTAACCCATCATCCGTCTACCACTGAGACTATTTCATGTCAGCACTGTGGTCTGTGCGAGCCAGGAGCAGAATTCGAATCAATCAGCCAACGCTGGGATCGAACCTGGCTCACCTAATTGAGAGTCACCGTGACTCACCAACCAATTAAGGAAAATAAGAGCAAAGGTAAGTAAAATATTTTTACGAAGATTCACGTCCGGGTCACCAATTGAGGCGAGAGCATGTAGCGAAGCTGAAAGAGAACAGAACTGCGAGTCGTACAGCAGAAGTTATATCGCTCGACTGTAACCATTCGGCCTCAATAGACTAGGTTTTTTTTTACATACATATTTCTTTTGACTTTTATTTTTCCATTTTATTTTAAAATTTCGAGTGTATAATACACTGCTTGTGTCTCTATTATACACTTGGCAAAAATTAGGTTATAGGGTAATTGCCCGGGAAAATTCGTTAGTAATTGAGTCAGAATTTAATGTAATTAAACATTTATTCATTCTAAATTAGATATTTCGTTTCAAAATTAATTCATTAATTAATATATAAGGATTAATTTGAAGGCTACGGAAAGAAACTTTCCTCACTTACAAAATGATCAAGACTCTTCAGCAATTCTAAAATAGATCAATATTTATATTTATTGTATTGTGACATCTAAACAATACATTTACAACTAGTCATCCTTTTTTAAGAAAAAATTTATCAATTTGAAATACTTTATTAGTTTTGTTAATATTTTGAACTCATCAAAAGATTAACCCTCTAAAAGATATCGATACATTATTTATAACAATACAGTTATATATTACTTCCATAAGTTTATTAAATTACATAAGTTTATTAAATTACATAAGTTTATTAAATTACATAAGTTCATTAAATTAAAATAAGTTTATTATATTAAATTCTATAAGTTTATTAAATTAAAATTTATTAAAAGTTTCTTTAAGTTCTTTAAGTTAAATTCGGATTAAATTTTGCATCTTAATTTTTTGAAAAATATCTCCGAAGGATTCAATCCAAAACAATTTCTAAAACATGTAAAGGTTTTGTGAAAAAAGAAAATTTCGATCGGCATTAGTGGTGTTTAAAAAAGTTTCTTTTCGTGAGAGTTAAATATATTGCATTTAGCCAAATGCGAATGAATATTCTGTTATGTTTCGTACATTCCTTTTTATCATTAAACTCTTATTAAATAAGCATGATCGAATTTATTTTAACGTTATAAAGTAGTATTACTTTGCGACATGGTTAGTTCTTAATATGCTGTAGGGTGAAACCTTTTGTTGCTAATAGATTTGCTTATATAAGCATTTTCCTCTTGGAACTCTTAACTAGAGGCGTGGCCAAGTTTTAAATTGCAAATGAAAAGAAATAGCCTCGAATGTTTTACTTAAAAGTTTAACTTGTTTAAGATTAAAGAATTAATATATTCTCTCTTGGTACGATCCTATGTTAAGGCAACTTTTCTAGGTTAAACAGATTTGCCCACACTTTTCATTTCCTTGAAATAACATTGATATGGTTCTGAAAATTTGACATATCCCTAATTGCAATGTATTTTTCATATTAGGAATTCCAACAGTTGATTCATGAAAAAAAAAGTCCCATAAGAAAAAGCACGAAAAAAAAGAAGGTAAAAAGAGTTCCGAGAAAAGGCACTAGAAAAAAAAAACAGAGTAAAGAGCACCACTTTAACAATTTTATTAATTTAGTAACTGATTTGATTCTGGTATAACTAGATACATTCTTAAAAAAATTAACTAACGTACGAACAAAATTTAAAATTGAAGCTTGGAGGGAATGAGTAATTTTTGATGATAGATATTTTTTTAATTGCATGCAATACAATTATATAATATATTTAATAGAACATAATATGAAACATATAAAAATAACATTATATAAGAAATGATAGAGCATAAAAATAACATGATTTAAGAAATGATAGAGCAATCACTCATTCCTTTTTATTTGTTGACCACTAAAGCAATGCACCTCACTGGTATCACTGTATTATTATATATATCTCAATTTAAAAAATATATATGAAAGATTTAATTTTAATTAAATTTTTGAACAAAAAAATCAATTAATTAAATTTTAATATTAATTTATAATACAATAAATGTTATTCTTGAAATTCAGAACAATTTCATAATTGCTTAATAATCTAATCAACTTGATAAATTGAATTAGTAGGGAAATGTCCTTTTCGTGATTTTCAAATTAATCTTATGTAATAAATTCATATAAAATTTTTTTTAAACATATCTAATTCCATTCGTATAAATATTTAATTCTATAAATTCTGACCCATGTAATTGCTAACGACGTACTGTTCTCCTTTTGTACTATTCTTCTTTTGTATATTCTAGCGACGTACTGTTCTTTGACGTACCGTTCTTTTTTTTCGTTACTTTTTCTGTGCTTTTCTTCTCGCTTTTTTCTTTTTCGGTACACTTTTTTCCGTCCACCCAAATAAGTAATCAGCAATAAGTAATCAGCAACCAAATTTTGTTTTGATGTCATTTTCGAAATGACTAGAAATTTAGTTGAAATTGCAATTTAAAATTGAATTCTGAGTTTATAATTTTTACAAAGAAAATGGAAGTACCACTGAAAGGACAGAACACAAGCAGTGTTTTATCTTTTTATAAGAAAATCAAGTGGGTAATGGTAATTAAAATTTATTAAACATTTGACTAAGAATGAGTAAGGAATTTATGATTTGGCAAGATGTCTATTATTTTTGCTGAAATTGTAATTCTCATTTAATATAAACTTAGGAAAATTAAAATGAGTTGGAGTGGAAAAATTAATAACTGATATTTTATTAATGCCAAACATTTTAGTCAACTTTTCAACTTTGAATTCAATGGTTTTTAATATTAATGCATATGGAATAGCAATTAAGTTGTATCTGTGCATAGAATTAACTATTTTCACTGAAATTTAATTATTGGGAAAGGATTTTAATGAACATATTTATTAAGACAAGGATTAAATAAAATCTAAATTTAATTATTATAGGGATGTGCTCATTTAAAAATTCTCTCTCCTGTACTTGTTTCGTTAGCAGGCATGTATTTTTGTGGTTGGCTGCTGAGCTGATGAGTTAAAACAGTTTTTATTATATATTATACATATATATATATATCTATAACATATATCATAACATAACATANAATATATATGTATATATATATATGTATATATATATTCTCATTTTTCTCACATTAAATAGAGACAGCTTTAACCAAAAAATGAGTTTCATAAAATTATAAGATATGTTGCTGATATTTTGAAATTTAAGTTTGAAATATTCGTCTAAAAAAATTATTTTTTACGCTTTCGTGTAGTTTCTATAGTTTCTGATTTTACTTGGTACTGGAAAATTTTATTTTGTTCAATTCGCAGATTTCAAATGTTAGTTTTCAGACAAAAATATAAAAACCTTTAAATCACGTTAATTTAAGCGTTCGGAATTATGATTAAATATTTCTTAATAGACGTCTATTAATTTTACAGATTTTTAATAAAGATGTATATTATTAAGTGCATTATCTAAATCATTCTTGCAAGTTTCAAAAAAAATAATTAAATTTTAAATTTCAACAAAAATTGACCTGTTGGAAATTTTACAAAAAAGTCAATTTTATTTCAAACTGCACCTATTTAATGCGTGAAAAATTAAAAGAATTCAATTGTACTCAATATTTTAAATTATGCCCTTGGGAATTTATCATTAAAAAACTTTAACAATAAAAGGAAATATGTTATGCCTAATTTGGCAGAACAAAAACATTAACCAGTTTTCTTCTTAATACTGAACTTTTGACACATAGATTGAAAGTGACTTTAGAATGTGTAGATAAAAATGAGCATGTGTTTCAGTCTCGACAACTTTTAGGGTAAAGTTATGGTCCCAAAGAGAGCACGAATCTCAGAGAAACCATAAATATTAACTAAATAAAAAAGACATTACAAAAATTTACCGCCATTCGGAACAACAGTTAGGCCTTATTTTATAGTTCTGTAATTTTTGCAGCTGTAAAGTGGTGTAAATTCTGTCAGTCAACAACACCTGCCACCCTTCATTTGTGTTTATATCAATACAATTTAAAGTTTTATTTTCCAACATAAAGGATAACACTTTGTTGTTTATTTTTTATAAATTTTTCCTTAAGGTGACAATGGGAACAAAAATTGCAAATTTTATTTGATAATTTTGAAACAAAATTTTAATAATATTACGAGTCTGTGCAAAAAATTTTACGAGGAGGAAAAAAGAAACAACTAATTATTAGTATTAAGCTAAATCAGTTTTTTAATTGCTGATAATTTAAATTTTTTGGTGAATAGTTTTTTTTTTCTTCCCGAATTTCTTACTTAAATACTGAGGTTTTGCATATTTCGGTGGTTTCTGTGTCAATTCAAAATGTAAATTGGGTTTCCATTTATCTACCGTTAAACATTTCTTCAAAAAACATTTAATTAAAATTTTAAAAATTAAATTTACATACAAAATAGAGAGATAACCATAAAGCAAAAATACTGAAGATTATGTAAAAAGACACAAATGGAAAATGTTTAAACGAATATCATCCTTCTCTAGAACGTTGTTGTTAGTAACCTGATTATAATAGCTCCCTGATTTTTTTGAAATGGAGTTCAGCCGTCGAAGTTGGTGTTCGAATATCTTATTTGTAGTTAGTGTTGTATCCTAGCAAACTTCATTCTGTTTATTTTTATAAATTTTTCTTCAATGAAAATTTAAAAAATCATTTCATTTAGATTTGATGTAAAGAAAATGTTTAACTGAATGATAAAACAAATAATAACATGGCCAAAATAGAAATCTAGAAAATGCCTATTTTCAAAAATTTATGTTATATTTAAGTTTCCTCCGATGACAATCATATATACATATAATAATCTGATTTCAAAACTGTAACTAGATCATGAAACATTTTGTAGGTCAATTGAATAATCAGACTCTTTGCAGGCCGTTATTTTGTAATACTCCAGGCTCAGTGGGTAAAGTGCTCCCTTCCCAATAAGGTGAACTCGGTTCGAATCCCAGCAATGACTGGTCAATACGAATTCTGCGATGACACGAACCAACTACAGTGCGGGCGTTAAATTTTCGCAGTGGTAGATGGATCATGGGTTAGCATCCCCTTGTCACCGGACTAACCCTGGAAGATTTTCTTTGTTTTCCTCCTCATATAACCCCAATTCGGCTTACCTCCGTCAAGAAGTAGATGATTATCACAATGCTTGATCCCAGAGTTCCCTTGTTTTTTGGAATAGGCTCAAAATTATAAGACTACCTAGTTGAACATTGATAATCGTAAACCCAAAAATGGGGTGCCTGTTCAAGATCGGATATAAAACAAAATAAAATCAAATGGGCAATTTTTAAGTGTAATGCAGTGAGCTCACTCCTCTCTGAGCTAATTAGAAAATACATAATTTATTGCAAAATTAGCCTGATTTATTTTAGGTAGTCAATAATAAGCCCAGAAAGTGATGACTAATTGAAAATGACGATATTGAAGTTTTCTTTTTTTTAAATTTACATTCCCTGTTAAGCCTAAAAGCAGATAGGCTGATAAGTCAAAAAGACTTTTGCAATCATCCAGATGCATTGCAAAATACTGGATTTTTTAATAAGTTTAGGAAATGTAAAATTTTGTAATTTAGGAAAATAAGTAAATACTATCTCTTTGAACTGCTAGAAATAACGTCAATAATTCAAATATTTCTGAAAATGTAAGGATTGAAATAATGGAAATTATTCTAAGATGAAAATTTGAAAATTCTTTGATTCTTTTTATAAAAAAATATTTCCTCAAAAGCGAAAGAAATTTAAAAAGAGAAAAAAATCACGATGTTGAGTGTTTCGTTTTTGTATTTATATTTATTCGCTTTTTAGCATTATTTTAAATATATATATTTAGTACTATTATGTTTGAAGTATGTTGAACGAAGAATAAATCTTATTTCAGTAAAAAAAAAATTTTAAAAAGTAATAATAGTTATTTTTATCCGAATCATTCAACAAGATTAAAGTATTGAAACAGTAGTTGTAATGCAAGGTGAAGATTTTTTAAAGATACTTTATTTGTTACTTAATCATTGAATTGTGAAATTTAACGAGTTATCTACTACATAAGTTAGAGAAATATTTTATAAATACAACTGATTATAATGATTAAAAAGAAATATTAAATTTATTTCATAAACAAATTAAGTAATATCTTGTTATTTGATAATGAAATTCCGCTAGTTTCGTTCTTTACCATTAAATAAGAAATTTTAATATGGTAATTCTTATAATTACATTATTCTTGTAATAAGGTAATCAAATATTATCTAAGCCAGCGGCTCCCACTTTGTTTCCGCAATGGATCTTGAATAATTTCGGTGGAACCCCAACTTCATGGACATAAAGTAAATAAAAGCAATTACGAAAGTATTAACAAATAAAAATTTTATTTTAAAAACACTTAAAAGAATGAAAGTTTTTCGTCGTTTAATCATTAATAACCATAAGTTAGTTTTAATGCCCAACAGTTAAATTAAACTAAATCTTTTCATGTTATAAGTTCGATTATTATGCTTGTAAATAAAAGTGAATAAAGAACTCAAGAAATATGGTTTTCTACGAAACAAAAAATGAAACGAACCGATGTAAATGTTACAAATCGTTATTGGAGAAACATATTTCTTTATAAACAAATTTGGTAATTTTATTTTCATTGAAAAGCACAATAGGAAACAATAATGAAAGTTTCATAAATACATTACTTTTTTCATAATTTATTCAATATATACTGTATTTAGAAAAATTATATTTAGTAAAAAAATTATTCATTTCGGTATCAATGGCATTTTACGTTAAATAATTTCATAAATTCAACTGAAATATGAACTAAATAATGAATTATTGATTGAATCAAACTTTAATTAAAGTCTTCAAAGGTTAAAACAAATGTTTCAGAACCCCTTTAAGGTGGAAGTCTAGAGTTCCGCGGAACACCATTTAGAGATCATAGCAACTAGAAAGAGGACTTGAGGCTTGCTTATTTTATCTGGCGAAAAAAGGTGAGGGTATGCCTACAGATTATAATAAAAATATCAAATTACAGAAAACCTGTAAATTATTTCATTAATTTTGGTAATTGAAAAGAAAATGCATATTAATAAAATTTTCTCCTTCCTGTATTCCACAATTTTTAATTTTCCTTATTTTTCATTCTTCAGGTCCAAAGAGCGCTTTCAAGCACATATTGTGCTCATCAACCGCTTATGAAAAATCATCCCACTATGAAAAACCAAACAGACCAATTGAAATAAAATAAATAAATAAATATTCAGGGTGAAGAGTAATTATATTATAAAAACTATACTATTTGTTGCTTACACTAAAATTATGCGAAATTACAAAGCATATGTTATATGTTCATACAATAACGAAACTGAGGAAAAAGATAATTATTAAGATTATTTTCTGAATTTCACCTAAATTATATATATATGGAAATATAAATTTCTTAGAACAATCCATGAGAGTGTGGGAGAAATGACTACCCATATTGAGCGAAGGATCAATATGGGTGGTCATTTCTCAGGAAAACATGCTTCTTTATATTCAGACCCATGGGACACCCCTATGAGGTGAAAGCTAACTCTATTCACATTAGAGTTCAAAAGGGCTTATGTTGTTTCCTGTAATGCCATCACCCCTCAACAGATTCAATTCACACAACTCTTTCAATCAATTGCTGTAATCATTAACACAATAACAAAGCTATTAAAAATTGTACTTTTACTGATGTAGAACTGTGAATGAGCAGTTTCCTTATCTGTCAGAGGGGAAATAAATTTTCTGTTTACAATTAAAGTTAAATTTTCCCAAAGGTAATGAAATTTGAGTTCACTTTAAAAAAAATATTTCACGTTAAGTGTGCTCGCGTTAAAAGTATTATAGCCGTACACAATTTGACGAGGAATTAAAAATTAGTTCTCGTCAAAAGAAATTCACGTTATTCATGTGAGAGAGATACGGCTGTATATATCTACACAAAATCTTGTTTCATCATTGTTATAGGAATCGGAACTAACAAATAATATTTCTTGAACTTCTTAAGGTGCTTCCGTTTAGGAATGTGACATTATTATAGAATGACCATAACAGTCAAACATTTAAAGCTTAAAAAAGCCCCATTGAGGAGGAACACGTGTTATGACAGGGAGACAAAAACATTCTTTAGAGCAACAGAAAGCAATTGTACTCTCTATATACATGATGAAGTTGCGCCCTCTTTTCAGTGATATTGAGACATCCTCACAGTAGAAGGTGCGGTCTACACTTTGTTCAAATTTTGCCATTGAGGAGATTTTCCATGCCAATAGACATGCCTTTTCACAATAGTAGCCTACATTAGAGGGATTAGAGGTGGTCTCTTGTTCAATGATCGAGAGATTTGGCTACCTATCGCCTTTGGCGTAATCCCCATCAATACTACCCATCAACGATACTCACTCTGGGAGGGATCAAGTAGATTAAATGCTTGGATTCACTGTCCTTAACATTGGATGGCAAAGAAGATGTGTTTAAAACATTCACTCATTGATTTGATCTGACTCGTTAATTTATCGTCATAACTCGTTGATCTGGGAACATTTTGCTTAATAAAATATTTAGAGTTAAAGTATCAATATAAATTGTTAAAGTGTATAACAATTTATATTGTTACTTTTAATTATATAACAAACACAACAGATACACCCAAATTTCCTTGATATACTTCCCACCAACTATATTATTTTTCCCATGGTAATATAACCATTATGTTTAAATGTTTGGATTTACTGTATTTATCATGGAATGACAAACACAGTATGCCTCCATTAAGATTTGACTTTTTTGCTTTTTGAGCCGGTAAGAACACCATTTCTCCCTATAAAATGCTAGTAGCTTATTTTGTAAACAAGTATAATTATCTATGTTTCACAATTTTTTAAAATTTTTTTATTTGTTGAATTAACAACGATACAAAAACTAGACTCTGATCTGGTAAATTGTTACATTCTTTTAAGAAAAATTCCAACTAAAGTAAAATTATGAAAAACAGTTTGGCAAATTACAATACAAATAAAATTTAAAGTAAATAGTTGTAACATATTTTTAATGGGATTCTATCGAAATACACAAAACTAATAAAAATAAATGAATAAATAATAGAAAAAAATTTTAGTAAATTGACTGGGTATCACCTATAATAAATTAGGTTTTGTATATAAATAAATTAAAATAAGTGCTTAAATTTCATAAGTCTCTAAAGCAAAATTTAAAAAATTTTAGTGTGGTAAACTATGCATTGGAAAAAAGTAAAAAAAATAACATGAAAACTGAAGTTTATTATTGAAAGTCGAAGAAATTAAGAATGAAATGTCATAGTGATAAAACAGTGTGATGTACATGTTGTCTTGATCCATATTTTTGGTTAAATTTGACAAATAATGATTAAATTTTTTTTTAATTTTTTTTTAAAGTGGAAGCATTTCAGTGAAAAAAACTTCCTTGATTAACAAATCATCCAATTTGATTTGTTTATTATTATTTTTTTTTAAATAATTAATAATTTTTTTTTTCAAAATTAGTTTAGAATTTTAAACAAACCTTCAAATGATTGTTTTCGGATAATTCATCATAAGTAATTAGTTTAAGTGTTTCTATAGCTTAATGTTAATGACTTATTTCATAAAACAAGTGTCATTATTGTTGGTCGATGCTAAAGGACATTGTATAACAAACATTAAACCCTAAGGAAACGGCATTAAGTTATTTACATGTAAGCCACATCCTATTAGTACTACGACTTACTTTTGACATTTTAGACATCACCAACTAATTCAACATAATTATAATTATCTTTTAATGGCAATAAATCAATTAAAACGCTTATATTTAATAGAAATTAGCTTATTGGAATGACTATAGCTTAATTCTAACAACAAAATCTGTATGTATCTTTATGGAAAGATATCTAAATTCAATTAAATATCATATAACGTTTAATACTGTTGTTGCAAAACCAGTAGTATCATTCAATAAAACAAAAAAAATCTAAAGGAAAAAATATCTGAAGGATTATGAGTGAAAATCGACGTTTTAATTTTAATATTAAGGTCCTCTTCATTATTATTTTTTTATATATATTTTTTTAGTAACATATACTCAAAGTAAGTATATAATTTTAAAACTGGTATTGAAGTGCCAAAATTTCTAATTTTTGTAATAAAAAAAAACTATTTTATAGAGCAGGGGCGGCCAACCTGCGACTCGCGAGCCACATGCGGCTCTTTGAAGGATTATTTGGGGCTCTCGATAAATGTATCCGAGTTCCCTTTTCATTTTTGTGCTATTATATTTAAAAAAAAACTATTATCGCTCCGTATGTGTTTCAAAGTGTCTTTTAAATTACTGAGAACAAATATGAAAAACTAAGTGCAGCGTTGTTCAATTCAAGGTGAGTTTTCCATTTCCAATATAATTATGACACGAAAAGCATCTGGAGAATTAGAATTAATAGAGATGCAAGAAGATCAAGCTCTACAATTAAAATATAAGTCGACGTCGATTACTGAATTTTGGAAATTTGTACCAGAATCGAAGTATCCCGAATTGTCGAATTATTTCAATGTTCGGAACAACGTTGCTGTTATTGCTAATCTCGGAATCGTCTAGCAGGGCTAGACGATTGTACAACGTACTTATGTGAATCATTTTATTCCACTTTAAAGTTCGCGACATCCAAACTCCGATCAGTATTAACTTCTCGAGGAATAACTAAAAAGTGCTGTCACCATTTATTCACCAAATTTTAAAGAATGATCAAGAGAAGTAAAGTAGATGTGTTCAATTTTTTATATTTAAATTCAATACGCATATTTTGTACTTTTACTCATATGTTTTCCATAAATATAATTTATCTAAAAAAACTTTTTTTTAATACCTTTTTTGCATACCTTTTAAATACGCATTTACTTGCGGCTAGCGAAAAATTTCAAATTTTGAAAAATGGCTCGACTATCAAGGAGCTTGGCCACCCCTGTTATAGAGGGCTAAAAAAATAGAATTAACTGACTCTCTCTTCACCGATATAATTATCGGTGAAGAGCCGAAAATTGAAACTCTGAAATGCATATTCAGCGTTTTTAGAAGAATCACGTTTCACAGGAAAGGTGTAAAAAATACCAAATTCAAAAAAGAGGAAAAATCGACGTTAATTTTTGTCAACAAAAAAAAAAAAATCACACGAGAGAGGATTTTGAAACCTAAATTATGGTTCAAGAGAGAGGTACAAATTCTTTGAAAAGGGTAGTTCCAGAGTAGGCCAAAATTTCGGGCAACCCTAACTTGATGCATATATATATGTATATAAAGTTCCCTTTTGTAAGGGTGGGCAGCACAATCTGAATTGCAACAATCTGCGTTTAAGCTTAGCTCCAAGCCTTTACAAAAGGGCGGTTAACAGAAAAGATGGCGGCTCCGATTGATTTGTAGAAGCCACGCGAGTTTTAAAATAACCGCAGGAGTCACCCATAACTGCTAAGTAACTCCTACCTTCAGGTGGTCGAGGACCACCAATGGATTGATATATTTTAAGAGCCTATTACTATGTCATCGATCTCACAAAATCTTGGGGAATTTTTCTTTATTATGTTGTAAACATATTAATTATATTCAATGCTTGGTGTACAAAAAGAGTTTCATTGAATAATAATTTTGAGGTTTTCACTGAATAATGTTACTTGTTGATAAGATATGTATTGGAATACTAAGGTTTCTATTTGGTATTCAATATTACTCATCCATTGTTGTCACATAATGTTTCTTTTTTGTTGTTTAACATGATTCTTTTAAAAAATAAAATATGACCTAAAAGCATGAAACAATCAACTAAACAAGATACTTATTGGTAACGGACCTGGGTTGGATCTGGTAACGGAATGCTTCTTATTATTTTTACTGCATTTTAAAGTTAAAAATAGATGCTTTGCTTTATTTTATCTCAGAAATTTAAAGCCTCGAAAGAGAGAAGAAATAAAGATTATTAATGTGAAAGAAGAAATAGTTTATTTTCATAAATTATCCCGGTTTTTTCCGCCCTTCTTAAAAGATTTTGAATAATTATAATTTTAAGGATATTAAGAAAAAAACGAAATTTAAAGTGAAAAAAGGTATGAAAGTTATTAACGTAAAAATATGTTTGTAGTTTAAAGTGGCTTTTCAATTTTAGGGCTGGGAATTTTTTTTTCAATAGATTGTTGAAAAATATTTATGTGACGATTGCAAAATGTTTGGTACTTATGATTTTACAATATTGGTTCGATATAATAATATTCAAATTTTCTGAAATCTTAACTGCGTTTAAGGTAGTGAAGAGAGTTTGCGCACAATCAACAAAACAATTTTAAGAAAATAGTAAATAATAATTTTTCACTAAATTAATCATGTTGACTGCATTTATTTTTTGTGTATTTCCGTTATTATTTGTTATTAATATTTTTACTTTAAACAAAAGCGTAAAGAAACTAAGAAAACTAACTTACGGGATTGAAGAGATTGAGCTCATAGGTAAGAAGGATTGCTATTAGTAATACCTACAATTAAGTCTTTTTCAATGATAATTGCCCATAAATGAAATCATAAGCTTTTCGTCAATAGGTATAATACATATTTTCAAAATAAATTATTAAAAAACTGAAAATAAAAGAATTTTAATCCTAGCAAAAACTTTAAAGATTTTTGATTAAAGAAAAACTAATTGCTGCTCAAATGGACTGGCAAAGACTTAGTAAACTTTCTTTTTGGCTGTTTTCCTGGCGAAAGAATCCCCTAAATAACCTTTTATTACTGTTTGAAAGAAACGCTGTTAATCATTGCATAATTTTAAAATATTTTCATTGACAGTAAATGCTTTAACAATCAACAATATACTCACGAGCATAGTATATTGTATCCACCTTTAAAGTTTAGAGAAAATTGAGTTCAAATAGAGTAAATAAACAAAAACTAATTATTGGTAAGATAATTTGTGTAATTTTGACATAATATCTTTGAAAGCATTTTTTCAGAGTTCATAATTTACCCTAGGAATTCACTTTTTCTGGAAAAGTGAAAGAGAATTTACCATAATCGATTTTCCACTCTCAATTAATTGATATTTAATTACATTAATACAATGTTACTAATTTAAAATAATTGGTAAGAATTTTAAAATAAAACAAAAATGAGATATTAACACTATATCAAGTTCACCTAAAAGAAATCTTTTGACATAATTATCAAATAATTGCGAGCACTGTCGAGATTTAAAATTAATTGTCTGTTAAATATAGATAATATGAGTAATATATTTGTTGATACTGTAACGTTTTGAACTAAAAAGCAACATGGTGGAAAGTAAGCGAATATCAAAGTTATGCAGATGCTCCAGAAGTTCTTGTTAAAACTGAAACCAGGATTTTCTGATGTGATTATAATCGATATTGCAACGTAAAGTAGTCCGGAATTCCGATTTTGCGTTTTTCGCCGGAATAGCGTTAAAAAACGCCCGAAGCGGCAAGACGTTATGTCCGGTTTTCAAATATTGACTCTTACGTGATGACTATCAGAAAAAATTTTTAATCTTGATTTTTGTTCTTTGATACAATTTCAACGATGTCCCTCTTACTTAATGTTATTTACAAATTTGATTTTTGGTTTAGTTTGCAAATAAATATTGTTTCAGAGTTTTGATGCTTTGATACTCTTAATCAGTTGAGTAAAAAACATCGGAGGATTTATTCACATTTCCATCACTATCATCTTGGGCATTAAATCAGACATTGAAGGAATTGGAAAGTAATGGGAATATGAGTTACAGTCGATATACTTGTACTTCGAAAGATTTTCAGCTACGCAGTTTTATTCTGAAGGGCTAATGCTCTCGTTCGATACCGAAAAGACTGTTTTACTAAACCCATGCATTTGAGTCTACCTTATCTAACGCTGTAAAAATGTCCAGACATTTATTTTTGCTTTAAAAGCATCTTGCAATTTACCGGAATCAAGAAAAGGAAGAATTAGCTAACCAGTTTAGTGGTGCGTTCTGTAAATGATTGGATTATTCCAAGATTTAAAATTTGAAGTTAACTAAAAAAACACTCGCAAATTTTACAATTTAAGTTTTTATACTTCCTTCAACCACCTTTCCTGTGTTTTGCCCATCCCACCACCTTTTTGATATTGACTCAGGGGTAAAAACCCTCTCCCAGACGAAAGGAAAATGAGATCGAATAAAAAGAATGTCAGAACAACTTCAAACAGCTAATAAGCAAGTCACTTAAGAAAAAGGAAAGAAAATGTAAGAAAACTTTGTGCGAATGATTTTGATCTGTTAGAAAAACATATGAAGCGGGATTTTCCTAAAAAGGATAACGTGAAATTCGGGAAAATTTTACATTATTGGTATAGGCTGTTCTCAACGGACCAACAGAAATGATGTAGGAAGTAAGATAACGTACGTAAAACCAGGGTTTCACTATTTACACGCAAAATCGTTTAAATTTAGACACTTATAGGGTGTTAATAGATACCTCAATCAATTTAACAGCTATTGTATAAAAAGAAACTCAGAATAGAAATAATTACACTCGGAGAAAAATTTAAAGTTAAAATTTGAAAATTGCCTTTTAACACCGCTTAGTATTATGTATTTTACTAGTTATTATATATAATTATCTACATTTATTTGCAGAAGTGTCTGGTATTCTAGTTGACCTTTCATTACCGTGCAGTTTTTAAATGCATCTCTAAAAAATATTTTCAATATCTTTTTAAAGTTACACGCAAAAATATCCAAAAACTGAAAGAATTTAAATTTATGGAGGGGGGGGGGAGAATTTGACACTCCTCTATACTACAAGAAAAGGGGAACATTAAAATATCCTATTACTAGGATTTTTTTTTTTTTTTTACCACAAACAGCGAAGAACATTTTTCTTTTTAAAATTGTTATATCTGCAATATATCGTTAAATTCAGGGAGGGTTTAATTGCAATGCTAACTAAATCTCGACCGTGATCTCAACAGTCAAAGGGCGAAGACGGAGTGTGAAAATTCTAACCGTGCTTCAATCAACTTAATTTATTTTCACAAACAAATTAATATTAAATATTTAATTTACTCTAAACCATGCTTCGAAATACATAAAACACTTTTTCTTGTAAGGAGAGGTTGTTTATATAACTTTAATGGATTATTCGGACAAAATTATGCCAACACAATCCTACAATTAATATTTTTTAAAGTCACCCCTAGCCACGTGTGACGATATTTCCGAACATAAAATTTTAATTCTGATGATGTGCCTAAACTCCCCTGTCGCATTTGACCTCTTTTATATATAACGTCTTTAAATTTTAACAAAAAATAGATTAAAAATGTCCTTTAAAAAATCGGTAGGCTTAGGAGCAAAACTAATTTCGGGAAAACCCACATCCGAACTAGGCAAGATTAATTATTTAATCAAGAGTGGACAATTTATCTTTAAATAATGCATTAGAAATTGTCATTCTTATGAAAAAGAATTTCTTAAATATATTCTAAAAGTTTTGATTCAAATTTGTGAGAAAAAGAAACAAGTTTGATGTATTTGTAAAATCATTTCTTCAAACAGTCTCTGCAATTCGAATAATCATTCATGTAACTGTCTGTGTACAGTGAAGTGCAAAAACCTGAACTTATATGGTCAGTACAAATTCATAACTTTTTTCAGCTTTTCACTTTTTATACGTATTACTTTAAAATAGTACATAAATCATTTAAAAAAAATGCATATAAAAATTACACTCATTGAGAGTCAAATATAATTTATTTTACTTTTCATTGTAATCAAAATAAAATAACAATATATCGGACAGAGACTTTTGCATTGGAAATCGTCACTTGTATGTACAAGAGTTTACGAAGCATATTCAGAGAGCTTAAAAAGAAATAAAAACATTTCAAAAAGTTTTACACATAACTTTTGAGATAATCCATTTGTAAAATGATTTTACTTAAAAAGAATCAATATAAAATGCGACTCTCCACTTCAACTGCCTCTAAAAAGGTACTCGAATCAAATATACTTATCGTTCATTTTTTGATTGAATGTTCTGTATAAAAGGATGAAAAATTCCCCCTCTTTAGTCTTTTTCGAGCCGCGTGTTTCCGGGTATAATTAATCCACTCTGCCACAATGGAGTAAGAGGGGGGTCGTTATATAACACTAATGGGGTAATATGGGAGGTGAGTGTGTTGCGAAACTTGTCGCCTGATTTCCCTGTCACCCCAACTGGTTACTTACTCATCACGAAAACAGCTAATAATGGTTCCCTGGGAAGGGATCCGCTGCTTAGGTACTTGAGAAAAGGGAATCTCAAGGGATGGATCACAAATTGATCCGTTCTCTTCTCAGAACAACCATAATATCGACTGTGTTCATTTTAACAGTGTTTTCGTTCAAATGGAATCATAAAATAGTGTATTCAAGCTTAAGAAACTTGGTTGAAATCGTTTGGAGATTGCGAGGTTTACTTTTAATAGCGTAAAAATAAGATAATATTATTATCTTGCGGTGATTTTATTTAAAAAAGTTTTTTCATATTTATTCGATAAATTAAATTTTGTTTACATGCGCTCATATTATAGTTTCAGCTAATTTGTACGATATTATGGTTCAATACTCTACAAAATTTTTATCAGTCTAATTTTAAAGTGTCATAAAATATCACCAGGACATCAGATTTTATTTATCAGTTCTGTATTTCTTTCTTTCTTTTTTTTATTCTCGTTCCTTTTGCTAACATTTTCCACCTTGAAATTTACAGTGAAACTCTACCGATAGAAACTTTGGAGCGTTTTTTTTTTATTATTATTATTTTCTTATTTTTAAGATTATGTACAAAAAAAATCCACGAATTCTCTTTAAATTTTATAATTATACGACGCTAATAAAAACTGCTATTGGAGATCATTATTATTTAAATTTGTTAAAAATTCAATTAAGCTATAAAAATGATGAGGAATTAGAATTTCGGTTTTCCTAACAGGGCATACCTTAAAATCGTTTCCATTATTTTAATATTTTCCGAAATAAACTGCATAAAAATTTCACCTTAAGTAAAATATTACAAGGCTCGTGAATAAAATTATTGGACCGTCACTCAGGAGACCCCCCATTGATCTTGTGGGCCCCCACTAATCAGAACTGGGAACCAAACATGCATCAAGGTAAATAGGACATTATTGACAAAAATATTTTTAGTCATTCACAAAAATTCAAAATTATTTGAAAAAAATTTCTGAAATTTCTGTTCTAGCCCCGATCATACCAAATTATAAGTCAGACAAGCATTCGCAATATTCTAATCTTAGATTGGAATTAAATGTCTGTTCGCCGAGTAAACGCCGATTTTAAATTTAAAACAGTCGTTGAACAGCCGACCCAATTTTGGATTTATGATTACCAATGTTCAACTCCGTAGTCTTGTAATTCTGAAAACGATTCAGAAGACAAGGGAACTCGTGGATTAAGTATTGGGAGAACTTTGCCTTCGTGGAGGACTTTTTGATGAAACTAACCCTCGTTTGCGTTACATGGAGAGGGAAACCGCGAATACCTCCACAGTCCTACTTTATATGATTACTTCGTAAAATATTTTTTCAAGGCTAAGTCTAGTCTGCTAAATTTATAGCCGACCAGGTCACCTAGCAGTCAGCGTGCCGGACTGCGAAGCCAATGGAAGCGGGTTCGAATCCGCTCAGGGCAAAGGTGCGTCTTTCTGTGTGTTGTCTTCTGTTGTGTGAATGTGGCCTCCGTGACTTAGGTTCACAGGCACTCACCGGGAAACATTAAATGAGCAACACTTATGACATTTTCCAAGGTGAAGAACGAGAAGTTCAGTTCCTGCAGTTATTAATAAGTATTTAGGTTATTAATAAGTAGTAGTTAAATTCTAGAAATGTATAATATTTCAAACACATAACTTTATTTGACTCCTAATTCGCGCTGTTATTTAATGGTACGGTAAAATTGTGTTAAAAAAGTTAAGTGTGGAAGTAATTTAACAGGTATTGCCTGCCAACTTCCCATAAATTTACTGAGGAATATTAGCTAAAAATCGTGATTACAAGTTTTTGTATGATGAAAACTATTTTTCATACACTTCTGCTAGAAAAATGCTCAAAATATTTTTCAATATATTTGTAATAACTTTTGCGAGATTCAATTGAAACTTAGAGGTTGAGCATTTTTTGAATATACCCACTCTCATTATTTTTCTTAATTTTTTTGGTGATAGTATCAAAATACAGTGGTGTGCAAAAGTCTACAGCCAATACATATTTATAACGTCTTACAGCTTTTAGTTGTTTATGCATATAACTTTAAGCAGATACATAATTTTTTTCTGAAAAAATGCATATGAAAACTGTGCTCGTTGAAAGAAAACTTTTTCTTTTACTTCAGTCTAATAACTGACAATATATTGGTCGAACACTATTGTATTCTCCTAAACAGCGTTTCTGAGTATATATCAATCGCGAAGGCCACCCTATTCTCCTGATCTCAACACGTGAGACTCAGTTTTGTCGATCAATATTCAAGACAAGTTTACGCATCTAACCGAAAAGTTAACACAGAGCTCAAAACTGCCATTTAGGCTTTTATCAAGCATTATTATTAATGCAAGTATTAGTAATGTGTCGATGTTTTAGTGACTCCCTATATTTTGGGAGTCAGAAATCTAAATTCCTCGAAAAAATCCTAACTACAATTCAATGAAATACAAATTCAAAGCTTTTGCATATTGAGCATTAGAAAATTATGAGAAATAATAGAAAATTCTCTTAAAATATTTCGGGGGAAATTTAAGTTTGTTTTAAACTTACAATTCATATTCAATTTATTAAAACAAACAATTCATAATTCTCAACACAATGAATAAAGGTGACATGCATGTAAAACTTGACAATTTAAATGGAAAAAAAAATACTCCTCCTAGTCACTAAAATCTAGCCTACGATCCCACTGTTTTATTTTTAATCAAGAGAGCAAGAGAGAGTTTTACATTTTGAGCAATAGAAAATTAATGAGAAATAATAGAAAATTCTCTTGACATAGAACATTTAAGTTTGTTTTAAACTTACAATTCAAATTCAATTTATTAAAACAAACACTTTATAATACTCAAAGTAATTACAAAGGTGACATAAATGTGAAACTGGACAAAATATATGGAAAAAAGAAAAACAGGCCAACTGGACTCGAAAGCTCCAGTAGCTCAGCAGAAAAAAAATAAAATAAGATAAAAAAACAAGGATCGACGATGTATAATGTTAAAAGCATGAATGAGACAAAATTTCATTAATTAATGCCTTGTTAATTTTCAAATATAGTGAATATTGATTTAAGCTAAAATCCATGAATCAGAAACTTAAGAAACAAAATTAAAATGAAGAAAAATTGAGAAAAAGACACAATTCGAAAGTAATTTATTTGCACTGTAAGAGCCGCAACGTCGTTTCAATTTGCTGCAACCTCAATATGGCGCTAAACTGAACCATATAATCATACTTCTTAAAATTGATGACACGATACTATAGATCAGCTTGAAAGCAAACGTGTTATGATGGTTATGAACCTTCATATGGTTATAAACCATACGAAGGTTACAGAAAATTTGCACTCAATTATGGTTCAAAGTTGAGATCAGTTTCTGAAAATGATATTGAGTCAAAAATTCTGAAATCAATGACTCCAAAAACAAGACCTGCTTCGGTAAACATTACAATAAGACTTTTAAATAAGATTTTCAAAAGTCAATACCAAGCAGTTTCGTAAGTCATTTTAAAACAAATTTTAAGGTAGAAAAAGCTTTAGTGAAAGAACACCCATAATTGTCAAAAATTATTCTATTATTTGCAATGTGAGGTTCTTTAAATCCTTATCCGATTAATCAAAAGGGAACATTCACCCAAGTTTATGCATTTAGGTGATGGTCCCTTTATTTCCTACTTTAAAGAGGTTTAAGTATTTAGATGCGAGGTCTAATATTTTGACGAGAAAAAAAAGAGAACGTTTTTATCGAGAGTAGCTCGATTCATGCCCATGCCTACTTAACCTGGAACCCACCAATCGAAAACTAGGCACAGAAAGCTAATATTTCGTCCAACTCTATCACAATAAGTATCAAGTGTTCATCTCTCTATATATACATACATGAAGAGACATGAATCTAAAAGTAAGTCTATTTTGCATTCAAGTACCGGACTGCCTGTTGTGATGGGATCGCCATCTGTGCATAGACAGTGGCTTATTTTCGAACTTTTGCGTAATAGAGAGTAGGTTTCCTGTATTTTGGATGGTTCTCAGGAAAAAAACAGTTTTACACGCTCGTTATCAAAGAATATATACAAAGGTATTAAAAGAAATCTGATTTACAGCATTAGATAAACTGTTTAAAATAAGATTCCAAATGCCCTTTTTTTTTTTTTTTTTTCAGATTTATTACTTTCTATTTTCCTCAACTTTCTACTTAAACTCTTCATTAAAAATTTTTATCTATATATTATGACAAATTAAGTTTTAACTTTTTACGAGCAATAGTTGAGAAATAAAAAAATAATGTTTGTTAAAAGTTCACGAGAACTTAAGTTTTATATTTATGATCATTAAAAGTTTTATATTTAGGATCATTATAAATTTTATATTTAGATCATTATAGAAACTGTCTGAATGACAGAAATTTTTAATTTCTCGCCATTTAAAATTACAAATTTTAAAATCATGTAAAAATTAATATACCTTGCAATTTAATTTTTTCTAACTCTTAATAAAATAATATATGAAATTATTTAGCGGTGAATTTTAAAGCAAATGTAACAATTGTATACAAAAAAATTTCAATGCTTTCAAAAGGTTTCGGAGATGGTGAAATACGCGAAACATCAAATTAACATTATGGGGTTCAGCTGCTTTCTAGTCAAGATTATTGAGACCATATTTTACTGATTGCTGCTATTCCCCTTTATGCAAAGGGTCTCAAATCCTTCAAAAAGACGTTTTTTCTGAGAAAATATGTTTTTGTGTCAGATATTGTAACTTAAAATAATAGTACCTGAAAATTAGAGGAATCATTTGATCCTGATCATTTTTCCATCTGTGTTTATCATAAACATTTCGCTGTCTCTTTCCCCATTCATATTAATTCTAACCACCCTAATTGTCAGAAAGTTTCTGAATTTCATACTTTCATTTTCCATGCACTTTTTCTTTAAACTCCGAACTTAATGTCGTCCGCTCATTTGCTGCTAACCGTGGATGTAAACCATCTACAGTTAATTCAGCTTTTGCTTAACTCACTGGACCCAAACGCCCCACTTCCTCTAATACTTACTGATAAGTTGTTTTTTTACCGTTTTTTTTTTTCCTTCACCCGTTTGTTATAAATTTGCTAAGATTCACTCCCGTTTTGGTTTTAAAGTTATATATAGGCCAGTTAACAAAATTAAATTTAAGTCTCTTAAAGATCCTATCTGTTTTGATAATCGCTGGACAAATGTGGTAAATCCACATTCCTTGTAAGTGTGACCTTGGCTTCATCGGACTAACATGACGTGCTTTAAAATTTAGACTAAAATTACATGATAGATATGACAGTTATCAAGAAATCGAGAAATCATCAATTACTGCACATTGTTGCAATCTAGAGTATAAATCAATTTCGACAATGCCAAAATTATTACCCCCCAGTCACATCACCTCATTTTGATTCTTCTTTTATTCATATAAATATTAATTACCTTGCTAATAACATTAGCTTCTCACCTGCTCTCCATAGCACGTGGAATTGCATTTTACTCTGAGATGCCCCTCTCGGCCTCTGAGGGTTTATTGTTTTGTTTTTCTTCTCTCGGCTACTGTGGTATTTTTGTTTTGTTTCTCACCTTTATTTTTCCAATTTCCGTTGGCAACTCTACGTTTACTATTTCAAATGATTTTTGTTTCCTTTCATTCACGCCTGGCAAGTCCTGATTTTTGAGCACTTGAACCATGTTGACTGTTATTTTCACTTCGTGTATTTCTGAAGGAACGAAGTTTTAATCATGTCATCAATTTTATTACTTGTTTTCACTTACCCCTTTGCTTACTTTAGATCAAAAATCTAAAAATACACGTAAATTTATTGTAAGGTCATATTACGACTTTAATCTGTCATTAAATTTATATGTTAATAAACAAAAGTAATTTTTTGCTGATTTTTTCGCATTACAATTTAATGATTTTTTTTCATTGTGGTATTATATGGACTCTTTTTCTGGTTCTTTTTTGTCCCGTGATTCGTTTAACTGCGCTGCAACTTGTTTAAGTCAAAATATGGATTTTCCACTTAGTTTCGATGATTTTTCAATGACCATCACATAGTTTTTTGTTGTCCAATCAGGTGACATATTCAACACCTAAGCAACAAATGTATCTGCTTGTTTTTAGTCAGAGTTCTTAATTTGACTAAAAATCTATCTTGCAACCTCCTACTCTCAGATAACAAAATGTAAATCCGCTCGTACAACTGCGCTATTTTTAAAATTAAAAAGATGAAGTACTATTTTTTATCTACAAAAATAGCTTGTATATATGTTTTTAAACGTATAAATAAACTATTTTTATCTTAAAAAACAGATATGCGTAAACTAGCCAAAAGAAAAATAATTTGACTTGTAATTAAATTTTCAAGTAAATAAGCTAGAAGAATACAAATAACTTTATCTAAAAATTTTTCCTTGAATTGCAAACAGTATTTTTTAGTTTTCTAAAGCTTTTATAAGATAGAGTCGAAAATAAATCAGTCGGTGAGAAGATCTTTATTTGCCTTGCAACAAAAATTGGAAATATTGTCCCTGATACGCGGACTTCGAAAATATTGAATTTAGGAGTTGCCTTTCAACTTTTTTTTTAAAGAAATATTCTATTTCATTTTATTATTTTTCTATTTTATTCTGTTAGTTTCTCTTCTCATTTTTTCAGTTTCTCTGAAAAATATATACTAAATCGTGAGCTACTCTAAATCAATAAAATAAGTTTTGACTCTGGAGGAAATAAATAACAATAAAATTCAGTCTCGAATACAATTTTCTATAAATATTATTTTATTTTTGGACTCGCATATTATTAACATTAAAAACAACTCTACTTATATATATTTAACTGCTTCAGTTAAATATAATATTTAACTGCTTCAGTTAAATTAGCGTTGTTGCTTATTAAATAATGCGTCTGTTTTTTTTTCTTTTTTTTTCTTTTTTTTATTTCGCCAGTGGTATTATAGTAACATAAAATAACGAAAGAAAATGTGGAGTATCAAATTGATGCTATCTTGACAAACTACCGATATTATCGTATCAATACAGAAATACAGTAAAATGTTGATGTTGCAATTTAAAAGAGGAAAAAACGTTATTGAAACCAAACTATTGAATCATCATTGTCAGATCTTTTCTCGTTAATGATTTACTAAGTTCTCATAAAATTGTTCCTAGCAATTCGTTTAAATATTTATCCCTTAATGTGTATATTTTTTTATTCCTTTTTCTATGAAGATTTTAAAAAGATATAAAGAGTAGATAGGGAAGTTATTACGAAACACTCTGTATAAATTGAGTTTGGAAAAAGCTCTATAGTTCTGTGTCCATAATATCGGTTTTGGCTCAATGTTTCTTTATATAGATTTTAGCTCATATCACCCCAACTGATTGCGCGAATTTAAATTGATCGAGGGGTCTTTATAGTGTTACGCTCAACTTCAAAAATCATTTCAAATGTGTTCTTAATATCCAATGTCTTTTTTCTTTTTTTTGGAGTAGATCAGTTTTATTATAGTATCACTTATGTTAAAACTGAAAAAAAGAAGCATATTCTAAGAATAATTTTTAAAATAATCTCTTAATTTTTTTCGATTCATTAAACTACTTTTTCTTTTGTGAGTGTGTATTTTGTCTTTGCCTTTGAATAACTTTGCTTCAATTAATACTTCTTCTAATACTAATTATTCATACTTCAATATGAGCATTCATAATTTTATTACAAGTCTTTAAGAAATTTAAAATTTAAGAATGGTGTACTTAAGAAGATAGCTAGGTAGGTAGTTTATCTACATCGCATTAGAGCTATTGGCGACGAATATATTATATAGAACAATGGGCTATTGGCGACGGTCTGGGAAACATCCCTGAGTATGATCCGAAGACATGGCATCGCACTTTTAATCCTCTGCAGATGGGATGGCTGCCCTGCTTTGGTAGCCCGATGACCTGCGTGTGAAGCCGAGCTTTTTACGGTAGAACTGTTTAACGAGGACCGATACCGTGCATCCTCGGTCCCTACGCAGACTGATTAAAATTGTCCCCCACCCGCTTACTGACCGCAGCCAGTGATGCTTGACTTCGGTGTTCTACTAGGAACCGTGTCTTTACGACCAGTTCACTGTTGAGCGTGTATTTAAAAATGTGAATGTAAAATGTTGTAATATTACAATAATGAGCGACACTAATACCCGTTGACAAAAGAAATTAACTGATGAATAATTTCAAAACTAAGCTCTTATTTACGAATTTATATGAAACTCATTTTGAATGTAAGAAACCCTGAAGTACGTTACAGAGCTATCACATCGATTGATGCATTTCAATAATCCTCTTTTACACAGGTTTCAGCATTTAGATTTAAATACGTTTTCTGTTATAAGATCCTCACTATAGAACCTATTTATATGCAGTAGTGTAAAATACAAAACAGATCAAATGAATTGCAATAGTTCTAATATAAATTTTAAAAAACTATAAGGAATATATTTAATATATTCACACAACATAGACTACAAACTATTTGTAGAAAGAAAAGGTTTTGATACAAAAACACGCGTAAAGCAGATTGCTTTTTTAAGATTTTGACAGAAATATAAACATATTTACAATGTAACAGAAAAATCATTTAATTATGTAATGCTTGAGCGACGAAAGGTAGAAATTTGTACCATTTTAATATCTGATCAGTTATAAATTGCATTGTTTCTATTCAAATCAGTTAAAAATTTACGATTATTATTTATTTGTTATTCAACATAGTCAGTCAACAGTCTTCCATAGTTTTTTATTCAAGTTTCGTTTCTTTAACAACATCGATCGATTAAATGTTGTATCGATTTTTAAAAAGATTTATTCTGACGATTATTAATGAATCGTTACGTAGTTATGCAACTAAAGTGTAGCACAATCTTACATACAAAATTCCATATTTCATTTTCAGTTAAATGCAATATTTGAACTTAATATATTTTATCTATATTGTACTCATTTACAATTATCGACTTACGAATTTCAATTATTTAAATTATATCTGTAAGTACTTTTAATGATAAAACACATGAATTTTTTCTTTAAAAAAAGTCACTATCTAAATTCTAGTGGCTAAAAATAATCCGTACATTTGAAAGTTGTATATTATTTGAGTTAATATTACCGTGCAATTTTTACTGGTTAAGGAAAAAAAGAAATTTTGTTAATCGAAGTTTTACCTGAACCGTATTAGTTTTCATTCTTTACTCGGTTTTTCTTTCGCATGGCAGCAAACTCTCAAAGAGATATAGGAAACTAGAATAAAAATAAAAAATAAAAATCCTGAGATTTTTCCATAGATTTTTGATAGTTGTCGTTAGCAGATCATATATTATGATCTTTATAGAGATCATAGAATTATTTAGGATATTTTAGGATCTTTATATACTTTAAAAGGATTTAGAAGTAATGCCGTTTGAGTGAGTAATTTAAATTAAAGTTCATATGAAAAAAGAAAAAACTTTTTTTAATTTTTTTTCCTGAGTAACAAATATTTCTTACTGGAGTTTATCTAGCGAAATCCATTTTTTGTTTTGTTTTTTACCTTAATTGGAAAGAAATTTTGAAACAGAAATTGCTTTCACTTTCAGTGAATATAATAACAGGAGAAGCTCATCGAGTAGCAAAATTTCGTAAGCGAAATCCATTATTTTTTTTTTTTTACCTTAATCGGAAATAAATTTTGAAACAGAAATTTCTTTCACTTTTAGTGAATATAATAACAAGAGAAATACAAACAAAACATAAGAAATCAGTTACTGTGAAGAATGTAACAAAAACTAACAATAATTAACAAAAGTAAAAAAATCAAGATGTGATATTTCCTCTAAATAACTTCCTTGAATAGGAGGACGCGCCGTGATTATAAAAAAAATTACATTCAAATGAGATTCGTAGAATCAATCACATAGGATAAAAATCACAATCAATCACAAAGGATAAAAATATAGGAGTAAGCCTGGAATCGACCTTTGTATTGTCGTAAAATAACTCCAATAGTAGATGGATTCTTGACTAGAATAGCCTTGATATCGAGTTAATCGTAAATATTTTTCTCCGTTTTCTTCTCCGTGCAACACAAATCAGATAATGTGACCTCACCGTAGTTTCATTAAAAAAGTTTCTTAAGAAGAATTTTTCCTACTGCTTGACTCAAGTGTCCCCTTGTCTTTTGGGTTGGGAACAAAATTACAAGGTTACGGATTAGAAAATTGAAAGTCGCAATCAGAAATGGATTAGCTGTTCAACGTCAGTGATGAAATAAAATAATGTTGACACAAAGTAACAAGTACAAATAAATAAGTTTGTAATTATATTGTTTACGCATAATTTTAAACTCGAAAAAAACTCTATTTCTATTATTTTTATTTAAGTACTTAAATTATTTTCACCAATTGTTGCTACACAAAAAGAATTCACCATTTGGCATCGTGGCTCTATTTTTATTACCTTAATACATACATCCCTAATAACCTCAATGGCTAACCTCAATGGCTCATTCAAATAATCAACATTTGTTTTTCATTAAGTATAAGCTGTTTAGTAAATACTCCTGCAGTTATTCAGACACTATTCCGTTCATACACTTAAAATTATTGAACTCTTAAGTGAACCAAATTGAGAATTTATCAATATTCAATAATAGAATTTACAGCTTTCCTCAAAACTTATCTTAGTTAAAGCTTTAAAAAAAAAAATTTCTAAATCCAGCGATTTTCCCATCCCCCAATTGCAGCTGGTATAACGTTTTGATTTACTATACACAGGAAAAAATAATGCTAGTTCCTCATTTTAGCGGAATAAAAGAGGAGAACACAATGAAAAAAAACTTCATTATTAGCCGAAAGTAGATTAAATTCACAATTGAGGATATTCCAAGCGAAAAAACCGGGACACACGCGAAACCGTTTAGTCTGTTGCCACACGAGGTGTTTGGGGACTAGCTTTTGTTACTAGATGATTAAACAGGACCTCTGTATTCCTAGCAAATACCCCCTCGAAACCTTTGTGGAACTCCGAACTCAGTTCTTTTCCAAAGGTCGGATTTTCTACTTGTGCTACGGGTATCACTAAGTTTCCCCAACACAAAAGTACCTAGCCTATGTTTGCAAACAAGACATGTCTTTAATGACTGCTTCTCTAAAGAGACGAGGTGCTTTCTATAACCCTACTACAACAGCAAGGACCCCTGATCCCCTTTCTATAGTGCCAGGAAGTTATAAAAGCCAATAGAAAATGCAGGGGATAGTAAAGATTCAAACCCTGGATGGATTAAAGTGCTTCACGGAGATCATGAGAGGTTGATTGTTAAGCTACCAACTAGAATTTTCATATAGCCCTGAGGGAACATCTTTTTAAATAATAATAATAAAAAATCTTTATACGCTCTTTTTTTCCTCCCTAGATTGTGGTCCATTGGATCCATTCTCATTCGCTCGATGGTTTTCAATTGCAAAACGATAGTCTATCGAAATGCAAGCTTTTGGAACATACCATCAGATCCTTAATCCAGCTTCAAAATGAAGATGCTTGAGGTACTTTAGTAAAATGACCGTATAGGCGGTATCTTTTAGGCATTCTCCAAATCGTTTTGACATGCTTCTTTTTTTAGATAGATATTTACCATGACTAAGCAAAGAATCGTTTTCAAAGTATCTTTGAGACACAGGAAGAGTAGTTTTTCCCATAAAAATTCCGTTTTTAAGTGTTATTCCCATATAAGAATTTAAATGGTATTTTATTTAATATTACATTATTGACAGAGAAACTTTTATTTTTGTTATAATTTATTGTAAAAATAAAATTTTTTTTTTATAACTCTTTTTAATAATATCGAAAATTCAATGATATGATCATAGTTGAGAATTAATTACTTAGATAATTTCTCTCCAAACTAGGAGTGTATCTTTCTCTCTCTCTCATTATATATATATATATATATGAGATAGATATATATGTTTATTGGGATGTCTTTTTATTGTATTTTCTGCCATTAAACCCACATTCTGCCAATTCCATATTTTGCATTTATGGATTACTTTTCCAATATTTCTTTAAAGTGACTTCTAAATTTCTTTAAGCATGGGAGATGACCTGGACCGTCGATTCTTGCCAAGAAAATGGATTCAAAACAATCATTCAAATCCATATAACAACTTTTTTTCAATAAAAAAATTACATCTTTTTAGTAAATACTAAGTCATTAAAATAAATTTGCATCCAAATAAATGACATGTAATTCGTTAAACTTATTAGAAATGTGCTATAGTATAAATTCTTAAAGCGTAACAGCACGACTGAGATATATATATATATATATATATGAGATATTTATATATNATATATTAATTAAAATTCTTTTTTCATTTCGTATATGACTGTAACGTAGATACTCTACAAGGTCTAAAATGGAAAAAAGTTTATTTTGTTTATTGCGTAAAATTTCTATTGTAAGTATTGCAAATAAATAAATCTATGAGTTCAGTTTTAACTCATCATGAAAAAAAATTATAAATGTTAATACTTAGCATTTTATAATTATTCAATTCAAATCATTCTCATGAAATCATATTTCCTACTAAATCTTTTTTTTTCTGCCGGATATATAGAAAAGCATATTTTCAACATAAAATCAAAGATTCCGAAATTAGTTTTATTTAGGAAATTTAATTTTCATGAAAAAAATATATATAATCGTATATCTAAATCTAGAAAAATTAACATCATAATTCTTTTTAGTGTTTAAAACCCTTGTAATAGCGTCTATAGAGGAAAGATATACAATCACATTCCGTTATAACGGGAACATTGAGACTACGATAATTTATTTAATAAATCGGGGTGATCGTTACACCGGACAAAAATTATCAAATATGTGCAGAAATAAACTTGAAAATGCTCAAAATGGCTTATTTTTTTATTATTTACGCTGAAGGATAAAACTAAGTTTGGTTGGTGATTTGAATTTGTGTCTAACTGTGGAAATTGTTCAACGTACTGCATGGTGATGGCATTTTTGGTAAAAGAAAAACATAATTCTGGTTAATAAAACCAAAATATACGGTATTTAAACCATTCATTTGGTAATTTTTCCGTTCTTGCAGTAAGGGTTTACCGGAAATTCTGGTTTTGAAAACTATAGTTCTTATTATCACAAATTTAGTACAAAATACAAAACTGAAAAGTAAACTTTACCGAATATGTGGTTTTTATGACATGCTCTAAAGTATCATGATAAAATTATCAAGTTTTACCACTTTTTCCAAATTTCATCACATATTATGAAACCATGTTTTATTGTTAATTTCATCAAAGTCATTACCAAAGCGCATCGGTAAAATAAACTGAGCTTTATATTGTTCAAATAGAGTCAATTTTACCATACAGTTTACCATATTTTGGTAGTTCTAACCATACTTCTTTTTTATCAGAGCATGATCTATCAAAGAATTATGTGAATACAAGACGAAAAAAATAAAATCAGAAAGATGTTGTATTCAGGGAGGTGCCTATAAGCAGGCATATAAGCAACAAGACGTAGAATCTAATAGCCACATTTTTTTATTCATCTTTTGTCTGACTATAACCCAATTGGTCAACTGATTATGTGATTCATGGCATATGAAGAACCTCCTAGTCTTATTCTTTTTTGTTTATCCTCTTGCAATTTTTGAACAATTTGAACTAAAGGTTCTTTGTTAAAAACTTCTTTGAATGGAAAAATAAGGTATTCTGTAATAAATAATCTAAGTACACTATAAAGTATACAATTCTTTTATCATTTCCATGAAATGACCCAAAAATAATTTCGAAAATTTCAAAAAGATAAATATAGTACTTCAAAATATAACATCACTTCTAGCAGTGAAACAGACAAATCAAATTGTGATGCATCCCGAAAGAAAAATTCTACTATTAATTTACTAAATTTAAACTTTAAAATTTCCAATTTAGAGGACAAAAAATATTTTTAAATTTGGGAGAAAATAATTGCTATATTTGGTCTTCCACATCAGAGTCTTTTTAAAATACTTTCGCAGTATACATTTTACGCTCCACTTTAAATTTTTTTAAAATGAAATAAGTAAAAATCCTATCGAAAAGTAACATGTCTAGCGAAATATTTCTAAAAAGAATAAATACTTATTGCTAGAAAATAACTCAATCTATATTATCAAATAAATAAATATCCAAGAAGATAAATTCCTTCTTCGTAATATTCTTCGGTGAGTAAAGGTATTATTGGAATGTGCTTAAACAAAGAAAACTCCCCCATCTAAATTATTATGTATACGAAATTCGGTCTTTTTCTTGGGATAATATAAATAGCGTGTCTAGTGGTGACTATGTCAATACATTATCTCGCAACACAATAATAATTTACTCTATAGCTGACGTAAAGAGATACTAGTAATTGGTAATTCTATTTGACCGCTTGCCATGATGGTAACCTTGTTATCGACACAAAAGTGGAAAAAAAGATTCAATTTTAAGAGAATTCGGCTCGAGTGGTTACAAAATGAGGGATTGTTGCGTTGGTAACAGGCTTATGTGAGCATCTACTCCAAGAATGCGAACCATGATTGGCCTGCGCGGATTGGAGGAGATCGTTCCCCTTTAACTCAATCAGAATTTTCAAAGCCTCTGTTGCTTGTTTAAATCCTATAAACTTTGCCGGTTTTATTACGAGACCCTTTTAAATAGTTTTCCGAGATTGTTTTAAAAGCTTGGTATTTCAGTTTGCGTGAAAATAAATAGTCCGGGTTTGATGGTGGTAATTAAAAAGAATACCTTCTGCATCTTTTGCTTAGAAGACTAAACCATCCTTCTCTTCGCCTTTTATTCGCTTCAAAGAAGCTTTTGAACAGTTTCCGATAATTGTTTTCTGAAGCATGGTTAGTTCAAAAAAGATAAACATAGAAAAGGATCAAAGCAGTTTAGTTTTGCTTTCTCTCAATCGTAAAAATTGACATTTAAATCCGCTTAATTTAAAATGAAAGCCGATTTCATTTGCGTTTTAGGAAGCTTTTGAAGTGTAAATATTTTTACAGATTTTAAATAACTTGCTAAGTTGATTACAACGAAAGTTATTGGGCCTAAGAATGAGATTGAATTTTATTTCTATTGTTGAATTTTATGTTATTACTTTAATTTTCTTATTCAATATTTTTCCAAGTATACAGAGCAGGGTCGTAGCCAGAATTTTATTTCGAAGAGGTGTCAAATTCATATGTATTTTTGAATTATCTCGAGTTCTCTTAAAGACAATTACAAACTCGTAATTAACATACCTTGCTTTCATCATAATTTATGATAAAATGTACCAGAATAACTTTTTATCCATTAGAAAATTGTTTTATTCAAAATGTATAGACTAACTTCACAATTTCTCGGCTGCAGAACAAAGAACTGTATCTACTCCCGATAATGGGAGGCCAGAGACCTTTTGTTCAAGTTAAATTCTTGATGTAATTTTTGTGTTCGATGTTTTGATCTTGTATTTTGTATATTTCATCTCTTTCTGTATTTGAATTTCTCTTTTCTTTTAATCTCTGTACTGCGTTAGGATAATGTCTGTATCGCCTGCTGCATTGGAAATAAAAAAATAAAAAAAACTTTACAATTTCTACCAAACTTTTTTTAAGAGAAACATCGTAAACTAATTTATTGAAGGATAATGATCTCAAAGACACATTTGCGATAAATCAGAGTTACATTTATAATAATCATTGGAATGTCTATTAAATATTAACTAAAAATTAATTAAAAACTTATCATTTTAAAATGAACTTTTTCAGAGAGTTCATTAAATTCAGAAAAATGCTTTTTTTTGAGGTTTTCAAATGATCCTGTGGTTTGCATTTTTTCCCTAAGTTTTTGTCAGACATAGTTTCTACGACCGTTTAACTTTGTTATTTTGTAAACGCATTATTGTAAGATTTTAACTTGAGTTTAATGTTAATTGCATTCTGTAATTATGCAAATTGTATCTCTCAATCTCAAGGCCTAAAACTTAAAATTGAATAAAAGTTAGATTTGTAATAATATAAGACGGTTAAACTTGATTTTTAATTATAGTTTGGATAAAAAATCTCATTTTATAACAAAAAATATATTCCATTAACTTTTGATTAAGCTATTTAAAAAATAACTAGTTTTAGTAGGTATCCATTCTAGGAAAATTATTTTGGTCAATAATTTTCATTTCGAGGAGTTTTTTTTTACCCCGTACTCTCCGGCTACGGCCTTGATATAGAGAGTAGCAGTTATTTATATGCATATTGAGAGCACTTCTTAAAAAATCAATGCCTCATTTTCAAAATATATTCAAAACAGCATTAAGCTAAGCAAATTAAATTTTCAAAAAAAAGGAAACAACTAGGGTTTTGAACGATTTCTTTCTAATTAATGCATTGTATCACACATGTTAGATTTAAAGCCACACAGTAGTCAATTCTTAATGGCGAAAAAATTATTTAATTAATGCGATAATTCTTCGATGCAATAATTCTTTA
This sequence comes from Parasteatoda tepidariorum, assembly GCF_043381705.1. NCBI lineage: Eukaryota > Metazoa > Arthropoda > Arachnida > Araneae > Theridiidae > Parasteatoda > Parasteatoda tepidariorum. The sequence goes on along the minus strand of NC_092214.1, from coordinate 17,413,490 downwards.
TCACACCTTTGATGTGATATCATTATTGATCACATCATATTAGAGTATTATTATAAGTGATATATATATATATTTATATAATAATAATAATGTATATATATATAGTCAGTATTAAAGAAATCTTTTGTATTTTATCAGTAAACAAAATCATTTTATAACAGCTAAATATTTTTTGGCGCAGAGTAAACAAAATTCTTCAGTATCACTCATTTAGAGTATCGTTTTATATTTTTATCCCAAATCTCAATAATTTTTACAAGGAAAAAATAAGTACTTTAGTTAAAAATAGCTGAGAGATTTTCAAAAAAAAAAACCCTTATCAGTGAAACGAAAAATCGCTTTGAATAATTTTTGGTATTTTTTTCCCATGATGTTTGAGGAGGAGGGTAAAATATCAGAGATTAAAACGACATATCATGCACAATAAATCCTCCGGTTAGTCTCTCATATTGTCCACAAACTGCAGCTGTATGAACCTTTTATAATCCGAATGTGTTGTAACCGCTTTAAAGGTTCACTTGTTTACGGATGCAGTTCTTTGATAGTATTATTTCCTTTCACTCAAGTATTTTGAAGACCATAAATGATATACCTCAAACTTTTTTTTTTATTGTTGACAGCGGTTTTGACAGGTTGAGAGGAGAAAAGTTTTCATATAAAAGCTTTTTGTATGATTCAGCAAGGATATCTAAATTTGCAAAGTTTTAATGTTTTACATCGAGGAACCGAAATAGTTCAAAGTGTCTCATGTTATAAATAGTTTCATACATTCGATTAATATTTATGAGATTATGCAAAGCACATATCCATTTTCTAAGCCTATGTAAAGCATATATCCATTTTCTAAACCATATGCTATACCCTCTAATGTAAACAGTTGCTTTATCTTGTTGGTATAATAGAGATTACTACAGTTCAAGTGTATATATAGGTGTAAATTTTATTTTAATACGTTAAAAAATCTTTCTTTTATGCAACTCTTTTCCTTTAAATTTGATCTCTGATTTAAAGCTTTTCTAATTTATGAAATTTGTGTTGCATTTCAGTGCAAAAAAGGGGTTTCTCAAAAATGCCTCTCCTAACATAAAAATGGTGAAAAGTGCTTTGTTTTAATGTATTGAAACAACATGCTTTGTGTATAGTTAAACTCAATATTGATGTTCTGAAAAAATTATAATATGTCAATTATTTCCAAACATGCCTATTAAGCCAATATGTAAGTGAGTCACAAGCTATCGCACTCACAAATACCGATTTTTGAATAATATTTTTTTTTACTGAAAAACTCTTTCTTAGTTAAAATTATTATATAAATTGAAAAAAAAAGTTTTTAAAAAAAATCTTAAGTGAATTTATTTTCCGCTAATGTATTAGCATTAGTAATATATTAGTACGTAAGTGTTCATTACTATCACAACACACCTTACTTTAAATCAAAAACACATTTAAATTTTTTTTTTGCTTCATAAAACATAAAGTTTTATTACCTGCTGTATTCTAATGTTCTCATTAGCATTTGCTTTATTTACGGTTAGTTTAAATAGAGAATGTGGGCGACAGTAATTACATAAATTTAACTGGAAAAATCGCTATATCTTTTATCGTTTATCCTTTTTTTTTTTTTGTATCTTTTTCTAATATAATTGGGACGATGTTCCTTACAAATAACAAAATTGGTTAAGAATTTAATTGAAAATCAATCTTTATTTCGTTTTGTAGGTTCCTACATTTCAAACTCTGAATAAGTTGCACTGTCTTACATTTGTATCAAAGAAATATCTGTTAACTTAGATTGAAAGAAAATAGCGAAAAAATATTATTTCCTAAAGCATTGAAAGCAGAGTGAATTAGTATTTGATATGCTAATTTGCTTTAAGTATTGTATAGATCCTAAATGAAAAATTTTTTTAAACCATTTTGAAGTACTTACATTTGCTATTTCAAGTTTTAATTTTTGAGCCTCTTACGTAAAAAAAAGTAACAAAACTAAAGCATTTTCTCATATTTTTCAGCCTTCGAATCACGAAAATGGTCGATCACCTCCATGAAAATAAAAATCTCCTTAAAAAAATAATATTATCATTTATATTTTAATTCCTATCTCAACATACACAATTTTTTGCGTATTTCGCCATATCTCGAGAATTTTTTAAATCGAATTGAAAATTTTTTGCATACAATTATAAAATTCGTTTATCCTTATAAAATAGTCGAAAAAATAATAGTAAAAAACATTTTGAACCGTGAGGTGTATAAATATTTACATCATTTTAAAGGCTGTAGTTTTATGTCAAAATACAATATTTGAACGAAATCAGACTAGCGATTCCTGGGAAATTGAATTTTAAATGTACAACTTCTTTAAAATTCGATTTCTCAGGAAATGTTCGACTAATTTCGCTCAAATTTTGTATTTTGACGTACAAATTTACATTCTTCAAAATGATATAAAAAGTTTGTATATAGTTATGTACCTTACAATGCCTAGTTTTTTCGACTATTATTAAATGAAATAAAGAAAAAATATTAAATATTTATTAAAAATTATTTCCTGCAAATTGGAATGGGATAAGTTTGAATAAACGAGCTTCATAATTGTGTGTAAAAACTTTTTGATTTGCTTAAAATATTCTCATGATATGGTGAAATACGAAAAAAGTACGATTGATTTTAAGGGGTCCAAACTTTGGATCGCTCTTCTGACCAAACTATTAGCACCATATTTCCCAGATAGCGATTCCCCTTATTTGAGGGCCAGAAATCCAAAACCGTCGAAAAAGCAGGTGTGTTTATTTAGAAAAATTATGTTTTTGTGTCTGATTTCCTTACTTAAAATAACGTCTGTACTAACTAATTAAAGTGTTTGAAATCCCTCGAACTATTAAGATTGGAGTCTGAGTACGTGAAAATCGAAATCATTGAATAAAAACTTATTCAGGGTAATTTATCTATTTATTTATTGCTTACTGTGCAGTTAAGTAATATTAAATCTAGGAAAAAAGAAAATCGCTATAAAAATCTAATTTACGAATACGGAGCAAAAAGAAACTCAAAACATCGAAACCAATTTAATTACCCGAAGAAACAGTGATTAGTTAATATACGATTATTAGAAACACTCACAAGCTTCATTTGGCAATCAAATAATTTTGATATTTTCTTCTCTCCTTCTTTACTAGTGATTCGACAGATTTGATAGCGTTTCTGCTGCTAATTCGATGAAATGCTTATTTTATATATGTAATATGTTAATGTGCCACTTTTTTCTATTAACAAGTCTCTTTTTTTTTTCTTTTGAAGTGCTAAATGATTTTTTTCGTTCATGAAGTAATTTATAAATTATCCATTCAACAGCATTTTAATTTTATATCTGTAGGAGGGGGAGAATTCTTTTTACTTATATTTTTTTTAAAAAAAGTTTTTTTTTAATATTATTATTTAGTAGGTTTTTTTTTAATTCTCTTTAGAAAGCACTTACTATTTTACAAATTACCTAATAAATTTCAACTTCCTTTGGTAAATCATATTAACCCGTTTCTAATTACATAAATGCTATTTAATGCATATAGTTTCATAAAAATTGTTTGACTTCCGATTTTCTCTTATTAATGTTCTACTGTATAATAATTTTACATTTTTAATAACAATTTTAAAAATATTTACAAATATTGCCTTAATTGTGTTATCTGGTATTTTCGTTTATCCGACAATTAAACATTTCACGACAATAGAAGTAAATCGAGGGTCTACATTAGCAATATAATTTAGTGTGAGATACTTCGGAGCGTTGATAATTGCTACAAAGAGACACATGTTTTGATACTTTAATTTACGTGACATTGAAATACAAAAAATTAAATTCAGTTTTTGAAACAAAAACGATGGCAAATATCTTCTATTATCATTAAATATCGAAGATGTTAGGATAGATATCTAATAATTTATACGTGATTTCATAAAATACAAACTTTTATAAGAATCGAATTTAAGTCTTAAAATATATATACAGCTAAAAAATAAATTGATGGAAATTAGCGCAAGAGATTATTAATAAAATTATTTAAATAAGTGCATAGAATAGAATTACGAAATATTTTCAAGTAATATGTCGCATGCTTACAAACAATAATATAATTAAACATACTGTACAAGTTTTTAATTGAATCATGTTATTTGTTTTCAGAAAAGAAATTTAATCATTTTGAAAGTTTTAATTAACTCATCGCACATACAAGCACTACATTCTACATAATTAATATAAAAAGATAATAGATAAAATAATTCCCTTGACAATCAGCAATTAATAAATCTTCTAAAGTACATTCTTCATCATCATCACTCAACCATGGGAAAGCCTCATTTTTAGGGCTCTATCTTTTAACGGCCATGGTACGAATGCCACGTAATTTTTTTTTTACCCTTGTCAGAAGACGAGGAGAGGGCCGGAACTGGTTCCGTTTTCTCCGAACACCACAGCTAACGAGAGGATTTTCAGTCCAAAATGCGTACTTGCCACGCCGGTTGCTTTGTCGGCTGTTTGGATCGAACTCATTACCTCTCGCTCTCAAATCGGCTGTGTGAGAGACATTCTTCATATACCAATATTCAAATTAAGAGTTGTTCTTTTTTAAGTTTTCGAGTGTTATAAATGAATTTTTTGTTTCAGAACCACAGAATTCTATCAGCTTCTACAAAATTTAATAGATTTTCAACCTGCCATCATAATATGAAAGTTACCAATTAATATGAAAAAAGTTTCCCATGTAGAATATTTTAGAACAAATCGAAAATTGTGAAAAGGATTTCCGTCTACAGTAATTGTTTCGACAGGTTATCTGGTGCACGTGACAAAAACAACAAATTTCACAGCAAAATATACTTTCCTTTATCGCTACAACACTGACGCTGTAAAAAAAATACACCGAAAGTGTTGTAAAAACAACAGCTATTTTCTACAATGTCGATCGCTCGTTCTATGTTGAAAACTTCAGTCGAAACCAATTTTCCCACTTCTAAAATCCAAGAGGAAGGAAGTTGGTAATTGAAGCCAAAAAGATAGAAACAGTTATAAAAGTCACGCTTGAACTTCGTAACAAGTAAAATAATGCTCCATTAACATTTCACAGACATATAAGACTGTTACTATAATTGTAACAGTTCGAAAATTTAATTGTTACAAATGGACTCCTTGTTTACTTAATTATAAATACTTAATATCTTTGAAGTTGGTATGACTTAGGGATCAGATGGTGCGACTTATACAACCGGTTTCCTAAATCGTACCACTTGCAGACCTTGCGAAAACAATTTTCAGTACTTACTGACTGCACAAATATTATTACCAACAAAATAATATAAGTAGTTGAATAACTGTATTTTATCATTAAAATAATTCAAATGTAATTGTTAACTAAATGTAAAAAAGTGGTAAGCTTTAGGCAACTTTTCTACATATTGATCTAATTTAATTCATACAATATGATACGGAATAATTCAGGTGATATTAATTTTGAAATACAAGTCAAAGCGTTAGTATTAGGTTGTAACTTAAATTAATTTCAAATTTCTAATTAGGGCATGTTAGTAGAACAATATTATTGAGAAAGTTTCTTTATTTTTTCTTTATTTTTTTTTCTTATGGTACTTCACACAATACAGTTCAATAGAAATTTGGTTCAACTTAGCAAAGATTACAACAGTTTGTAACAAATTATACTTGAAGTGCCGATATTATAGTACAATCTTTATGGCATGATGTTTAAAATAATGATAGCAATTTCAACAACTTTTTGATTCAATTAAATTTTTTTAGATAATTAAACTGAATTCATTTTTCTCCCAATTATTTCAAAAAGCTACAGTTATATCTCTTTCGGATGTAACTAAAGAACTACAAATTAGTAAAAATTAGCACTTCAGCTATTATTCGATTGCTATGAGAAGACAGCTCTTTACGATCAAAGTAAGACTTTTATGATGCAACCATGTATATTGTATAAACGATATGATTAATTTAATTTTTCACTGTCTATTTAATAAAATGTTGTAAAATCCCACTGATTTAGCAAAAGAGCTATTGTTTGTCAGTTGCATGGTTGGTAGGAATATCCTAAGGGTGAATTCTCTCACACCATTTCCACCCCTCTTAAATTTTTATCGCTTTTTATTTCGTTGAGCTTATTTCTAATTACTCCCGCCGCTAGGATTTCTTAATTAAAAAACCATCAAAGAAGAAGATTCTAGAAGGGGAAAAAATATTGTGGCCTTTTCTTCCTCATCATGTGACAGGGCCTGGAGGGGAACGTAAGCATAAACTGCAAGAGAAAAACTTAGGCCATCCTTTTCTCGCAACTTTTTCCTGTTGACCCTCCCCCCCCCCTCACCATTGACGGTCGGGCCAATATATAGAAACGAAGGCTGTACCCACGGGCTGTGTACAGCCACAACCAAGTAACGTGTTTGCTGTGTTTCCACCAATATTTGGTTTTTGGTGTCGCGCCTGCTACATCGTATCTGTCCGCTTCTCTCATACAATTTCTTTCTTTTCCGCTTTTTCACCTCCGGAAAATCCAACTACACCCCCTCCCTTATTGCTTAACTCTGCCCACCCACCTCTATCACAAAACTCGAAATTGAGGGGAAAGAAAAGGGGGAGCGCCCCTGCAAAATATTGGCCCAGGGCCAACTTTTTCGTGTTAGTTTCCCTGTTGTGTGTGTGTATCTAGCATTTATTGACCCACTACGTTCCTAAGATGAATAGAAAACCTTTTTCCCCCACTTAGAGTAGAGAAATTCATTCCGTCTCCATCTTTTTTTTTCCCCTAGAAAATTCGAATAAAAAATGAATAAAAGAGATTTACAAAAAGGGAGCTGCGATTCATTTGCGAAAGTGGCAAAATGCCACTTCCGGTGCATATCGAAAATTTAATATTAAATTTTTTTTCTTCTCTTATTTTGAATTACAGAAATTTCAATAAGTTCTTTTTGTATACTCAACTCACAACTTGAGGGATACTTTTATGCAATCTTACCAATAACATTGACGTTATTGAAAAAAAGAGAGATTTTTATTACTAAGAGAAACAAATGAAAATTCTTAAACAAACCGCCCTTATAGATGATGTGGATAAGCATTATGCTCTTTACTTTCAATTTATATTTGTATTACCTCAATTTATTTCATAAAATGCATCTTATTTCATTATTTATTTCCTGTTATTTTTTTTTAGAAAAATAGAATTATTAAAATCTTAATAATTTTTCCACTTTCCTTCAATTTTTTTAAAACTAATTACATGAAGTGTTTGTTGAAATCATCGACATCAAACAGATTATTAAATGACAGATTTTTTTAAGGAATGACTAAATATTTAAAGAAATAAATGGTTAAGTATGGATCTACAATTTCAGTTAGCATTAAAGGTTTAATAAAGTTATCTTCAATTTGCATATTAAAATTTGAACAAGGGAATGATTTTTTTTTCTCTTCAATGTCCTTTTATTAAAGCGTTATTAATAATTTTAGTAGATTTAAGAATATTACCTCAGTTCCTTTATTTCTTGAAGAAAAAAACTTTTTTTCCTTCTGAAAAGTTTTTTTTTCTTTAGTATTAATTTTTTAAAGGGCTTGATGGTATTTGCTGACTACTGTTAAATCTAATAAAATTACTTGGTTTTATTCCTTTGCCTTTAGCAATAAAAATAGTAATGAAATAATTAATGTAAAAAGAATTTAGATAAAAGTTAGTTAAAACATTTAGAGCGTGTTGAACTTTGCTATCACTTTAGTTTTTAGTGTTTATGTTGAAATATATTTTGAACATAAACACTAAATACATAAATTCTTGAACAGTTAAGAAATTAAAATATTTGAAGTTTAATTTTAATTTAAAATCTTGATTTTTTAATAGCAAATGTGTATCGGATGCTTCCAAAATTATTTTAATAGTTAAATTTACTATTCTCATTATACACAATTGCTTATTCAATATTATTATAAATATGCAATATTTTAGTGGTATTATTAAGACTTTTCAAAATGAACTATGCTCATAAGTAAATAGTTATTGAAATCTATACCTAATAGACATAACTTTTAAATATTGTAAGCTTATCTGTCTCTGTAAACACAAATAACTGTTTAAAATTCGCATCGTTTTACAAGTGGTTTTTAGAAAGTAAAATATGGTTTTATAATTACTAATTTCTGTTTAAAATTTATTAGTATTTTTTTATTTCTTATTAATGTTCTAAATCATAATGTTTATTGATGTTCTCGATGTTTTTTTCGTCGATTATGTAAAATTTTAAGATATTTAAGTGATACGAAACTTTAAAGCTTTTTTTTTAATATTTGAATTGAAATTCATGAAAATCGCGAATGTACATTTTTAGTAAATCAAAGCCTGATATCGCGAATGAACATTTAAAAATGCATTTACAATGGTGGAGCATAACTTTAAATAAAACTTGTAGGTTTTAAATTTAAATGTTATAGCAAAGTTGTTGTTTCTTTCAGCATTTTGGTAGTTTTATAGTATTTTGCTTATGATCTACTACTTATATTAAAATTTTATTGCGAAAATGAGTACTTTGTATTTAATAATTAAATTATATCAGTTTGTTTCAATAAAAAGAAAATTAATGAAAACAGAATTACAATTTACAATTTCTAAAAAGCAGACGAAAAAATTAATAAAATAATAGTTTTCAAAATAAATTTTTTTAAAACTATTCATTGACATTTTTTAACTATTCATTAAATTCTTTTGAAAAAAAAGAATTGTATGAATACATTAAATGAATAAAGGTTGAAATTGAATCATTAATGGGTGGCAGAATTTTCTGTAATCGGTCAAAATACTGTCCCCCAAATAATACCGTTACCAGATAGCTACAAAAAGGCAACAGTCACGTAGACTACTCGTTTGTGAAGTCACATGTGACTAGTGCGACGTCGATGCTTGGGTCTAAAAAAGTTACTATGTCCGTCTTTGGGGACGTAACATTTTGACGTCACAAAAATGTCGACATGAGACGACAATCAAGCATTTATTCATCGCAGTGACGTCACTGTGTGACGAACATGTGACATATTCAAGTCTCAACAGGGTCCCCCTGTGACATATTCAAGTCTCAACAGGGTCCTCCTGTGACATATTCAAGTCTCTACTGGGTCACCATTGACAAAAATTTAACCTATTCATGCCTCAACAGAGTCACGATGTGACGAAATTGTGAATTGTACGTCTGAATAGAGTCACCGTGTGACTAATCTGAGACGTAAATATGACATCTTCTTGTCACACGGTGACGTCACTTTGACAGTTATATGTCTCATTGGGATCTCATGTTGACGTCTGGGTGACGTCAAAATGTAACTTCCCCAAAGGCGGACATAGTAACCTTCAAATAACCCACGCATCGACGTGACAGAGGTCACATGTTACTTCACAAATGCTTCTTCATATCTGTCGCAATCTGGTAACAGTGCTATCTGGATATTTCTTACTAGCCGCCTAAGGCGGCCAGCTGTCCGCCACGCTGTAGGTTTTCACAAATAAAGTTTTTTAAAACATAGCAGGAAATCTGAAGATTAGTGGACAATTAAAGTGTTCCTGTCAAGCAATTTTGTCTTCATATCCAGTTCTGCTGCAGATGTGTTATAGCTCTTGAGGATGTTTGAAATTATATAGCTACAACGCTTAAGAAAAAAAAAACTAAAATGCTAAATACATGAAAAGAACACGAAAACGAATAAATTTTTTATGGTATCAATTTCTATTTCTATATAATTTTTTATGGTATCAAATTCTATTTCTATATCTGTTACGTCAAGCACTCAGGTATTATAATTTGATCTAGTTGTGCTTGTATAATTTTGATCTAGTTGCGCTTTCTACGTCATTTTGTTAACATCGTTTGGTTTGTTATTTAACATCGTTTGGTTTGTTATTTCTAAGTTAACTTTCAAAAAATTGGCTGGCATCAGCATTTTTATTCTTTAAGTTGTTTATTTTTTCTTTTGGAATTCGTTCCTTTTTAGCGAAATGTTTTTCAACCTAATCGAATTCTTTGCCGACTGTTCTCTGTATATATAAAGAAAATAAAGTAAATATTTTTAAAGTGTTGTGAAAAGAATTTTTAGTTGTACAAAGTACTACAATATCGCTATAAAAATTATCGTCTTCGCTTAAGAAAAAAAAAATAGAGCGTGGAAAGAAGAAGAAAAACTTATTATAACAATTATGAACAGCGACAAATATATCAAAGCGAAGCGTTCTATTTACGTATCGAATATGTTGCCACATTTTTAATACAAAAGTTAAACTTTTCTCCACTTTAATAAATGTAAACTAATGCGAACTTTACAATTAAATTATTAATTCCTTCGTATATTATTGGTTTAAGTTGTCGAAAATTAATATTTCAATTGTGAGGTTCGCATTAGCATACATTTATAAGAGTGGGGAAAAGTATATGCATTTTTTAATAGTTTTTTGAATATGGCTCTTTGAAGACGAAAAAGCAGACGAAAAGCATAGACTTACAAAATGACTGATAACTAAATAACTAATCAAAATTTTTGAAAAAGAAAAAAAATACTTCTTCATTATGTCAAAACACAATTATGGGCGAGTTTCGTGCCCGAGCGAGGCTTCTGGGGCGATATATTGTGATTACAGACACACACACACACACACACACACACACACACACACACACAGCCGCGTTTATTATTATGTATAGATTAGATTTACGTTATAACACTAAAGAAACACTTCCCAACTGTATAATTTTTCTAACAATATAAAATCAAATAAGTATTATTCGCAAGCACAATTCTGTGACCAAATCCTTATGGCGACTTTAAGATTAAATTAAAATTAGTTTGATAATTACGACCCTTAACAAATCTATTTAAAAATCTTTGATAAAAATGAAGCAGAAAAGAAACATATTAATTTACGTTTCCAAATGCATCATTTACTACAGTTTTGATAAGAAGTTTTAAAAATATTCAATTAATCAGGAAACATTGTGTTTGAAATTCAGTTTCACACAAAAAGTATATTTTCTAGAAGAATCATGTTAAAATAAATTTAAAAGTATTAATAAAATCAATGTTGCTTTCCTAACACTAGAAACTACTGCGATTAAATAATACTTAAATGTTTATTGTAAAACTGTCTTAAACACTTCTTGAATAAAAACACGTTTCAAAATTATGAATGAAATATTTTTTCAGGTTCGAAATGTAATTCCCATTCCAGTATAAAAACACAGAGAAGAACTATTGAATCATAAGGGAAATGTCAATTCGGTCATTTTGAAGAAAGTAAACTATGTTGTCTAAAGACACTTGGACAAGCCAAGTTCACCAGCCTTTGACCTTTAGCGTATTAAATCGAGAAGGAACGCCTTTGACAAGAAAGCACCGCAAGGGTGAAAGTACGTCTTATCTCAGAACCAAACGGCAGCACCACTCATTCGTGAGGCCACTTCCTCAATTTTGACATAGATCTGAAGGGGAAGAAAATTTTCTTCGGATCCCCGTACCCATGGTACTGCTCAACGACTGATTCCGTAGATTTTACGTATATCGCATGCACTCGATGGGACTTTGCGGTGTCGAACCCCGGCCCCCTCCAGAGTCCGATTCTTTAACCATTGTGTTCATAGGTAAATAAAATTTTAAAAAATATATAGTGCATTTTATCATCAAAACGCTACGAACACAGTAAAAATTCGTTTTGACGATAATTCATATTAGCAGATAAAATTGTCGTTATAGCGACCTTGTTGTTATAAACAACTGCACATACTTATGTTAAAACAGCAATAAAATAGAAAATGAAATAGATATATTTACTTCTTTTATTTTAAACAACTATTCTGACTTAAGATACACATCTAGGATAAGACCACTTTTGTCTACATATTGTAAACTGAATTGTGTAGCTCTGTACTTTATGAAATGCAGGAATGTTTGAAAAAAGCACATACCAACATTTAACCTCACGCCTATGCCCTTAAGAGGACATTTATTTGTTAATGGTTAAGGTTGGAAGACAAGACAGATAGAAAAGAGAGAGAAAAAAACTAGCAAATAGCGACAAAAAGGGGAAAAAATCCAAAATTCAGAAAACACAAAAACTGGAAGAAATTTTTTTTCTTCTATTAGTTAGGGCATTTTGATAAGAAAGTATCCCGGGATAATTGATCAAGTTTAGTAGTGGTTGGGGCTCACAATTGCATAATTTTGCAATTTTTTTAAGGAATATTACTTCAGGACTTCCTCGTCATCTAGAAAATTGATTAGGTTGGTTGGACTTCTGTTTTAGCTTGAGATTTTTATAGACAGATCTCTTCCAGGCTATGAGGAACTTTGGTTGCTTAAAGGGGTAGGATGTATTAAGCCAGTGTTTCACAAAGTGTGGTACGCATACCCCAAGGGGTACAGGAATACGCGTTCTTATGCGAAATATCTTGCACGAAACGAAAATTTCACAAAATTTTATTTAAAAACAAAGTTAGACATGAAAGTTTAGGATTACGCATTTTTCTATTGGCTTTTTTTTGCAGAGTTAACAGTCAATAATTAGGGGTGGTATCAACAGCCAGTTGTGATTTTTAATTTTTGGAAATTTTTTTTTACAGTAAAAATATTTTCATTTTGTATTAGTGGCACACAGCGTTACGAAAAATTTCGAAAGGGTACACAAGAGTCATAAGTTTGGGAAACACTGTAGTAAGCGAACATTGTATTGCATAGTGCCACTCTGTGCCAACTCATCCACAGTCACATGTGTAGTCAGTGGCCAGATAGAAGCGTTTTAGATACGTTACAAATCTTTACAATAGTTCCAAATCGTTACAACCTTTTACAAGAATAAAATGTAAAAAATTATAATAATAATAAATAAAAAGATATAAGCAATATTTTTTGATTTTATTGATTACAATGAATGTTGATTCTAATAGTACGTTGTCAAGATGGGGAATAAGGAGGGCATGATAGATAGATAATATATAAAAAAAAATTAAAAAAAGGCGCACTCGTTTGAAAAACGTGACAGGTTTTCTAACAAAAGATGAGAAACTTTTCCTTTGTTAGACAGCTGAAAACTTGACTGGCGGTCGTCCGCACATTGCTTTGTACAAATAAGGGATTATAACTATAAAAAGGAAACGATGTATGCTTTTCGCTTTTTTTTGTTATCATATATAAATAAAAATGAAATCGATTAAAATCTTGTTCGTATAATATTGTTCATTTAAACAGTAGAAAAATTTATTTCCCTAAAAATATTTTTATCGTAATGGTGGAAGGAAAGTAATTTTCCACTCGTTCTAAACATAAAATTTTTGTATCTTTCATATTAGCATTTTGATGGTGACTTGGAAAGTTGACTTAGCGAATTTCTCTGAATATGCCATTCTCGTTTTATTGAGCTTTCAGTTTATCTATATTTTTAAAGCATAAAACTTTTAACTTAATATTTGTCTAATTTGGACAAATATAATTGAATACATAGTTAAAACGAAAATTAAACGACAGTTTTGATGAAACTTTTTGAAGGGACAAAATATATGCATTCAAAAAAAATCTATTAAATTTACTGCAAAAAAGCTGTTAATTGGTGTGCTAGTAAAAAACCTTTTATTTCGTAAAAAAAAAATTTTTTATTTAAAAGTAAACGCCTGTTTTTTAAGTAGATAAGTACTGTTATTTTAACAAAAAAATTCTATAAAATACTTTTGTCAGTATTGTGGTACATGTGAAACGAGCGCAGTATTCGCACGACCAGTCGACGCTGGGATTAGAATCTGGTACACCTCATAGGGAGGCGAGCGCTCTGATCTCTAGTGTCTTAGTAAAAAGAAAAATCTTTTTTTTTCAATCTTAAAAGTCTTACTTATGGAAATAATATTTAAATGTAAGAACGTTTAAACCAATTATTGTGGCCCACCTGCATAAAAATGTCTGGAAACTAACTGAACTTACAAAAACATTATATCCAAAGAAATATAATAATCAGTTAGAGTATCAATTTGACGATAAAATGGCAGTTTTATTTATACGATGTTCAAAATCATAAAATAATTGCTGAAAAGTAAGTAACTGCAGAATGGTTAGAAAAAGAGTGAAATTGCATGGCTGAAACTGGAATTTGAACTGATGCCGTTTATAACTAGGATGAAAAATAGAGAGCAGCTTTAAACAGTCAGAGAAAGTGAACGGGAATATTTTAGAGTTCCATAATTCGTCTGATTTTGTGATAAAATTACATTCCTTCCTAAAAAATATAATTACTCTGAATAATTTATGATCTCATAATTGGATTTTCTCACTAATCAAATTTCGATCTTTTATCTAATTGAAACATTAAATTTACATTTCTCAAAGTCAGTCATTACTCAAAATAAGTTGAAATTATTCAATAAGAACGATTTTTTTTTCAAATATAAATACGTAATTTCTTTAAATATTATTAACTGTCCCCTTACTAATATATGTATTTACAATGTTTTCAAATGTATAGAGTAAGAGAAAATTGTCAAACTAGTTTTGATTCTCAATAAACCCAAAAATGAATTAAATAATTTTTGTTTTAGTATGTTTTCTAAAGGTACGAGTGTATAATTTTAATGAAAGTGAAAACCCATTTAGCTGCATGCATTAAAATAAAAAAATTTGAGCTATATAAGCTATTCGAGGAAACTGATATCAACAAATTTATCAAAATAAGTTGTTTAAAACTGGCGGATCACATCTGTAGACTGAACCTTTCTTCCTTAACATTTAAGATCTTCAAATATAAACCAATGGGAGCTAGAGTTAGAGGTTAGCCTAAGATCAAATAGCTTGACTGTGTGAAAGAGGATTTTAAAATCCTAATAGTTACTAACTGGAGGACAATCGCAAAGAAGAGAGCAGAATGGAGGAAGGTTGTATGGAAGGCCCACAAAGGGATGTCATGCCAATAGAAGAAGATAAAAAAAAATAATACCTTTATGTGAATGAGACTGTTTCATTCTTGGATAAAATCAAGGGTAGTACAATTTACTGGTGAAGTAACTCTACGATATCTGATTCATTTCAGGCTGTTCAGTCAAAATCAATTTAATTACATATTTCTTCGATTGAAATTTAAAATTAAAAAAAATAATCAATAGATAAGGATTAAGAAAAGAACTTTATCACTTCATACCATCTTTAAATAACTTTATAATTACCTTAGTATTATGATTAGGACTCTTAAACAATTTAACACGGAGGAAAAACCATTAGACATTTCCATAAGGCCATAACCATTACCACAAAGACATTTCTGGAAACAATTATTCTTGTAATAAAACCAAAATATACGGTATTCAAATCATTCATTTAGTAATTGTTCCATTCCTATGGTAAAAGTTTACCGAAAATTCTGGTTTTTATCCATTTTATTATAGTTTTATTTCCACACATTTAATAAAAAAATACAAAACTGAATGGTAAATTTAACCGAATAAATTTTTTTATACCATGCTTTTAGGTATCATGATAAAATTACCACATGTATTAAATTTTATCACATATTATAAAACGAAAATTTCTTGTAATTTACCAAAATCATTGTCAAAGTTCTTCTGTAAAAATTACCGAGCTTTTCGGGGTTCCCATAGAGCCAGAAACACGTCAAGTTTCATCATATTGTCATGGTAGTTTTGACCACACTTTTTTTCTCAGTGCAAAATTGTTCTGAATTTCAATTTTTACACATATTTTATTGTGATATAATAATAATATGCAGATTTGATAATTACTTTTTCAATTAGTCATTTTTCTTGAAATTAAATAAATTTAAGATTTTTAAGTTATCAAAAGATTAAGCCACTGAGAATCTGCTCTTCTGATTGATTTAGTATGTGCATTATTTATGACAAAACTAAGATATAATTGCCTTAAAAATCTATGAAGTTTTAAAAGCTCCTTTCATTCAGACTCATATTAAACTTCAGATAGTTAATTATTTTTTTAAAAAATATCTAATATGTTCGAATAATTATTAAATTGTATTAAATTTAGGTTTAACACGCCGATCGAATCGGACGCTAAATTTTTAAAATTGATAATGAGGTGCATTTTTTTCCGGTGCTTTTTTTCCGGACTTCATCTTCATGTACTTTTTCTTCTGGTGCTTTTTTCTGAGATTCCAATAGTTCAGTGATAGAAAGCTCCAACGAGTCAATAAAAAAAATGTATAAAGTAATTTTTGTTTTCCTTGGCTGTGTATCTAGAAGTACTCAGAGCTATATCATGCAAATGATAAGATCTAGAACGAATCGAAAATTGACGTGTCATGTAAAAAAAATATAAAGGTAAAACATGCCTCAAACTCTCATTCTTAATTTGCCTAATGATCGCGTTTTTATTTATAAAGATATTAACCCACGTAAATAGCATATTAATTATTTCGATGTGGTGGATTTTTTTTATAACCATCGTTGAACATTCGACCCAATTTTTGGGTTTACGACTAATGTCCAACTACGTAGCCTTGTAATTTTGAACCCAATCCAGAAGACAAATGAACTCCTGGATCAAGTCTTGGGCGAAATTTGCCTTCGAGGAGGACTTTTTTGATGGAACTAATCCACATTTGCGTTACATGGAGAGGAAGACCACGAGAACCACACTAGTAAGACTGACGACAAGGGGACTCTAACCCATGATCCGTCTACCACTGAGGATATTTTGCGTCAGCACTGTGGTCTGTGCAAGCAGGATGCGGAATTTGACCAGCCTTCGCTGGGATTCGAACCCGGTTCACCTCATTGGAAGGCGAACGCTCCATCCCCTGAGCCATCACGGCTCGATGTAGTAGTTTGTAAATATTTTAAAAAAAAGTACCAATAATTTTGGTAGTTATTGTGTTTGCAGGTACATTTGATCCAAGACACAAGAAAAGATTTTGCTCAGGGAAACGAAAAATTTTGTAGTAACATAATTAGCAGAAGCATAGGCAAAATATTTTTTTATTGGCAAAAGTGTTAGTATACGATATACCTTTCATGTGGTTATACTAACTGTCTTCTTCTCAAAGAGAAAAAAAAATATGGTAAAATTACCGTTCTATAGATAACAACATTTCTATAACACATTTTGGATTAACCGAAAAATTATTGACCAAAAAAAATACGATATTTAAAAGCATTAATTTTTTTATTTTTCCGTTTATATAATAACGGTTCACCGAAAATTCTAGTTTCCAAAATTATAATCTTCATTATCACACATTTAGAAAAAATACAATACTGAAAAGTAAATGTATTCGCATAAATGTTTTTTATCTCATGCTCAAAGGTATTATGAGAAAATTACCATACTTACCAAATTTCATCATAAATTATAAGATCATATTTTATTGTGAATTTTACCAAAATCCCTATCAAAGTGTTTCAGTAAAAACTACCTAGCTTTTTTGGTGTTCCCATAGAGCCAAATACACCGTAACTTTGAACTGTTCCGGTAGTTTAAACCATACTTTTTCTCTCAAAGCGTTATGTTGGAAAGATGTCTTCATACAGAATACCACATCTTTTTGATGTCATCAAGAAGTAAAGAGATCGCGTGTTTCTTGTGGTATTGTTGACTTACAATTGCGTCAATAAAATTTTTCCTGGTGTTTATTTGTGAAAATTACGTTACTTTAAAATTTCTCGTTTCCCTGCGCTATCCTATATGTGCTATATCTAGATAATATCTGTGACTGCCCTTTTTTGGCCAATAGGTTGCAATATAACGAGTCTCCTCTCATCACACTTTCTGATCCGCATCCTTTTTGTATCTGATCCTCACCTTTTCCTGTCTAAATGAAGAGGATATAATGTTTTTTTCTCTTTTTTCCTTCTTGTTGTTATTTTTGGGTGAAAGCTACTCGCGAAAGGTCACAGTAACCCCCGACGATACATATCTTATTTTAAACATAATTATTTTTTAAATGCATTAGTTTTTGTCTACATATTGAACGGATGAAACAACTTTCAGATATTTTGTATCGTGAAAATTGAATTATCGCCGAGCTTTTGTTCTATATTAAGTTTTGCGTCTAATAACACAATTTTAAAGAAAGAAAAAAAAAGAAGAAAAATCCATAAATTTCAGAATATTTTTTTTTAAAAAGCGGCAGGCATTGAACTTATCTTTCTTCGCCATGGAAGCTACCGGAAGTGTAGCTCATTTTGCTATACCGGTTGAGCACCTTGTAAACAAAGTCACGGAAGCGAGCAACATTACCCACGCCACACTGCCACAGATACCCATTCATAGGGGGGAGGGGGGGCGCAATTGAAGCAGCTAAAAAATTTTAAAAAATGTTCTATCATAGAATTCAACGAATAAATCTGCTTCTGTTTTTTATCTGCTTCAGTAAGTGCACAACAAATCAAAAAATAATAGTACATTGTGGATCAATTAATTGTGGATCAATTAATCGATAAAATAATTTGCGAACTCTTTAAAGTACGGGATTAATTTGCTTTTTGTGGGTAATTTTAATCCAATACACAAAAAATCGAAAGTATGTATTGTAGACAAAGGAGAGTGATTATTTATCGCAAAGTCCGTCAATAAGTTGCATTAACGGAGTTATAATCAGTTTACAACCTTCAGCGCTTGCAACCTTTTTTCGATTTTTGGGTCAAAGATATCCACTAAGACCAAATTTTATTTGACGATTTTTAAGGGCAATACCACCCTGCAGGAATGTTATTCCTGCTGACTTCAAAAGTATATATCGCAGTTAAAAAAGTAATAAAATTTAAAAAATAGCAGTTCTAACAATTTTTGTCAAAATAATTCTTGGTGTCATTTACACTTACTCTAATTTGATGTCATTTACACTTACTCTAATTTGGTGTCATTTACACTTACTCTTACTTTCATTGGATTAATTTTTTTTTTTTTAAATTGAAAAACTGGATGTTACGGACGTAATACAATATATTGCTTCTCTAACAACTAGTATATAATTTTTAAAAAAATTTAACATTTCTAAAAGTTTCTCAATATTGTAATGTGTAAAATAATACCAAAACTTATTTTTACAAAAATTATTAGAACTACTGGTCTTTTTTTAAACATATTTATTTTTAAAATATATTTGTAAATGCTGTCTACATATTGGAGTAAAAATAACTTTGGGCATTTCGTATCGAGATTAATAAATTGTCATGTAGGTTTTATGTTCTTTTTTACGTGTTACGTAAGAAAGAGATTTCTTTTTTTAAAAAAAAGAAATTAGAGATTTTTCGAATTTTTTATGTAAAATTAATAAAGAAAATTGTACAATTTTTACAAGAAATAACTTTTAAAGTAAATATTTTATAAAACAACTGTAAGCCCATAAAGCAATTGGAGAATGTTCTTATATGTAAGGCTGGTTACAAATCGATGAAGAACACAACTTGTAATGGAAGGAGGAACGGGATGGTCAAAAGGAAGCCGCGCCCAATCAGAAGTCCTAGAGGAATTGTGGGAGGAGCCGGATGAAATTCACGTACATTATATTGTATCAAACTGTCAGGAAACAATAGAGTCTTATCATGAAACCGCTTTAAATAGGGTACTTTAAAACAATAGGTTACGGAGTCTTCTAAAATCCCCAAATTTCTCCCCAATGTTTGCTTCGAGCTTCACCAATGCTATATTTATCCTTAAATGGAGAAGACAAAAAAAAGTTTGTAGACAGTTAAAAGGAGAAAATTAGCCTTCCAAACGATGTATTGGAACGGAAAGAAATTTCCTTTACTTAGTTTTTAATCTTATTTTGAGGAAACTGTGATGAAAGCATTTTGTTAGAGGCTTCAAATAAAAAAGAAATTGTTTCCGGTTTTAGATTGGTTATGTGAAAAGAATGATGACTTTCCATTTATTGTGATGGTTTGAATGAATAAGAAATTGAATGCTATTAAAAGAAGTTAAAAGCCTCTTCAAATATGATGGACAATTCGGCATTGTCTTTTAGGCATTTCTTTAAATGGAAAAAATCTGCAATTTTCGAACAATTGAATGAAAAGAATTTTGATTACGATTAACAATCAAATGAGTAGTTCTTTTTAAAACATTAATAAATACTTTTTAAAGCATTCTTTAAGTAAGTTTCTTCAAAAATTGTTTTATTAAAATTGATGCATAAATGGGGATATTCACCATTTACTATTTATTGTCGAAAGAAACTCTCGAACTAAATTATTATAGATGTCACAAATATTAAATAATTTTTTTTTCATTAAATAAAATATAAAATAAATTCAAACTTTGTCACGACAATTTAGAGACCTACGGCATAATGGTGCCAGTGTTGCGCATTAGCTGCCTTTACTTCCCGGGAAAGAGGTCCGAGATAGGACTCTCGTTCTATCCGCAGTAGTTTAACCATAACAGCTCGAAACGAACAATATATTTTTTGAAAATTTTCCGTGGACTTGACGCTTAAATGATTAATATATTTTCATATATTAATGATTATATATTTATATACATACAAGCACTGTATTCTACACAATTAATATTGAAAAAATATAAATAGGTAAAAACTAATTTGACAATCTTACACAACTTTATTCAGCAATTGATAAATCTGGTCTTCAGTACGCTCTTCTTATAACACTATTTAAATTTACTGAAGATTATTTTTTAAAAGCTCCATTAATCAGGTTTTTTTACGAATTCAGAGATTCTATCAGTTTCAGCAAATCTGCTTCACTTCCATAACAGTACACTTACTTAATAATATGTCAACTACACAAATTAACCACACTATAAAAAATTTCATCAACTAATTTTGACTCTGCAAAAATGCTTCCGAAAATCTCACAGAACTTCATTTAATAACATGTTTCTAATTAATTAAGAAACATTTCCTTTGCTTTCAAAAATAGGAAACTGAATCGTATTGTAGCGTAGCTACCACTACAACAATTAAATTTTATCTAGTATTTAAGACATGTTAACACGAATCTATTTTGAGGTATCTCTTTTGATTGATGACAGTTGACATTGTTGGTAGCCAAGCCCGTCAAGAGGTATCCGAAATCTTAAGAAACACTGAAAAGAAACGCTTCATATGTAAAAAAAAAAAAAAAAAAAAAAAAAAAAAAAAAAAAAAATCCGAAATTATATTTTTGAAGTACTGAGAAATGTTTCTGAATATTATTACAAAAAGAGATTTCCAAAATATTCAGAAACGTTATTGAAAATTACATGCACCGTAGCTGCCCCATATATTCAACAACGTTTCGGGATTGATTTTTTTTTTTCTTCTTACAGTGCACGTCGAATATTTTAAAGCTAAACAAATATTTCGGCAAACAATTTCAGTCAGCAGTGAACGTTTCAACTGGTTATCTAGCGTAAGTAGCAAAAAAAAAAAATACATATATTATCAGCAAAATGTACTTTTATTTATCGTTACCATATCTGTGCTGTAAATAATACATTAAAAGCTGCTGAAAAAACTACATTCACTTTTTTACAATGCATACCTCTTTTACATTACCGATACCAGTATATGTCTTTTTTAACTTTTGCATATGTTAATTATTAATATGTTATTGTTATTATAATATTGTTATTCTAATAATTAATATGTTAATTATGTTTAATGCTTAATAATAATATAATTATTCAGTATCAAACACAAAAAGAATTATGAAATTTTATTATTTATAAACAAATTAAATTAAAATTATTTATCTAGCAACATAATATTACAAGTATTTATATGCGAATGGAATGAATGTTTGCTATACTGTGTTTGATAATTGCAATCTTAAAAGTAATTAGTAACAGATTTTTCGGCAACTTATTCATTAGTAGAAATAAAAACAGTTTAAATCTTTTCAAAATAATTTTAGAACATAACATTAAAAAGTATAAATGTACTTAGTTTGAATGCATTTCCTTCCTGTTTTGAAGATTTTGATGTTAACTGTTTTCCCCACGCCCTGTTTTGCAATGGCTGGAGTAAATAACAATAGTCTCACTTTAAGAATGGCAAAACTTTATATAGAAAGGAATATTAATCGATTCTTAAAACTTTTTTCAAAAATATTTCTAAAAATGATAAATAAAAAACACACCACATAATTAATTAAACTTCTTCTTCAAATCATAATGCTGCTTATACTATGCAAGCCACAAATCAAAAGGAAAGGTTAAAATAAAATTATGTAACGTAATCAGAAGTAAAGAGAGTCATAATATTAATTATAAAATAATGAAATATAGATTCAGGAATGTTCACTAATTAGTAAAAAGATTTTTTTTCTCCTAGTATTTCGAAACCCTTTAACAGCATAAGTAAAGATATTAAAGCTGCATTTTAGTTATGTTTTTCCTTCTTGATACAATCTTGTAAAGAAAGCGGATTTACGGGGGTTTTCCTCTTGATAAGAAAATAAATAAGTAAATATAAAATAATATTATCCCAAGTAACGATTAAATAATATCATTTCACTATACTACTTGTTAACTTCGTATGAAATATAAGGAAATGACGTCATTTATTTGAATACCCTAACAAGTATCTCGCCGGTCTTATTTTGAACAAAGCTCGAAATGTGTGTTTAAATATGGACGCCTCTCTAAAAGAAGCAGCTTTAAAAACATAGTTTAGAAAATGGCTTAAGAAAATGCGAAGAAAATTTATGTAGCTATAAAGATTTGTGTATTTAAGAGAATAACACTTGATTCCGTTTATCAAGCTTTTTTTAAAGAATATACTAATAAATAAAATAATATCACCCATTTGCTGAAATCACTTGGTGCATTTTGTTAACTCTTTTAAAATAAACTTTAAAAGTCAACGGTTGCTTTTAAAAGGTTGCCACGGGTCATATAAATTTATAATAGTAGGAGTAAATTTACGTTGTAACAATTTAAAGTTCACTTATGCTGAAGGTTCTGAATACAAAGACATCGCCTGAAAAGTTACATCTGTAATATACCCATTTATCAAAACTCCGTAATGTTTATGCCTAGTTTTGAAATAAGTAGAGAAATTTAAATACGAACGTTTAGTTGTTAAATATGAGATGAAAATTGAAATAGCGTATTTTTTGCTCTGTCCATTTCCTTAAACATTTGAAAGTATTTTTTAAGACACACATTTGGAACTGTGTTCATTTTCTTAAACACGCATTTTGAGCAGCATCAAGAATATTAAAGTTCAACGACAATCCGATACGATTGTATTCCTGCAAAATAATTTTTAAATAAAAAAATTAAATAAAAAACGTAGTATTCCGTAAATGGTTTTATGATCATTTCTCCATTTTCTAAATTTAAAGTTTTAATTTTAAACAAAATATGATACATATCTAATTTTGATATGCTGTAAATCATTGAATGACGATATGTTCTAAGTAACGGGAATTAAAAAACCAATTTTGGAATATATTTTAGTAGAAAAGAAAAGGAAAGATCGTAATATTGTCTCCTTTCAAGACGCTTCAAGACGCTTGATTCAAGATCTAATAACCATTTTCGTCGAGTTTTAAGATTTTTGAACCATTCATTTTAATTATTTTTAGCGATTTCTACCACGAACGAAAAATTAGTTTAATTTAAAATAATAGTTTGCGACTAACAATCATTTGAGAAGGTTAACAACTGTGGCGTTTCTCGATCTCAATTTATAAGAAAACATTTTATAAATGAATACTGTATTGAAGTTAAATTTAAACATTAAAATGGTCTTTTTTTAAAGTAAAAACTTTTTAAATTTTACTGTAGCATTTGAAAAAAGTTGGTGCGTGGTCTAGAAAATAGTGCATTAAATGCGCACTAAGAGGAAGTGCCTGTCCATTTCCACCTGTGCTGTCACCCAGGCGAAGTTTAAAAGCCACTTCTATCGACCCTTAATGGAAACACCGCTTGGCTATCCAGTGGACCCTGTAAAGAAAGATCTCGAGTTTTGTTCTTTTTCCCAGAACAGGGAATGTTCGCACATTTACCTAACATGTCACTGCGAAACACCTTACACAAATGGTGTCTTTTCTTAATCTTAAGTGGGTTTTCTGCTAATCCTAAAGTATTTTTTTTTTTATTTAAGACATATCATAAAACTGGCTCTCAAATTTTGCATTATTTACATTATTTTAGAATAGTCTATAAACTAAAAATTATCTCTCCTTGTCGCATTCTATTTATGCATTATCCCTTCAAGAGAGAAGCAAAATTATTTTTTACGGAAACTATTTTTTAAGATAAAACGCCATTTATAGAATAATGAAGTGTAAAAACTATAAAGAGATAATGTTTTCATTATACTTGCGGCCATTTGTAGAATAAAATCGAAAATTAGGCAAGGATTTTAAAAAGCTGCAATTTGCAGAATAATAGTAATTAAAAATCAGCCACTTCTAGAATGGCTTAGTTGATTCTGTTAATACGAGGGAAACTACGAGGCAAAAGTTTTTAAGAAACCATTTTCCCAAATATTGCATATCTGAAATCATTTTGAAATTATTTACGCTTTTCTGTATAGAATTTTAAAATATTATCATGCTAGAACAAAAGTTATTTTAAAAATAGTTATTTTATTTAGTTTTAAATTGTTTCATTAAAAGAAATAAAATATATATAATGCGTAAAAAATAAAGCAATTTAAAGGAAAGAAAACCTGTTTTTTTTTTCATTTATTTTTATTTTTATGTTCCTTTAAAATCGGTGTTTAAAAAAATTAACGTATACACTAAGCTCTTAAAAGAGTTTTATTAGGCAGAAAATGTCATTTTTAGTTATAATTTGTCTTTAATGATCATAAATTTATGAAGTTCAGATAAAATATTTATTTACAAATTGAAATAGAGATCAACTAATATTCTACTCTAATGGTTTTCAAAACTTAAAATATATTTTAATTTAAATTAGTATAAAGTACAGGGATATAATATTCAAGACATCAGAACTTGTTCCTCAGAAATTTGTTACATTTTTAAAGGAGAATTCTTAGAAACTTACCATTTTCTCCGAATTTTAGAAATTAAAAAATTCTAATTATTATTAAAAATAGATACAAACAAAATGAGAGCTTCAATGCTGTTAATTTTAAAGTTGAAAAAGCAAAGTTGAACTCTTATCTCATCTTTTAAACTTAAAAATAAATATGGCATCTAAATGCAACGAAGCTCGAACTTTTTTTTTAATCTAAAATGTACGTCCTTACGTTAAAATAACTAAAAAGTTCGGATCCTAATACACTGATTATAACAATTGATTTTACGCCAATAGTGTTACAAATTTTAAAGTGAGTTGAACACTAATATAGTAAACATTTTGTACTACCTTAATATGGGGTTAAGTTGATACATAGTATTATGCAAATTAAATCATCTTAATATTTATTGCAGGATACTGCAGCTTAACTCATATAAACAGATGCTACAGTACTTATTTTAATAACTTTTAATGTCTGTAAAACAAATTTGCACAATATTTTTGTTCAAGGCACAGATATTATGTTTCAATGCAAAGAGTTAAGAGTGATAAAAATTTTGAAGTGCATTGCACCACAATGTCGTGTAAATTTAATAGCAGCTTTTTAATGATGCAGGTTTTCGAGGTTTTCTTCTCCATGCAACGTAAATGCGGGTTAGTTCTATCAAAAAGACCTCCACGAAGGCAAATTTCTCCCAATACTTTATCCAGAAGTTCCCTTGTCTTCTGGATTGGGTTCAAAAATACAAGACTGCGGAGTTGAAAATTGGTAGTCGTCAACCTGAAAATCGGGTCTGCTACTCAACTACGGTTATAAAATAAAATATAATTCTGATATGAATTATTCCTCAGCATAATTAGATAACCTGTGCTAACCGACTGAATGTGAGAAGTTTTCTTTTCTGTATAATAGAAACACAGTTTAGTTTCCCTCGAAAAGTCTCAAATATTAACTCAGTGGTTTGATCAACTTATTCCAATAGTTTGTCTCGATGAAGCTTAAGAAGTTTGCTTGTCTTCAGAGTCAGTTAAAGACTTCAAGATTCCGGTTTTTTAAAAAAGGATGCACGAGTAAAATTTTCAAAGAAATTATTAAAATAAAGATATGTGCCGATTCCTTTAATAAAAATATGTTATCTTTAGAAATAAATCGTTTTTATGAAAATTTCATGCATCAGACCAAAAAGTAAAGGAGATATTATTAATAATTAAAGGAATGTCCGAAGAAAGTAAGGAGATCTCCCCTCAAAGACAAGGAGTATTGCAGACAACAAGTTGTGAAGAGAGAAAGATATCGGAAATACAAGACGATCACAACTTTGAATGAAAGCTCCAAGTGGCCTTCTGTAAATCTTCCTTCAGCTGCTGCTTTTGAAAGCTAAGGTTTATCTATCTTTTCGCGGACAAAGATAAAGAAAACGGCCCATTCTTTTTTGCAAAGAGAGAGATTTCTTTTCTTTCAGCGAAGTTTATTTAATAGTTTTTTTTAGAAAAATACTTTTTAATTCTTTATAGAGTAAATTCTCTATTTCTAAGGCCATCTTTTAGCGTAAAGTAAAACAACACTTTTGAGCAAGGTATATATGATCGTTTTTTTTATTTCTTGATGAAAACAACTAATATATATATATATATATATATATATAACTATATACAGAAATATCATATGCCGCTATGGGAGATACCCTATTATTATTAATTGCTTCTCCGCATTTGAACCGGTACTTTTGTTGTTTTAAATATCCTTTATTTTATGTTTCCTAATAATGTTGTTAATGATTGCATTGAAATAAACCCATAAACAGCCGATTTAACGTAAATACACTGACGAGTTCTGCTTAATAGTCGACAAATCAATAAACTTAGATAGTACATCAAAATCAGGGCAATCGACTATAATTATTAAAATGCATAAAATTAAGATAATTTATATAAAGGTGCATATCCAAAAACAAACATATCCATAAGTTTGCAAACAGCTTCTGTGTTGTACAGCCGAATAAAATCCCTTATTTTTCAACAATTTTAACAGGTTTCTAATTTCTCCACCCTTAAAATATAATAGTACCTATATTATAATATTGAGAAAATGGTTTCTGGTAAACCTGGTACCACCAAAAAATAATTCAAAATTGCTTGACCCTGTCAGTACCTTAGAACGTAATTCGGTAAAAATTTGCAGCATCTTTGTAAGGTTTTAAATTGAACTATTCAAGTTGAACCTTAATATCGAGTAATAAAGTTTAAGATAAAACATGAATTAAGAAACATGATAAAACGGTTAAACTTAGTACCATATTAAGGTAGCAGAAAATAAAGTGACTCAGAATAAAACACTCAGAAATTTTCAACAGTGAGAGAGACATTAATGTCGTATTATCGTATAAATATATATCGTATACTCATGAAATCCTTACCGAAGAATTAATTTGACAAGATTATATAAATTAGGCTTCTGTATTTTATTTTTATGGTTTTCTACATTCAAAGGTGTTGTGAAATAAAGTAAGGAATAAATGAAGTTAAATTAATTTTTCAAATTATTTTTTTATGTGTATTATAAATAAGGAATTTGGAAAGCATATTACACTTGGAAGACACATTACATTTTTAGTAAATGCAAAATTGACAAAGGAAATTGAATTGAACTAAAAAAATAATTGAATTATTTAATTCTTAAAATATTTAAGTAGTTTAGTTTGTACAATTAACTAACATGAAAATTTGTACAGCAATTCATGAATTTGCAAAGAAAATTACTTTAAAAAATTCAACGCAAACCAACTATTTATATCTACTGTGCAATCCTAAATTTATTTTTTGTCTCTTATTTTAAATTTACAATCATTTTCTAAGTATAAATAGTTTTAAAATACATGGATTAATTTTAAAGTGTTAACGTTTATGTTTGGAGAGCATATGTAACTTAATTACAAACTATTATATTTGTACCAGAAATTTATAACAGTGTTTATAAAATATAAGACTTTCTCGATACTGTACTGAATAAGGTTTATTAAGCATAAGGAAAATAACAGTAATAATAACTTATCATTTGCACTAATTTTCCTTAAAAATCTAAAAGATGGACTCTTTAAATAAAAATTCCTTTACTTCATGCAATATCGTATCTAGCCTTAATCCAGGCAACACATGCTTCCACCGAATAACAGAGAAATGTAAATTAAACATGTTGAAAAAATTAGAAATTATTGTTTTTACATAATATTGCTACATTATTGAAAATTGAAGAAAAAAAAAGATTTTGATTATTTGAATAATTTCTCAAGTATTTTGTTACTTAAAATCAAAAAGACTTCAAATATTTAGGAATTTTCATACCACTTTTTTTTCTTAAGGGGAAACAACACAGTAGAAACCTGTATAAAAGAAGGATTTTTAATGAGCTGTGCAACAATTGTGATAAACTTAAAACATTTGTTTTTATCTTACTGTTCTTATTTCAATCTTCGTTTTATCATATTACAAATACAAAAACTTTAAAAATTAGCTCTTATTTAATACAATATTTGCAACTTATTTTTTGAATTATCCATAATTTGTTGTATCATAAGTCGAAAAAATTCTTCAAGTTTGATTCTGTTTTAATTTTTTTTAAAAATTACACGAGCATAGTATTCGTTGCCCGTAGGGTTTCAAAAAATAAATTATTTTCATAAAATGGTGGTGTTTTGAAAAAAAATATTCAAGGATGACTTAAATTAAGATACTCTTTCGTAGATTACTCAAAACCAGTCAACCCAATTAAAAAATTATTACTTGCCATGAATTCTGAACATTGTGTTAATATCTGAAGTAATTCGATTAAAAATTGTACTAGATACAGCAACTATGAGAATCGAGTAAATTGTGTTTTAAAGTTTTGTTATTCATATATATAAAACTTTGCAACTAACTATAATACCGGTCCATACGATGCACCTTTTCAACCTCCTATGACACCTTCTCTTCATTTTTATCATTTATTTCTACTTGTTAAAAAAACCTTTGGAACCTTCATTAAATTTATTACAGATGTTGTTGTTGACGTATGCCATTTAGGCAGAGAGGGTGCGATTGTTCTTGTTTTCCAGTGGCGCCATCTATGACCAAGAATTCGACTTCTGCCTCACCCATACGTCACACCCGTTTTAGGGAGGATCCATTCATACGTCCATTCATTCATCCACAGATCGTAATTTTGACCTGAATCAGAGAACGATCAATCTCCAATTCAGCACCCCCAGAGGTATTGATTTGTTATGGGAACATGGAGGACTTAAAGACTCGACAAAGTTAACGAGCATCAGTCACCATTTACTACACGGGGAGTCTTCGGCCGGTAGGGATCGAACCCACGACCTCTTGAACATGGTCCCAATGCCCTACCAACCAGGCTATCCCGGCCCACTACAAATAAATAATTTTAATTTTTTATCTTGAAAGAACCATTCATTCTTTTTCTTACATAATTTAAACAAATTATTTCGATAAAATAGTTAAAATTATAGTATTATACTAAAATTTTTCTTATAGGAGTGAGCAATTCCCACTAATTCACTTGTTCATACATATCACAGCACTTACGTCACGCGCTCCGCAAATTAAGCTCTAATTTTGATATTTTTAAGAAAATCAATTAAATATTTTGGAACAATATTCTTAAAAACATCGAAAAATAAATTACATATTTTTAATTTTTTGAGAATTTTATTGTGTTGTTCCCCATTGAATTATCTGGTTTGGAAATGAATTTATTTATGTAACGAACCGGTAAATTTCTTAAAAATTAGATTTAAAAGACTAGGTCCAATTATATGAACTGTAATTGTTTTATTTAACCAGAAACACTCAATATTATTAGTATCATTGAGTGCTTCTAGCCCCCTAATGTCCCCTTCTTTGAAGGGTTCTTTTTTGAACAACCAAAGAAAAAAAAAATTTTCTTGACAAATATTGAAAAATATATTTAAATGCGAAAGAACTAGTTTTTTAAAATTTTTGTTGACATTAATCCCACAGACAATGATGACAGTTGCGAGAGAGCTAACTAAACAGTCAAATGAAGAATAGCCTCATCAACAGTGCAATTTTCTGGGATGGACACATATATAGCAGCAATGTAACTTTCCTATAAGTGGTATAGACTAGATATAGAAGTAACTAGGACTTCATTATTCCTAGTTTGTCATATTCTTACACACAGGCAACAGTCTAATCATATAAACAATATTACTAATAGCATTAACCACTACCAATCCTAATGTTGTAAATCCCCCTTATCAAGTTTGTTTTTTTCCTTCAAGCAACCAAAACATGTTTTTTTCCCCTTACATATATATAAAAACAAAATTAAATAGAAAAAAAATTTCTGATTATTTCTGTTGACATCAATACCAATGACAGCTGTGAAAGAACTAATTAAGCAACCCGATGAAGAAGAGTCTTAACAGTGGAATTTTCTGGGATGGATACAAATTCCGCAATTTTTATTAGATTTTTTTTCCATTTGCAAGAAATAGAAAGCATTTCGAAGCGTCATGACAACGCTAAGTTATCCCACTTTTCTCCTTCTTTCTTTTTTTTTCTAGCCAATCCCCTATCTTTTCCAGAGTTTCGATTTAAGAAAACGGGTTAAAGCAAAATAAAATGTCTAGACATTTGCATAGTTAGAAAAAATGTTGACTCTAGAAAAGCTGTCATTTGACGGTAACCGTAGTAACAGCAATTAGCGAGTGGTATGTATATTCTCCTTTTTCCCGTTAACTCAATTAATTCGGGAGAAAAAGTCCCCCCTTTTGCTATTAATTAGCATCTGCTCTTAAATGTTTTCCTTCGAGTAATTAACTCAGATTCACAGTTCCATTGAATTTGGTAACAGATACCAGAACAGTATTTTACACGCTAAACTCTTTTCTTTCTTTTTTCTTTTTTCTTTTTTTAAAAATTGTTTGCGAATTTTTTTCAATCAAAGGTGTTGTAATGTCGGAGTGAATTCAATTTAGAACCAAGAAAAAAAATCATGCCATCGTAAATTCTAAATTAAGAATTTTTATTGTTTGTCTTGTAATTGATAGTTACGTAGATATTATTCTTTTTTTCAAGTTGGTTAATGTTGATAAATTTGCGCGTTTCAATGCGTCATTATTTTTTTTCTTACGAATGAGTTGATTCTTAATTTGAGAATGATCATTTATTTGTATTGTGGATGGGAAAGTTGCATATATAATTTTTAATTTGATGATGGTTTTCACGCAGTTTGAAATGACTGTAGAGTTAATTGGATTACTTTATATGTGTAAACTGGAGTTACAAACTTTACCAACTATTATGTTCATTTAAAAGGGAAATTTTGCTTTAATTTGGATTAGAATCAAAAGAAAACATGCCATTTAAAATAATATTTTGAATCTTGTTTCAGTTATAGTAACAGGCAATTTAAAACCTTTTATAAAAAAAATATGCTTCACTTAGTATCAGAATTTATATATTATTTTAAGTTGCTTTAATTGCATAATTTTTGTATTCAAGAACAAGATATTCTATTTCTGGTGTTTTATAAGAATAACAAACTAAATACGATGAATTTACGAACTTTTATTGTTTGTCTCGTAATTGATAGTAACCTAGATATTCTTTTTTTCAAGTTTGTTAATGTTGATGAATTTGTGCGTTTCAATGCGTCGTAATTTTTTTTTCTTACGAATGAGTTGATTCTTAATTTGAGAATGATCATTTATTTGCATTGTGGATAGGAAAGTTGCATATATAATTTTTAATTTGATGATGGTTTTCACGCTGTTTGAAATGACCGTAGAGTTAATTGGATTACTTTATATGTGTAAACTGGAGTTACAAACTTTACCAACTATTGTGTTCATTTAAAAGGGAAATTTTGCTTTAATTTGGCATGTTTTCTTTTGATTCTAATCTCTTTAAAAAAATAATATTTTGAATTTTGTTTCAGTTATTGTAACAGGCAATTTTAAAATCTTTCATAAAAAAAATATACTTCACTTAGTATCAGAATTTATATATTATTTTAAGTTGCTTTTATTGCATAATTTTTGTATTGAAGAACAAGATATTCTATTTGTGGTGTTTTAAAAGAATGACAAATTAAATACGACGAATTTACAAATTTTATTGAATGAATCTGTGAATCCACAGGAACACTACTATTGACATGCATCGGTGTTTTGACATTATTTGCACTAAAATTCCTCCACTACTAAATCTGAAATAAAGTGCTATTAGGATATAAACGAAAAAAGATCTTTTTATTACGGTTGTTTTAACTACAATAATTTATTAAATAGCGGGAAATTGGAGTTTCTGTTTGTTTTAAATTCAGTAATTAACTCTAGATATAGTTACATGCTACTCAACTATACCCTCATATGATGGTAAAATCGGGAGGAACTCAAAAACCGAGCAAGATAGAGAAAAAAGAAAATTTTATTGTTTTTTAGAGCTCCTTTCCTTAAGAAAGCGAAAAAAAAATTTGTTAGTACATTAATATATATAGTTATAGTTTTTTTCAACTATACTTACCATCTTGCCACCAAAAATTATCTGGGCTATAAAGCGGGCAAATTAAAAGCAAATTATACATACTTTTTAAAAGTCGTCAGTTTAGCGAGATTTTTTTCCCCTACAGGAAAATCGCTTAAATCAATTAAAAATTCTCAATTTTTGTAAATCTTTATGAGACAATGAAGGAACTTTGAAAATCGATCATAAACGTTTTTCACATTGCAATAGCTTTTCTACATTTCACTCCAATTTTATAATTTGCTTAGAGAGCGCCAGATAAAGACAAACGAAACATAACTTAAGCGTTATAAATTGCTGTTACAAACACAATTCAGTCATAAAAGTTGATGTGCTGAAAAGCAATACAGTGATGACATTGTCTTCGAAAAGCAGCTTTAGCACAAATATACATCTCGTGAAGACAAATAATATACATATTATATAAAGCATACTATTAATGTAGTATATATATTAAGTATGTATAATGAGCCTATATAATAAGTATATATAATAAGTCTATATGATAAGTATCTATAATAAGTATCTATAATAAGCATTTATAATATGCTGAGAAATAAGCTCTTAAAACAGGCCTATCTTTATCCTGATTTCTGACACTGAGAGAAAAAAATAAGATTTATCCCAATATACCTTTATTTACGGGTTTCAAACTTGTCTAAAGAGTTGTGTGAGTGAATTGGACGAAGAATCCCCTTGTATTTAGTGATGACCGGTGCACGTTAAATTTTACGGGGTCATGAAGTCCTCCAAGCTCGAAAAACAATCTTTAGGGATACTGATCTAGATGTTCCCTTGTTTACTGGATTGGGTTCAAAATTACAAGGCTACCAGTTTTAACATTGGTTGTCGTAAACTCAAATTTTGAGTCATCTGATCAATGACGGTTATAAAATAAAATAGCTAAGTGTACGTCAAAAATTAGTTTGAACGTCACATTATAGGAAGTCTTGAACAAAGCAAATTTTTAACATATTTTTCTAAAAATATATAATTACTAGGTATCAATTTATACTAAATCTACGACTTTGTAATTCACCTTTTATCTAATCTGCATTATTTTTGAGACTCCGCAGAATTTACCTGGGGACGCAATGACATTGTTTTTCAAATTCAAAAGTTAATACACCAATACGAAACTGAGACTTAATGCACATCGCCATTTGCCATCTTTTAATTTCAAAATTTTATGTCATCATATGGATTTTAATAAACATTTACCCGTATGCCCTAAATAAGGGCGGGTCGGGGTAAATTCTTCCATGTCATCATATGTAAAAAAACATTTTCAAGTTACACAAATTATTCTCTCTGACATCTCGCTATTTAGCCTCCTTCAAACTAACGAGAAGTTAATTCATGTATTATCAATTTCTATGATAAAAACATTATCAATTATATAAATCATTGTCTTACAAATAAATGGTATATTTTATCACGATATTTTTGGCTTAACATAAAACCAAAAATTTAACATTAAATCCGATAAAAAAAAATTTTTTCTTTGCATTTTAGAAATAAGAAAGATTTAAATTAATTAAAAAAATACTTAAACTTATGTTTTGATGAAAATGACATTGTAAACGTCATTTGGTACTATTTAATGATCGACTATTAAATATTTTTCGAAAAAAGATTGAAACTTAAATGCATTTTATAAAAGAGCTATGTTTCCTCTTTAAGTGATTTAAAAGAATAAGAAACTTTTTGACCTCTTATGAATTTAATCTTTTTCAAAGTAGCTTGAAACTCCACGCAATTTCCCCGCAATTTAATGAATAGTAAAAGAAATGTTTGCAAATTTAAATGTTAAAATAGATTGAATGCGCCTCAGGTAAGATAATCGTTTTATTTCTTCTCTTACAAAACGCCCCATTATTCTTTAAAGAAAATGGATAAAGAATACATAAATGAATTGATAAAGTGAAGAAAATAAAAGTAGTAAATCAAAAAGAAAACATTTTATGCTGCTAAAATGTTAAGGATGTATTTATGGCAGTAAAAGATAAAATACATAATTGCACAAAGGTTTGTAAAAACAATAGTTGGAGTTTTCGTAAGAAGCTTATCATAATCAATTTAGTGTTGTCTTCCTCGATGTTAAACAAAACTACATTTATATTTTCTCTTAGGTATGCGTAGAAATTAGTTTATGCAGAATTTTTTTTCTCAATAAAGAGTCTTAACATAGCAGAATTTTAGCTCTTAATTCTTGTTTTTTTTTCTTCTTTTTTTATTTCTTTATTTTTTTTTATAATATCTACGGAAATAAATCATGGATCTCAATTCTTAAAGCTGAGACCAAAAGTTTTAAAGTTATTAAGTTTTAAACCTAATTTTAACAAACTTCTTGAAAACTAGATAAATGATAATTTAATTTATGTTAAAAAATAAGGTTAAAATGTCATAATACGTAAATTAAAATATCTTATAACAAAGTTGAAATATCTCATAACAATACTCTGAGAAAAAAGTATGGTCCAGATTATGATAAAATTTATCCTACTTTTGGTTCTATGGGAACACCAAAAAGCATACCGAAGCATTTTGGTAATGATTGCGGCAAAATGAAACAAAATATGGTTTTATAATGCGTGGTAAAATTTGGTCAATGGTGAAAAATTGGGTAATTTAATCATGATATCTTAGAGCATGGCATTAAAACCAATTATTCAGTTAAATTAACTTTAAAGTTTTGTATTTGTGACTAAATTTGTGGCAGTGAGAACTATAATTTCGAAAACCATATTTTCCAGTAAACGGTTAACATATGAAGGAAAACTTATCAAATGAATAGTTCAAATACTGTATAGTTTGGTTTTATTAACCACAATTATGTTTTCTTTTTCTTTTTTACTTTTACTATACAGTATGGTAATTTTACCAGAATTTATTTCTCCGTGTGTAATTAATGTAATGTATATAAATATATCTAAACTCATTTTGCTCGGTAAAGTTTGAAAGTCAACTATATCATACATTTTGCGAAATATGTTAATGTGGTAATTTTTGCTTTTATTTTATTTCGCATAAACAAACTATGAGTAACATTTTTAAGCTACTAAAATGTTAAAAATCAATTTATGTCTGGGAAAATAAAATACGTAATTTTTCAAATGTTTGTGAATAACAAAACAGTTGGGCATTGGATATATATATAT
>NC_092214.1:17347748-17377437 GCF_043381705.1 Parasteatoda tepidariorum | reverse complement strand
GATCAGGCTGGAATGATGCCGACTGGGGACGTATAGTCTTTAGCGACGAATCCCGCTTCCAACTGCGTCCTGACGTTCATCAAAGACGTGTTTGGAGAGGCACAGGGCAGAGGGGGGATCCTGCCTTCACTATTGCACGCCACACCGGCCCTCAACAAGGCATTATGATCTGGGGTGCCATTTCCTTTGACAGCCGGACCCCTTTGGTCGTCATTAGAGGTACACTTACTGCACAGCGGTACGTCGACGACATCCTAAGACCTGTTTTGCTACCGTTTCTTTTTTAGCGCCCTGGGCTGGTTTTTTAGCAGGACATTGCCAGACCACATACGGCACGTGTTGATATGAACTGTCTGCAAGGTTGTCAAACTCTTCCTTGGCCTGCCAGATCACCAGATCTCTCTCCCATCGATCATGTCTCGGATATGATGGGAAGGCGATTGCATCTGGCACGGAATGTTGATGACCTCATTCTAGAATTGGATCGAATTTGGCAGGAAATATCGCAAGAGACCATCCGAGAGCTTTATAGATCTATGCCACGCCGTGTGGCAGCTTGTATCCAGGCTAGAAGTGGGTCAACACCTTATTGAACTTGTTACTGTAACTCTGCAATAAATTATTCCATTGTTCTGAAATTTTAATCATTTACTATTCTGTACATTGTCTTCCTATCCACCAATTTTCGTTTCAATCGGACAACTCCTTCTTGGTGCGTCGATTTTTTTATATATATACATATATATATACAAGCACGCATTAATATTTTTCAACCCTTATATCAAAAAAAAACTTACACCAAAATCTATTCCCTACCTTATTGGGTATTTTTTGCTAGAATTTGACATTTTTACAATGAAGCAAAGAATTGAAATGAGGGAACCGTTCAATGGATGAAAGAGAAATGATAAGAAAATTGCATTTATCATATATTTATCATTCGATGCAAAAAGAAAATGAAACACTCACTTTAAAAGCATGGAAATGTTTTTTTAGGTACGCTTC
Source organism: Parasteatoda tepidariorum (assembly GCF_043381705.1). Classification (NCBI taxonomy): domain Eukaryota; kingdom Metazoa; phylum Arthropoda; class Arachnida; order Araneae; family Theridiidae; genus Parasteatoda; species Parasteatoda tepidariorum. The sequence goes on along the minus strand of NC_092214.1, from coordinate 17,376,432 downwards.
TTTTCTCCCAAGGAAGTTTAAAAAGTTGCCTTAATAAGATGGTAAACATAACAGTGTTTCCGTTCAGATTGAATTATAGTACCACATATATTTAACCGGGTAGTGGAATAAAATTCAAAGAAAATTTCGCAGGAGTCAGAGTTGGAAAAAAAATTTATTCTTAAGATTAAAATAAGAAACAATGTGCTTGGTCTTATGAAAATTATTTAGACAAATATTTATAATTAATATTGAACAAAAATATTACTGAACTGAAAAGTGTGGCAGTTAAAGTTATAACTCATCACAAAGTCAATTAATTTTAACATTTGTGAGCCTATATTTGATTGAACTATTGAAACAGTACTTCAATTCCAAAATCAAATTTATTCAGCTCGTTTGAATAGTTAATTTAAAAGATATGCAAACGAATTTTATGCATCATTTCCTTGTTCCAGAGTGATCTTTATTGCTCTTTATTTATTGTTATAAGATGCTTATAAATTTGTGAGCGTGATTGGAAAATATGTATGTCTTATAGTCCTTTCTTTTAATAATTTCTTTCTCTTCTTATAATAATTTTGCACAATATAAATATTTTAAAGTTTATTTCCTCAACTGTTATGTAATAATATGAAAAGTAACTTCATATAAAATATATCTTTTATTCAAATCGTGCATACATAGAGAGAAATAAGTATTTTCTTAATTATAATATTAATGTTTTCCTAGAATTGGGTGAAAATTTTTATCGAGTGTAAGTCGAATATGAAGTCACAATCGGAATCCAACTCTCAAAAAATCCGCAGTCAGAGTCGAACCTTTCATCTACCTACTCCACAGCTCTGATATTCAGGTATAAAAAAGATGAATTTCCATTTGGCATATGACTCAACTTGACTCTGTATTGCAGTTAAGTTGACGATACAATGATTCAACTTACTTCAAACAGCGTATCTTTTGTCTGTCTATACAAAGTAATGTTGAGCGTAATATAATCAAAACATTATTGTCAAGCTGAATGTTTCATGCCAAACTGTAGTAAATTAAAAAAAACTTTAATTGTATTCAAAAAGGAGTCCCAAGATCCAGATTTAAGCTCGAAAGAGGCTTAAAATAAATTCGAATAAAGGATACAAATTCCAACCTTTCGTGTAATGTTTCGTATGAAGCATTTGTGGACCAACATAAGAAAGAACCTTTTCAATGGACTATTATTCATGGATGTGAGTGTTTGACTATGTGTGTTGCTTTATTCATAATCAAAGAAACAGTCTCCAGGTGTTGAAATGCCTCTTACAATTCTCTTCTTCTCTGAATAAAAAAAAAGTAATGATAATTTTCGTTTAGTCTTTTTTCTTACCCAATAGAAGACACGAACGCACCAAGAATAAACCGGGATGGCTGCCAGTAGGTTGACAAATGAAGACTAGAGGTAGGGATGGTCCTCATTTTCGAATTAGAACCGAAAATAACTCTTCAACTTCAGAACGTCCCTTTGTAAGAGGTGCATAAACTTTGCTTAACGTCTTGTCTGTCTCTACAACATGTTTCCATGGAGGCAATCGTCAGTCAACTTTTCAGCCTGAGTCGACGAGTTCATAAATTCCTGGTTTTGTTGTTTATTTAAAAACCACGGTGGATGCGGCAACAGTTAATACCTTTAAGTAATCGTGGCGTTTTTATTATGGATGGAAAATTTCCAAAGTTAACTGATAGGCTAGTCTTCCATCAAGTTATTTTGCCACTGTCGAAAGACTTGTTTTACTGAATGAAGTATCTTTAAAAGAACTAACGCGGTTTCCGGTTGAGAATTACATGGCATAAATCAGAGGCTATCGTTAATAGTGTGCGCTTTTTTATGCGTTTAAACTCTTTCGAAAATATTTTCCATGCAAGCTTCACTGTTTTACCATCTTTAACTTGGTAATTATTTATTTGTTCCAATTAAGGTTCCGTATATTATTGCAGATGTTCTAATTTGATAACAATTCATAGTTTGGATTCACTTATTTACATCTGAGGGAATACAAACACGTTTTACCGTTTAAAATTTTACTGTCTCTCACCAGACAACTACTTATTTGTTAGAAAAGAAGGTAGGTAGGAAAGAAAGCAGCGGAAAAACAAGCAACGGAAGTCTTAAAAGCATCCAGAAAAAAAGAGCACCATAAAAGTAGCAAAGTAAAAAAGTTCTTTTTGGTAACATTTAGGTATGTCGAACTATGGATCAGAATTTTACACACATTAAAGTCACTTAAATTTGGTGACAAATTAAAGCTTGAAGAATTGATTTATTGGCTTGAATTTGAAGATACTTTTTTACTAACGTATAGAAAATGAAATTATTCAAATTCACCGATCACAATTTTACTTTCTTTCACTTGACAATTAATATTTGGTCAAAAAAAGTGGTGTCGTTTTAAGTTTTATTAAAACATGTTCTGAGTTTTACACATATTACACAGGTATTCGAATTTGGTAACAAATTATATCATATAATATAAATTCCTTTTGCTTGCCTTTTTTTGAAAAACAGCTGTAGAAAAATAGTTTAAAACTGAATTTAATATAATTCTTAAATTTACATACTGAGCGTTTTGATCTCACCGCAATTAAAGTATATCGATAATATTTTTAAAAAACTATTTAATGGCGAGCAATATATTTTTCCATTTCATTTTTTACAGGGTGAACAACTTTGAAATTCCAATTAAGAAAGTGACGCAGGAATTGGTATACCATAAATTATTCTTGTATCAAACAATTTAAATAGTTTTTATTAATGAAAATCTTTATCATAAGTGAATCAGATAATAAGTCTTGCTATTTGTATGATCATCCTGATCAGTAGTTTCAATATATTTTTTGATCAGTAGTTTCCAAAAAAAAATTTTTTTTTTAATTCTAAAGGCTTCCTTAATGTGTCACTCTGCTTCAGATACAAATGCCGTTCTATCTTAAAACTTAGTTTTCAGTATTTTCAAACTTTTAAACAAGATGACTGCAGAGGTGATAGAGTGGACAATTTTGATAAATTTGACAAAAAAAGTATTATTTAAACATATCTTGTACTTTTTTTTATTAAACTTTGAACTTTTTTACTTTAATATTAATGGGTACTTAAGCTAGTTTTAACGTATAATTTTTTAAAAATATTTTTTGAAATAAAAAAGGCATTGGTTTTGTCCACAACAAATCTCATTATGTGGTAATAGACGCGTCATAAAATTGATAATGAAGAAGTCATAAAATTGATGATGTATAAAGAGAGTAAAAAAAATATTTAACTTTTAAAGACATTTTTGTTTATTTCACTGTTTATTTTAATCAATGTTTAAAGATACAAATTTTTAATTTGCATTTAAGGAATAAGTTAATTATGAAAAGTCTCTTGTAAAGAAGCTATTGTATTGAAAATCTGTTTTTAGTATATTTAGAGGAAAAAATATCAATAAAGCATCATTCTGCTTTTATTTTATAAATTAGTTTGATAAATAAATATTAACTAACGTGAGAGGTCATATTGGGCGTAAGAGGTAATCAAATTGTTAAAAAAAAATTTCATGAACGCATTTACAACTGCTATTTAAAATAATGAAATTTCATGAATAAATAACTTTTTTTTATCAAAACAAAACTTAAAAAAGATTAAAGTATTATTTTTTTCTCAATTTTCACAGCAAAAAAATAAATAAATTTATTAACTCAAGGTACAAAATACAATAAAATAATAAAATTTATTTAATTAAATATAAATTAAGTAAAATAAAGTGTATGTTATAAAGGATTTTTAAGGGGGAACAACGTAAAAACCGGTAAAAAAGAAGGATTTATTTTTTAATGGGGTTTGCAACTATTGCGAAAACTTAATAAACTTTATGTTATTGTACATTATTTGATCTTCATTTTATCATAAATAGTACAAAATATAAAAATTTACGAAATACAATGTTTACAACTTAGAGTTTATATTATTCATAACTTGCCGCACTCATAAGTAGATGAAAAATCCTCCCAATGTAGTTTTCTTGACGCGTAATGTTTTTAAAAAGCAACATTTTTTCTGAAAATGGCAGTGCCTTGAAAAAAAAACAAAATAATGACATAAAGTAAGTTACATTTTCATAGATCATTTAAAAACCAGTCAACCCAATTTAAAAGTCCCTACGGGCAAACAAAAAATATATTTATTCTGAACATAGTGTCAAACGTTAAAGTAAATCGGTTGAAAATTGTTCAAGTTAGAGATTCATCAAATACGAGAAACATAGTTTCGAGTAAATTGAGTTTAAACTTTTGTAATCATACAAATATATACATATAAATAAATATATAATATATACATATAATAAATACATATAAATATATAAAATTTTGTAACTAACTATAATACTTCAATACCAAGACTGTAAGATGCTTCTTCTGAGTCATTTTCAATACCCCTACCCCTCCATCATTTTTAATAATCTACCCTTTTTTTAATTTCTTTTTTTTTTTATTGATCTACCCTCATATGACGCCTCATTTGCAGTCAAAATTCTGCAGTAATCTTCATTTTGATCAAATTATTTCACTGTTGGGCCAACATTTGTCAATTTTTAAGTATTTGTAATTTATGGGCCAACAATTGTCAATCGACAACAACTACGTCTAATTATTCCAAAACTGTCAATAATCCTTTGGAATCTACATTAAAAATTATTAAGGCTAAGTAAGTTTCAATTTCAATTATTTATATTGAAATTATCATTAATTCTCTTTCTTCCATAATTTAAGTGGATTATTTCAATGAAATAGTTAAAATTGTAGTATTTTATTGAAATAATTTTTTTTATAGGAATGAGCAAATCCGTTCATCAACTAAGAGCACAATTCACTTGTTCTTACATATTACAGAGCGCCCTGCAATGCTCTTGACATATTATACTTCAATTTTTACATTTTTACAAAAATCTGTTCAATATTTTGGTAAAATAATCTTGAAAGAACAAACTATCAAAAAATTCAGTAATTTTTTGTCTTCATTTTTTTTAAAATTTTCCCCCTTAAATAAATTAGTTACTTCACGAAATCAATCCAATTCAGTAAATAAATACCAATACGAAGTGAGGTACAGGGAATATTCCACATTATAATGGAAAGTTTATTTATTATGTTAAATTTTAAAACAGTTATAAAGTTTAAATTTTGAAACTCTATTAAAATTTTAAGTAGAATGGAGAGTTTTAAATAAATCATTTACTGAAATTTTACATCAACCCAAAATTAATGTCGTTTTCATACCCTATTTAGATAACAATCAAGATTTAGGCGCAAACACAAGTTTAAGAAAAGGAAACATCCCCTAGCATGTCAAAAAACCAAAACTACATTACAAATTGCTTCTACAGTTAGCTAAACTTATCTCAACGTACATAATAAACACTCATTTCCCAGAAACGTTTACCGAATCCATCAACATTTTGTCGGAAAAGACTCCAAATCGAATGGGGGGATAGAGACGAGACAATTCGAATCCCTCTCTCTAAAATATCATCTTCCGCATCCTTTAGCACCCTTGCCGCGAAATACCGCACCTGGTGACGATGATTAGCGCCTAGCAGCTGCGCCAAAGAGTCACGCTCATCGCATTAGTCTGCCATGTTTCATAATATCTCTTTTGAGTTGTTTGGCTTTTATACAGCTCTATTTATCTCCAAACACTGCTTTGGGGATAAAATATTTCATTTATCCTCAGGAAGTTGGGAGATTAAGAAAATACTTTGAACATGGTTTTATAGAGTAAAAAAATATTGTTTAATTCGTAGATGGAATATTGCTGAGGGGAAAGGAAAAGTAATAAATTCTTTCCTTTTTTCTTAAGAGGCTTTGCTTTTTAGAGTTCACAGCTTCTTTCTTTTTTTTTTCATTTCTATTTTTCTTGTGTGTTGCTGCCTAAAAGTTATGAAAATTAATAAAAGATTAAAATGTACTTTTATTCAGTAAGTATATATATATATATTCTCAAATATTCCCTTTTGTTTCTCAAGTCATATGAAAAAAGTAAAATATTATTAGTCGTAATTCGTTCATAAAATAAGTCGAGGGTTTTCTCACCTTGCTTAAGGGTAAAACTTTAACTGACAATTACCGCATTCTTTAATCTGCTTTTAGAAGTGAATTATTAATTCTATAAACAATGAATTAGAAAAGAAATGCTACAGAAAGGAAATATAAAGAGATTTCGTAAAGTCAACCCAAAAAGTATATTACCATAGAAAATTAAAAGATGTATAACTTTCCCCGTTTAAGAAGCACAATTAAATACTAAATATTTCAACAGATAAGCAATATATATGAGTGATAATACTAGAGTAATAATTTTATAAAAATGAATACAAATTTAACACAACAGAAGTAGATAAATGGTTGTAGGCCGCTTTTCAATTAAAGTTTTTAGTTTTTTTCTTTTATAATATTTATGTTAAAGTTTATCTTAATTTAAAAAATTACACTGTTATCCTGAAGTTTTTAAGTACATATTATCTGGATATTATTCTCAAGACGAGGAAAACAGCCCCGTGTCATAGCAAACGTAGGCTGGTTAAAAAAGTAAAATGTAAAAATTTGTATTATGCAAAAAATGTATTTGTGGTTACAAAGAAACTACTTGAAAGCTACCAAAATGTAACATATCTGTGCAGAGAAGGACAGGACTGAAAAATTCAAAACTTGTTTGATTGCTGGAAGAAACTAAGAGGGGATTAGTAACACCATGAAGTGTTATTCACTGATCAAGCTGGTTCTCATATTTTTAGTCCCGTCTTCTTCACAACTAATTCGACAGATTTCGATAATGTTTTTGTTTCTTTATCGTTTTAATATTAGTTCGAAGTCATTAATATTTATACTTGTTTGCTTTATTTCTGACAAGGATAATAAAAATATATATTAAAGGCTGAGGTAATGGGACACCCTGTAAATAGTTTTTCGATTTTAAAAACAAATGTATTATTACTAAAAGTTGCTTTTTATATTTCTGACAAAATATAGTTTAGATGATAACTTTAGCAGGAAGAAAAGAGTCAAAATGCTAAATCGTGAAAAGTAATTTGAATCGAATCACTTTTCCGACAATTATTTAAAAAATAAAAAACGAACAAATATTATCACATAATGAGGAAAAAATTCTTACAAGACACCCATATAATTATGGATAAAGCCTTTTCTAGTTGAAAATAAAAATAAAATTTAAAAAAAAGAAAATTCTGATGATAAACCCCAAAATTTATAGTATTTAAATAATTTACTTCATTTAATAATTTTTATGTTCGTTATGTTTATGGCTTAATATAAATTCTGGTTCTTAAAATTGGTGTTCCAACATTTACTAAAAATACAACACAAAAAATTAACTAAACGCCGTACTCGGAAGAACCACGTTATAATTTCAAGACTATTCTTCAGAATATATCATTCATTTTACCATTTATCTGGTATTTTAAAGACATTGTCAGGACTTTTAACCCATTATAACTGCTTGCACTCTGTTTACCATGCTTTCATTTATAATGGAGTCATTCTGCTGATTGGAGTTATAATCACGCCTTCTAACTATTATATTTTCCGATTATAATAAAATTATTGTTTCTTTTAATTTTTACCATTGATTTTTTTTTCCTCATATATATTTTTCAATTAAAATAGAGTGGTTCAAAACTAACTTCTGTGGCTTCAAAGTTATTTAAATCATAATGGTATTTCTGTATAGTCCCTTTGATATAGCGAAACTAAACTTATGTTTAATACAGATTTCGCTGCCACCAAGAGTAATACAAAATTTTGATACAAAAAAAAAACTTTTTTTAATCGTATTTATTTTAAAGCCACTTCAATGTCCACGAAAATGTTTTCTACACTGCATCTCTTCAAAAGAATATTTTTAGTCGCATTTAAAGATTTAGTACAAATTTGCCGAGATAAAAATCTAGTCTTTAATTTATTTTATGAAATGAAATACGTATAACACTTTTATACTAATTTTGTGCATTTTGAGATAGAGAGCCTTAAAGTTTAATGTATATAATTGTTTCCCTATCATGTTTAATGGATGGTACTTTTTTGTTTTGACTGGCTGGGACTGAAAATAAAGCTTTTTTGGTGGTTAATAATTGTTTCGGAGAATTTTTTTTACACGCTTCATAGAAATATCAACGAACTGTTTGATGTTTTTACTTCTTAGAATGAAGTTATTTAAACGAAACTTGAATTCTTGTTTGCTTGCCAGCTGATAAAACAATTCAGGGATGTTTTTAAAAGGCATGATATAAGATCTGACAGTTAGGTTTAAATTTAGTTTATGGTAAACATTTCTAATTAAATTTATGGTACCGTCCAGTGACATAAAATATTTAAATTTGTTTTGAATGAATTCCTTGAAAAATTCTTTTTTTTAACCAAATGGGCCAGTTTCTGACATTCATTCATTCTTGTTAATAACACCAATTTTTTTTTCTTTTTTATAAGGAATACTTTCCAGATGTTTCAAAATAAAAAAGAGAATAAAGTTTCAATTTGATAATTTGATGATTACTACAAGTAGAGAAGAATTTAGCACGATATTATAGCCAAAGTGAGTTAGTTTATAGTTGAACGACTAACGAGCATTTTTCGACTATCCTGAGTGCTCTTTCTCTTGTTGCTCTGCCTCTGATTAGAGTACTAATTTCAATCATTTACTACATATTGCCAAAATTATCTCTGTTTTATAGTCAATCAAAACTTCAGCCGCATTTGGACTAGCTGCAAATTCAGAGTTGAATTCGAATACTGTCTAAATGAAATAAAATGAAACGAAATATTATGGCCTTTCAGTTCAAAATCGATTGTTTGCATATTAATAGTTTGTATCTGTTTAAATTTGAATGAAAAAAAAATCAGTACGGAATTTTACATTTAAATTGGCATATAAGGCCATTGAAATACTTTTGAAGATTTCACAATCTATGCTTTCAAAATATTTAATAAAATCAACAAAACATCGAAACAATTAAAATTCAGATTACAATACGTACAATTTTGTAATCTACAAATAAATCTTGGGATATATGCTGTAACCCACACATCAGCAATGTCCCAAATAGTGAAATCTATAGGTTAGGTGCGTCCAAAGTTATCAGGATATAATAATATCAGTATTATAGTTAAAGTGTATATGGTATAAAGTAAAACGAAAATAGTATCAAATCTGGTACTTATTAAAATTAGTTAACATTATTTTCCAACCATTGTTGAAAGTGCCCTTCAACTTTTAGACAGAAAGGTAGTTTGAAAAATGTTATATACAAATTTAAAAGTCTCTCTCGGTTGCGTATTGTATAATTCCAACATGAATAAACTTTAACTTTCTTTTATTTTTTAGCAACAGCACTTGATGCATACATCATTCGCTGGAGCATGCAAACAGTTCACTCAAGCAAACTGGGAGAATGAACATTGGACATAAATTAACATCTAAATAAAACATGTAACATGAAAATATTAAATGGTTATACAAATTCAAACTATGGCAAAACAACGTTTAAATTATTAATTAAGAATAATGTTGTAGTGGATTTGAATATTTTATTATTATCGACTGATGAAAATAAACAGTTTCTGAAAAACATATTAGAATTGAATTATTCAAATTTTCAGATTCGAATGTTTTCGAAATCAAATGTTTTCAAATTCAAATTTATTCGCATTCCTGAAACAATTGATTTAAAGGCAACATAAAGCCTAATTCAAAATAATAATCATTTTGATATTGATTAGAAAGGAATTAGTTTGCAATGGGTTAGAAAAGATGATGCAAATCATTGTTTTGATACTGATTCAAATAATCGTTTTGACACTGATTCAAAATAATTATTGCTGATTTTGATGATGATACTGATTTGGAATGAGGAAAAGAATTAAAGTTCAATTTTACAAATTATCATTCAATATCAAACCAATTCAGCGTGACTCTCAATCGACATACTTTATTTTTATCAATAAATTTGCATAAATTTTGACAGTTATCTTTGACACAAAATTAAAAATATTCGCATTAAATCATCAGTGTCAAAGTGATGACCTGTATCATCATCTCGAATTAGTACAAGCTAGACACTTATTTTAAGAGTCACGAAAAATTGAATGGAGGGAGAATTCTAGTCATTTGTACCTCCCAAAATTAATCTTTCACCAATTTAGACGGGTCAAAACCTTAAGATAACATAGTGCAATAGAAGAATTCCATGGCAAAGATGTCTTTAACAGAAGAATCCAAATATGTGACACTAAGAAGAGTGTTACTGAATTTGTCAAGCTTTTTCTTAAAGGTCACCTGAAGATAAACTGAGGGCACATAAACCTTTCAGTGGTTGAAGCATCCTTTTACGGCCTCTTTCTGTAAACAAGCAGAAATTGTTTTGCTACTTCAATGATATTCTCTCAAACACTTGCACTCACTTTGCGGGAAGCTTTAATTAAATCATTCATTAAACTTGTTTTGAAAAATAAGTAGTGTATGTTGATATTACTTAGTGAAACCAATCCTATAGAATTTTTTAAAAAATTTCAGTTAAAAATATTAAATGTTGCTTTAAAATAAATAATTAGTAGTTTTTTAACGAAAATAATACTAAAAAAAGAATTTTTTTCATATTTTTTGCATTAAAAATTTCAAATTAGATGTCAAATTTGATGTTGATATTAGATACTTAGTGAAAAAAAACTATAGTTTTTTTGCCTAGAGTTTTTACATTTTTTTCTGCTAAAAATATTAAATATTACTTTAAAATAAATAATTAGTTGTTATTTAAATAAAATAATATTAAAGAAAGAAGTGTTTCGGATATTTTTTGCGTTAAAAATTTCGAATTCAAGAAAATATATTTTTTTAATTATTGTGGAAAAGAAGATAGGACATTTTTATTGCTTAATTTATTATAGGGTAATTACAATCGATGCCTCACAGAGAAACGAAGAAACAAGAGCTATGACTTAAAGACGGAAGAAAGAAATCTTTAAAATCTTACTTTCCATTTTTTTGAAAAATAAAAAAAATAAAAATTTTATGACTTAAAATTTAGAAATTAAAAAAAAATAGAAATTGAGATAATGTGAAAGTGCCGGCAAACTAAGGGCGCAATAAAAAATAAAATCTTACATTACACAATGATGCACTTCAAAATGTCTAACTCTAACTTTCTAGTCAAACTGAAAATGTAGTTTTGGGGGAAAATAAATAATAAATTAGAGCGAGATGACAAAATATTGATTTACTGATGATCTCTTGGGTTTAACATCAAAAGTATTCTCTTTGCCGAATCTATCTAAACGGCAGGTGAAAATTCAACTTAAATAGATTTCTTCTCGTCTTTTTTTTTATGTTAATATCTAAACATTATTCGAATTGAAGTCTGGAGTAGATTAAATATTTTGCTATTGACAGTAGCAGTGTTTCATCAAATTTCGCTCGTAATTTACCAGGATAATAAGACAAATATTAAGACATGACATTTTCCTTCATTGAGTCACTAATGTTTTAAAACTTGCTTCCTTAAATATGTTGAATATATAAGAAAATAGAGCTATCTAAACTTAAATACAAGTTCATATGAAAATCACTCTATCCAGGAATGATGATGTATATGGAACACAAAATTGTAGCACAAAATTATAACACAAAATGATAACATAAAATAGATTCGTAACTTAGTTAGAAAAAGGTTTTACTACAGAATCAGCATAGACTGTTGCGAAAAAGCATTTTTAGCAGAGTAAAAACAGTAAATTAAAATAGAAAGTGAAGGGAGATAGTATTAACAGTCGTTTAAAAAAAATGCTTCATGTGGTGGGAAAACAAGAAAATGTATTATAAATTGAACGTCACATTTAATGACACGGAATCAATTATCAATAATTAAAAAAACTTTAAACATTAAACTCATTTATCTCATATTAACTCATATAACTCAAGGACATATCAGGAAATAAATCACGTAAAATATCCAAAATCGAAATAAACACGCCAACACGCTCGTAAAATATTCAAATATGGAATCAAATGGTACTTTTTTGGAATGATTTACTACTTACGACTGAACCACAGAAAAAAAAGCTCCCGAAAAAAAAACACGGGACAAAAAGTCCCTGAAGAGAAGCACCTCATAAACTATTACACAAGTTTAACGTCCAATTTCATTCGGGAAGTTGAACCAGAATTTAATGTAATTAAATAATTACTCGAAGGTGATTAAATGTTTTTAAACAATTTATTAATGTGCAAAATTTAATTTGAAGTTGACTGGAAGTAACTTTTAATAATTTATTCATTTTTCACATAACTATACAATACATAATGTTATTATAAAAAATTTATCAATTTAATCAATTAACAATAGATTTTCAGAAACTTAATTATTTGATACGTTAAAAATATAAACCAATAATTACAAAGTATTTCAATTTAACAGATTTTTTCTTAAAAAAAGGACCAGTTGAGTAAGTATCATTGGTATATTATTGTTATATTACAATACAATAAGTGCAATTATTGAAATTTAGAATAATTTTATGTATGAAACATATGTCCCTTCCACAAACTTCACATTAATCCTTGTATATTAATTAATTCTTATGAAACATCTGATTTCGTTCGAATAAAGATTTTATTACATTGAATTCTGGCTCAACGGCCTGCATTGAATAAGTTGTTAAATTCCTGTCTTTTCTAGGGAAGTCTTTTTTTTCCCTCGGCATTTTCTTCTTCTCCCAGTCTTCCTTTGCCGGTGTTCTTTTTTCCGCCTACCCTAACGACTATACCACACGTGACACAGCAGATTGTAAAAAAAATTCTGCACTCATAGTTGTCAACAACTCTCAAAAATTCAAATTTAGGAAAAACATATACGTAATAGTCATTCTAAGACGAAATTTTTGTTTTACTTTTCATATTTCATTAAAGAAATACTGGAAAAACATCGTTTTTATAAATTACTATAACTTATAATTACTTTATTTAAATTGCCATAAAAAGTCATTTATTTCAATTAAGATGATATAATGCAATATAACTCTTAGCTAATGATGATCTGCAATAGTATTTTTCTTGTTAATCTGTTTCTTGAAAGTTTAAAGTATTTTTGTAGTGAAATGTCACGAACGGTGCATTGCTCGATTTTCACGTGTTTTTCATGAGTGTGAAATTTAAAAAATATATATATTTCATTATTTATTCAGCATATATCGGTACAAAAGCTACTACAAAGCATTTACAAAAGTTTTATATTTCATGAAAACAAATACAATGATTCAATTGGCTAAGCTCATTTATTTATTTCAAAAAAAGTATTTATGCAATCTCAGCTCCATCCCGCACATGGCGCTTTCTTTAATTATTATAAATTATGTATTTTTAAGGCTTCCAATAATGCATTAGTCTTAAGAATTGTGCATAATTCATAAAACTTTTACCAAATTTCTATTTTCAAGAATAACAACTGCAATAAAATGCAACCTATAAAGAAAATTCCCCACACGTGACCATAGCGCCCAAACTTTAAAAAAAAATGTTAAGCACTGAAATTTTTAAGGCTTGATGGGAAGATTTTTTTCTCAATAAAATAAAATGATTTTAGGGACTGATTAATGATATCTTACTGTAAGATAACATTTGTTAAGAAAAAAAAATAAAAAATTGCTCACGCATCCATTGAAATCACGTGATTAGACACAAAAACACACATTCCTTCTCAATAAACAAGCCTCTTTTTTGATAAATTAACCTCCAAGACAGCCACAATATGAAATATATAGTTTTAAACGTTTTGTCAAAAGCTTGGTCAAAATATTTTGCGTGCTTTGCTATATTCCTGAGGCCTATTGTTAAAATCGCAAAAAAAAAAAAAAAAAAGCGTTTACATCCATTTATGAAACTCATTTACCCAAAAAGAAATCCTTAAAAATAACATTCAATAATTATTTATAATTATTTATAATTTGCCATTATCTAATTTAATAATGAGCAAAATAAATGAAAATTGAAAAATATAAATTTTTTTAAATCCCTTGAAGCAATATAATTTTTGTTTTTAAAACTTAATATTTTCCCAAAATCAGTCGAATAGCTTTCGAAAATTTAATTTTAAGAAACAACGCTTTTTTCAGTCTTTATATGTTAGATATCATTCATTGATTGAATTCAAACGTCAGGATTTATAAATTAAATTTGAATTGTTTAAAGGAGCAGGAAAATTTTTATATCTTACTCACTAAAATGTTTTCAAACATAGTTATATCAAAAGAATATATTATATATATATATATNATATATATATATATATGTAAGTAAGCTTTAAAACTCGGTTGAAATATTATTTAATTAGGGCAATTAATTTATAATAATATAATTCGAGTTACAAAGCGGATTAGTGCAACTTCTGTAAATTTTTGTTTAATTTGTAAAACCCAACAAGTTACATTGTTAGAATTTTCATTCTAAAATTACGATAAAAATAACCGGCAATAGTCTGGTCATACAATTAACCGTTAAGTGAATGGTGAAAAACATTTTTTACCTTTACGGTTTTAAAATCGCTTACAACTAGTATGGTTAAAAAACCATATAGTTTTGTATTCATGGTTTTTTAACCATTTACAACCAGCAGTGTTTCGAAATCGTAAAAAAGGAATTTAACTGGAAGTGTGGTTAAATTAGTTTTTTAGTTTGTCTTATTGTTTCATCTATCGTAAGAGATGGGAAATACTTGACATTTCTACGGTAGGCAGCTGTATGGTGCTGCCATCCTTGCTTGAATGAGAATATCGTAATCTAATAATCCAGGGTTACAAATTGGGGAAACACTTCAAGTGTTAATATGAATGGAGAAAATATTGTGAAGTCAAAGGTGGGATTCGAACCCCCGTACTGTCGGTAACGAGATTGACAGATTAGTCGGCTATAATATGTACCCAGCTGCAAGGAGCTAAATGTCTTCATTAAGTGTGCCTAGTATCTGCAATAAAATTCTAGTTGTTTAACAGTATTAGGTGAAAGTCCTTAATAAACGGTTTTTCTCAAAATAAACAGTTTGAATCCTCTTATTTATGGTTCTTTGACTGTTTTGCTTGAATATGGTAAAGTAACAGATAAATTAGATAAATTGTAATTTAAGCAATTATCCGAGACATTTCTGCCAGTACACTATGAAATACAATAAGTGGTTTAGTGTAATATCTGATATCTTATTCTGTTTTACTTATAAAATTCCAAAGTGTACTGTGAAGTACAATTAAGTGTGTTAATGTAACTTCTGATAATTTTTCCTATTGTATTTATGCTATTCCTATATCGTGGGAAAAGACTTTTGAATTCGACTTGCTATATTTTATTGAGCTATAAATTTAAATTATTTGTTAAAGCTATTTTTTTTTTAAAAAAAAAGGTTTTGAGTAACTTATTTCTTTATTACTAGTTTTTAGTAAAGTAAATAAATAAACAAAAATAAGTTTTTAGTAAAAAGAAAAAAAGAAAAAAAAAGCTTTTTTAGTTTTTCTGGGGTCTCAAATATTTTCAATATGTTTTGTAATTTTGACGAAATATTGAACACATTGAGCGATTTTAATGAACACCAATGTGTCAAATTAACTTAATAATTTCACAATCGATTGCACATCACAACTAATTAAATATCAGATGATAAAACTTCGTTAAGAAGTACAAATTTTAGACAAAATACGCTTGGTAGTTCTTTTTCTCATTAGCATAGTTTACATTTAAAATATGGAAAAAATATTTTTTTTTAATATTTTATTCTTTTTTCCTATGCAAACTGAGGCTATATTTAGGCTTAAGGATATTCGGCACTCCAAAGAGCCTCTTCTAACACCTGCAAAGCAATATGAACCCCAAAATTATTTGCGTTTTAGTAAAGAAATGTATGAACATGATAAAATAAGAGGAAACGCAAGAGTGATTAACGACTTGAGCAGGAATGGGCGTTCTGTCTTCTTCGTTTGTTTTTGCAGCCATGAAACAAGTGACCCCATCCTTTGGTTCTGTCGTATTTCATGTACTACTTTTGAAGTTAATGTGCCGCTACCATCGCATCTTTGAAAAGGGGATCATCCAAAAAGTAAAAAAAAAATTTCAGTGTTGATGTTGAAACAGAAAATATTTTATACACAAATATATATATATAGATAGATAGATAATCATTTTATGCATATTTATCTTCATTCCGAATGATACATAAATTGATTTGTATTTATATTTTTTACTATTATTTCTTTAAAGGTTGCTTTTGTCAATTCACGGAAAAAAGTGCCGATTAATAAAAAATTCTTAATTAAATTATTTAACAATAGTCTCTCAGGAGCTTAACCTTTTAATAAATTTAAAATGTAAACAAAAAGGATACTTATTTCTATTTAATACAATTTTAGAAAAAATAAAAATTTGTTGAAAAAAATATTTATTTTTCTCGTAGTATACCATGTAGTTTAACGATTTTATTGTTAGCGAATTTGTAAATTTACTAAATTTCTTTTTAAGAAAAACCTAAATAAGTTATTACTCTACAGTACATAAAACTTATCATAATTGGAGCCTTATTTAATGATAATAAATAAATTAACCAATAAATAAATTACATTCAATTTGAGTTTAACAGCCCGATCAGACTTAGTCGACCCGATCAGACGTATCATGAAAAGAAAAAAACACTGAAAAAAAATCAGTGAAAAAAACACGGTTTATAACGAGTTTCATATAAACCGTGCTTTTTTCACTGATTTTTTTTTCAGTGTTTTTTTTTCTTTTCGTGATTCAAATCATGGTATCATAGTATCATCATGGTATTATCATGGTATCATCATGGCATAGAATTTTTCTTCAAATTCTTTTGAAGCTCAAAACAAAGATATTGAAATTATTAAGAATTTCTCTAAATTTCATTCTAGCTACTTATCGAAAAGCCGAAATTCTTATCGGCAAAGAGATGAAGTTAAGACAGCACGTGTTGATATAAAATAGTATAAGCAATCCATTCATTTCTTATCGCTTTTAGTATCCCTTTTTACTATTTGCCGAAATTGTAATTTATAGAATTTCTTGACAGATAAATTACTGCCTCAGGATTGACATATGCTTGTTGCAGTTTCTACACTTTGAAACAGTGTATCATTTCACAATTAACTTCTTGATATTTTGATAAAAGTCTAGATAGTTCAGTTTCAACTCTGTAGCAGTTCTCACCGATAGCTTACGTATATCATAATAAAAACTTAAATAGGTTGATAATTAAATTATTGCTGATTGAATCATGGTAAACATTTTGAAATATAAATACATTTGCGATTCATCTTTGTATCCCGCTTTTTCATTAATATTATGTACATTTCTTCTCTAAATTGATAAAAACAATTCAGTTTAAATATTTCATAACGGCAAAAAGGTTACCATTCGTTGATTATTAATAATTTAAAGTAATTTACTGCATCTTCGGAAAAATTGGAGCTCGATTATTGTTTAAGGAAAAAGCACCATAATAATAATAAAATTATAATAATAAAATAATAATAATAAAATAATAATAATTAAATAATAATAATGAAATAATAATAAAATAATAATGAAATAATAATAATAAAATAATAATAATGAAATAATAATAATGAAATAATAATAATGAAATAATAATAATGAAATAATAATAATAAAATAATAATGAAATAATAATGAAATAATAATAATAAAATAATAATGTAATAATAATAATGAAATAATAATAATAAAATAATAATAATGAAATAAGAATAAAATAATAATAATAAAATAATAATAATGAAATAATAATAATAAAATAATAATAATGAAATAATAAAAACTAAAAAATAAGGAAATAATAATAATAATAAAATAATAATTATAAAATAATAATAATAAAATAATATATCTAAATAAAGTGCTTTTGTTTAGTTATTTAGAGAAGTAAGATCGCAAAATCCAAACTAGCACTAAAATTGAAAAGTGTGTATTTATTTTATTCCATATTTAATCTATTGTTCAATTTATTGAATAATTTAACAACATGCATATTAAAAGTCAACATTTAGTCGCTGAAACACTATAAACACAATTTGAAACGTTACAAACTAAATCATTTTCATCTAAGTTTTTTTTCTTCTTTTTGGCTTTTATGCTATCTGTCATTAACACGCGAAATAAAAATCTGAATTCTTAGTGTACTTAGATTAATGCACTAAAAATCAATATACTAATTGTTCAGATTTTACTTTCTAATTTAATACATTTTTCAAATTTATTTACAAAATGGCTATTAAGACAAGTTTGTCAAAGTGGAAATTAAGAAGAGGCACAACATACGAAATCACAAAAAAATAATACTTACATAACAACAAAGATTTTTCAGATAGTTCAGTTTTTAAATTAAATTAATTTAACAATTTCAGTTATATTGCAAGTAAATAAATATCATCAGTAAAGAAATATTTGATATTTAATTCGACCCAATTGTAACCTTTAATATTTCTTTAGTTACTGATAATTATTTCCTTCCCGTGGGTCTAAGCTCTCTAAGTAGGGAAGTTCAACCCTAATTATAAGCTCATGAGAAATAATTAAAGAAATGATAGCTTATATTAAACAAAAAAAGAAAATAATAGAAAATAACATTTGTTAAACATTATACGTAATTAAGCAATGCCAACTTGGAAATTTTGTTATGTTAACAAAAAAATATTTTCGTAAAAAGCAAGTAGAACCTCGTATGTTTGACCCTATTTGTAATTTTATAATATAGAATGCGTAACCAAAGCTATTAGAATTTCATTTAAATAAAAAATAATGAAAACCTTTTTATTTTAAAAAATTGACATTTCATTGTTCTTTCTGCAAATTGATAAATTTTATAATAATCCAAAATTGCTTACTTTAAATTGCAAGTCTTTTTAACAGTGGCAGTTTAGTTAATGAAAAAAGTAAGCATAAATTGCAAGAAATGTTTAATTTTCAATCTAGAAGTGAGCATTTATTTCATTATAAACTTTTAAAGCACAGATTTTTTTTCATTCCAGATATTTTTCGTGGCGTAGATTTTTTCAACACAAGCTCTTCAGTTGTTCCTCTTTTAGAAACATAAAGTGCTAACAAAAATGTTTGTATTCCTTGCAATATCTGGAAAATCGGCAAGATTTTCAACATGCCTGCAGTGTAAAAAACTATAGTGCAATATCTTTCCGAATATGATCCAACTTCAATGTTGGAGTGTTTTTATTTCGTCTGGAATTGTTTACCATCCATTAAGAGTTGGCAAGTATTAGCGGTTGTCTTCAATGTTGCTTTCATCAGCAGAAACTAAAATTCTCCGTTAAAAATGTGCATGTATGATTTAAGTTGTGATTTGTAAAAACTGTGGTCCGAATATGATGTTGAACAACGCCAAAAATTGTGTGAAGGGAGCCCTTTATTCCGATTTAACACTAAATGGAACGTTCATATATGATTTAAAGGAATGTAATTTAATCTAAAAACTTATAAAACAATTAGCTTACAGCAAGTTCTCACAAAACAAGAATTAGTCGGTTGTTAGTAATTTGTTGCGATCTCTTTAAATGATTAGTTGTTCGTCGTTAAAATAAGAATACATGTTTTTATTTGGGTAATATAATTATATTAACTGTATTAAGTGATTTTAACCTGCATAATTTCCATTAGCTTCCATTCTGTTAAATCTTGTTCGAGTTCCTCTTTATGTTTTTTCTGTAATTTTCGCATGTTGGATTAACAAAACTAGTTTTATTTCGAAAACTAGTGAATATATCATTCTAAATTAATGATTCTTACTTCATATTGTATCGTTATATTACACTTACTGATTCTTATTTAAATCTTATTTCAATACAATTATGAATTTTAATGTAATTGAATGTGAATAAAATACAAATGATAATAAAATACAAATGATGTAAATGAAATTCTGATAAAACTCTTGTACTATATGGTAATGACATTTCTCTATGGCGTCATGATAAAATTGCCGCATTTATCATATAAAACAATATTTTATTTATAATTTTACTAAAATCATTATGAAAGTGCTTCAGTAAAAACTATCGAGCTCCTTGTTCTTCCCATAGAGCCAGAAACACGGTAAATGTTATCATATTTTGGTAGTTTTAACCAAACTTTTTTCTCAATGTGAAAGTAAAATTCTATTTTCAGTTTTCCTTTCTTCTCTTTTTTTGTCAAATATTTATGTCGAAGAATTCGTTTTCAATTTTGTCAAATGATTATGAATCTGGATTCTTAATTTCATTTATTCCTTTTAAAAATGATTAAAAGGCATATCGAATTATGTTTTTAGTTTTTTTTTTCTTTTTTTTTTTCGTCTTTTTTTTTAACAATGAGTTTTTATGCTTCCAATTTGCGAACTGTTACGAGTGTATTTTTCTATTAAGAAGTAATCAAATTTTTTAGCTCCTTATACAAAAATTTATCAACCCATGAATAAATCAATTTCTAAGCGTAGAATAATTTATAGGAACACAAATAATGCGGAAATTTAACTTTACAATCATCTGAGGACAATGGAATAAACCCACCTCATTAATTATTATATAAATTTAACGACCGATACAATTCCGGCTATTGAATCCAATATAATTTAATTAAATAAAATAATTATTCAAACGTAATTAAATATTTATAAAAAAAATAATACCTAAGGATTAATTTATAGTTTACGGAAAGGAAACCATTCCCACTTCATTCTGTTTCTTAAAAAAATTGATTAGAAACTCTTCAGCAGTTCTAGAATTGCTCAAAATTTTACTAATTACATTTATTGTACTATGATCTAATAATACTTTTTCAACTATTTATCAGTATTTTATTATATATATATATATAAATTGTATTAATCACTTGATCACTTTTGTCAACATTTTTAACTTATCAAAAGATTTACCCCCTGAAAGATTACAGTTAATTGGTATTATTATATTACTATTATATACTATACAATTCTATTTTATAATATATAATAGTATTTACAATAAAAAATACATAAAATATTACAAATTTTGTTCAGTAAACTTGAAGTGCATCTTAAATATTTTTGTATATATAAATCTAATTATGATCGTATTATTATTATTTTACATTATATTCGGGTTCAACTGCCCGAACGGAATCGCAAGTTACATTAATATGTAAATTAATGAGGTGCTATTTTCCTTGATTCAGTTTCAGTATATTGTGATTTTCTTTGGGTGTCACATAATTTTATAGTAATGTATATTCTGTTTATAGTTATGATAAGTCGACAATCTTTTTAACAGTAGTTCTAAACCTTTTTTAATACTCGCAGATGCTTATTTAAACGTATATGGGGGATTTTGTTTATTTTTTCGCCCATAAAAGTCTTCAGTTTTTGGGACTGAACATCGGAGGTTTCCTGTTTGCTAAGATATTCACCAACAAGACAGACATTGAGCAAAGGTAACGAGTCGTAGCCGCGAATCTTGCCACATATCCTCAACCTCGGAGAGAAGAAAAAAAAGTCTTGGGAAAGGTCACATACTCAACTTTCTTAGATGCTTTGTATACGGTCGGATACCTCTGCTGAAACACTGTGTATTTTGTTTCGGTTTTAATGACTTCATTCTCTTCTTACAACAGCTTTGTTTCAAATATTTTGAATTTACACTTCTTTTTTTTATTTTAGTTATTCTAATGTACAATTAGAACTATAATTTTAATGTGAAGGTGGTCTCAAAATGCATGAAGTTTCAAACTTTGCGGTATTTGTGTAATAAAAGACAGCGGAACCGATATCTCATATTTATTCAAACTGGAGCAATCTACGAAAGAACAACGCGTTTCCACGGGGAGGAAATATTGTGAACATTGTTGAATTATTTTCTACTAATTTTCTACATTGGTGATCAAAAATGGAAAATCATACGAACCATTTTCTTTGCTTCTTTTGAAATTTGAAGTACATTCGTCCCCACTTAATCGCATATCGGATAATCGAATAACCGCTTATACGAATAAAATTTAATGGAACCAAATCATTTTATATGAAACTAATGTTAAACTTCCCTGTTTGAACTGTTATTTGCCTCTTTTTGCCCCCGCCAAATTGCATAAAGTGGTACTGAAATGAAAAAAAAAAAAAAAATATTAATTTTTGAGAATTGTTTCACCAGCTAAAATGGAATTTCCCTTTTACAGATAAAATAAGGATACAATAGGTGGTCATTTTAATAGAAACTTCTTATTTATTAGTAGATGTTTAGGGTAAAGTTGAAAAATTTATCAAATCTTGCTGCCAGTTTTATACATTGAAGTAAACGAAGGGGGTTGGACTTACTTCACACACATCATTTAGAATGTAAAAAGGAGCTAGAGTGATTTGTTTTGTGGTCAAGACTTGTGGTCCCCACTTGATGCATATTAGCTTTGATAAGAAAAAGTTTCAATAACCTAATACATTAGTGTACAGAGTGTCTTCCTATTAAATAGAATAATTGCTTAATCCAGTGAATAACTCTGAATTGGTTGCAAGTTGAGAGCGAAAAGGAATGATTTAAATTAATCGGAAAAAAGAAAAGCAATGAATCTTAGAAACAATAAATTTTAAAAAATCCTTAACTAAAATAGCGCATTAATTTGGAGTTTCTCAAGTTTCGAAGATTTAAAAAAAATCTGAATGTGTTTGAAAGGAATATGCACAAGTCATAAAAATGTCAGTAGAAATTAAAAGGGAATGTCTAATTTTGATAAATTGATGAATTTAACGGGTATAAAAAAAACAGTCTTAAATTATAGATTTTTTCTGAAGGGATATATAATATTTTAGCACCTACATTATACTTTTCACTGACATTAATTTATTTTTATGTAACTTTACATGACATTTATATTTTATAATACTAACGCAAACAGTTTTAATTATAATTGTTTATTGATCATAAAACTGAGTTTATTTAATCAAAAGGCTATACTATGCATTAAATACCATTAAGAAGTAAAATTTTGCAGAAATTCAGGATGTAAGATAGAATATTGCACTCCCCTCTTAATCGAATAACCCGCTTAATTGCATTGATTTGACTGGAATCGATGGTATTCCTTTAAGCGGGGTTGACGTACATGCTAATAAGTTCACTCACACCATAAACATGAAAGGAAAAAAGAGCACCGTTAGTAGCAATATAAATTTAACAAGTGATTCAATTTGAGATTGTTGAATTAAATTAGACATTTTTAAAAATATATTGTAATTATTCTCTAATTCTCCAAAGAATGATTTTGATAAAAATTTAAGAAATGATAATAATAATAGAAATTAGGATAAGTTTTAATAATTTTTTTAACACTTTTTTTAACACTTGCAATAAATAATACTGAAAACAAGCTAAAACACGGGTATTTTTTATTCAACATAACATGTGAATTTTAAAGTCTAATATTTCAGTTGCATCAAAAATAAGAAACAGTGTTATATATTTTTTTAAATTTTCAAAATATCTCCTAAAATATTTGTAACCATTTTTGCAACCAGATAAACAATCCTCCCTCTCAAGCAAAAAGGACAATAAAAGGCATGCATTTTTTGAAATATTTCAAAAATATTCCAGATCATAATAATATAAATATTCTAATTATGAAAATTGTTAATTTTCCAGCTAATATTTTAATTCACATCAAAAACTTACGCATTAATTCTGTATAATTCTTAGATTTCTGAAATATCTCATATAAAATCTTTGCAAGCGTTTTTGGAAACTAAATAAATGATGCTATGTTTCCCTCCCCCCTTTAAAAGGCACGAACATTTTTAAAAACATTTCACAATTGTTCCCTTAAAGGACTCAACTGATTAAGTATCAAGTTTTGCTCTCAACGAAGGAAATGTAAATTAAGATAACAAATGAAGATGAATTATATACTATTTATAAGTAAATATTTCTAGGGAACCAAAATAAATTTCCCCTACTAAGTTTTGTGCATAGTTTTTTTTTAAAAAAAATATTTTCGAAAGTATGACATCCGTCTCTTATAATAATGATTAGCCATTTCCTGGCCATAAATAGGAGTGGAACTAATTTTTGAGTTCCAAGTTTGTTTCTGTCGTCCGCAAACAACACGCAGGAGCTTCGCTTGTTTACCGACATGTGTCATTGAAATCTTCCCCACACTGTTAATGTGCCGTAATATTGCGTCCTTTTTCAGTTATTTTTTTCCTCGCTGTGAATTTTAGAAAGCTATGTAAGTACTTATACTGAAGTCCAAACTAAATGCTGGATAGAGAGACATATTGGGGATAATGGATAAATGTTATTCATTTGACTAGAAATTAACATGGAGAGAATTTAATCTAAATAATAAACGGTTCTTTTATTGAATATTTAAAACAAAGTGAATTTTGTATTATTTTAAATTTTAAATCAGTTTCTTACAACAAAAAAAATAAATAAAACGCTAAACTAATTTATATCCAAATGTTACAATTTCGATTTTATAAAAAATAAAAAAATCGAGTTAATTATGCTTATTTAAAAATTATCTTTTCGTGATACTCAATTTTGAGTTCAGTTTTAGTCATTACATGTTCTAATATAATTATATTTATACTGATTTTAAATTATCTTAAAAATAATTAAATGACAATATTAAGTTTTGTGTAAGTCATTCATTAATGATTCTTAAGATACACTATTTTTTTCCAATTAAATCAACTCAGGATTTTTTTATGAACTTTCATTGAGCATTTTTACATGTAAGACAAACTTTATTGTTTACATGAGAGAGTTTATATATAATACAGTTTTTTTTAAAATTATTTTTAGTTTTCATTTGTTTATACATTTTTAAAAAGAGTCTGAATAATATTTAAATGCTTATTCTCACAAAATATTATCTACTATATTACTTTATATATGGAACTGTGAATTTTTATTTCACAAGATTCAAAATGTTTGGAGGAAAGAAGAATTAAGATTATATTTAGCGGTTTCAAGAAGATCATAATTACTTTAATTAATTCACGCTGTCTTGTACAGCTATTTTATTTCATATTTTATAACCGTGATTGAACGGCCGACCCAATTTTTTGGGTTTACGACTAACAAAGTTCAGCTCCGAAGCCTTTGTAATTTTGAACCCAATCCAGAAGACAAGGGGACTCATGGATCAAGTATGGGGGGAAAATTTGCCCTCGTGGAGGACTTAGTGAGAGAATTAGCCCGCATTTGAGTTACATGGAGAGGGAAAACACGAAAACCTCCCATGGTTAACCTGACGACAAGGGAACTCAAACCCATAATCCGTCTACCACTGAGGATGCGGAATTGCGGAAATAGTTTCTAAATGAATAAATTAAGTAATTAATATTGCTTAATATAATTATTAATAATTCTTGAATAAATAATAATTGATAATTTTTTAATTAAATAATTAATAATTTTTAATTTATTAATAATTTTTAATTAATTAATAAGTTTTTAATAAAATAAGTTTTGTTTTAATGAATAATAATTAATTTCTGATAAAAAAAATTTAATTTAAAAGCGTTTTGAATTTTAGACAACAAATAAGCGTAAAAATACATCGAAGACATCGTTGTTGGAAACAAAAGTTTAAGCTAGCTTAAATAAAAATTAACAAAAAAAAATTTAAGGAAATTCAAAAACAAATCAAAAACCCTCAATAAACGAATAGAAAATTTTAAAAGAATGCATCTAAGTTCTGCTGCTTAAAAATTCACCAGGCATGAAAGGGTTGATATGTCAAATTAAATGTAAATAGAAATCTATTTTAAAAAATATTAATTTTTTTTATTTATTAATTTTCCGTACATTCATTTTGCTGAAAAACAATTGATACATTAAGCGGTTGGAGGAAAAAAAGCACCTCATTTGTAATTATAAGAATTAAACAACCTATTCCCTTCAGGTCAAAATTAAATGTAATTAAATACTTATTTTAATGAGATAAAATATGTATTCGAATCAAGTTACATTATTTTTTTAAAAAAATCATTAATTATTAAGGTTTGATTTGAAATTTACGGAAAGGAATTTTACCTATTTACACTTATAGTATTATTAACATTTTTGTATTGTGATAAAATAATAATATACATCTAAATAACACTTTTTCAAGTAGTTATTTTTAAAAAAATATTAAATTGAAATATTTAATCATTTTTGTTAATATCAATGGATTAAGAACCAGAAAGATTATTAAGTGATATAATTGATACATTTCTTCTAATAATACTATAGTATGATATAAATACATTAAAACTATATAAGGTAAAAAAAGTATCATTCATTCAACTTTAAATTAAGCTATGAATATTATTAACTTTTTAACAATATCTAATTACGTTTGAATAATTATTAAATGACATTAAACTCGGGTTTAACGGCCTGAATCAAATTGGACATTAAATTTACATAATAGTTAATGGGATCTTTTTTCAGTGATTCATGGTTTCCTTGATGCTAAATAAGGTCCTTTCTTCACGTTTATTCGCGAAATGTGTTTTTCAAAAGTCATTTTCTAAAGGAAACTATGTGAACCCTTTTTGTATTTTATCACGCAGGAAGTATTCTAAATACGTATACAATTCCTGACCTAGTCAGTGTGACCCTCCGTGTGTAATTATTAGAATTCATACAATTTCAGAGCTGCTTAAGAGAGCTACTGAAGGAGAAATAGTTCATGGCAATATCTGCTTTACTTTCATTAGTATCCTAAAGTATTGAAAAAAGAGAGTTTGCGAAAACTAAGAATAAACCATGAATATGCCGAAATCAAGATATCAAAATATATTTTTTCAAGATATCAAAATATGACAAGGAAATAATCCTGCCATAGCAATCCTGCTCCAGTAAGAAAGTAATCCTGCCATAATTTGTTTGCACATTTTGATATTTTGAGCGAAAAAAATTTCAGCACTTGAAACTTTGTGGTTTAAATGTGGTTAATTCACTTTTTCTATATTTTAAATTTTTTTTAATTTACCAATGGAGGTGAAACAGAGTTTGTTATGATTTTCTTTTTACTGATATAGAGTCCTTAGTATTTTGTTAAATACTATGATGTGCGGAAAGTGCCTTTCCGTGGAAATATTCTTGTACATTAATTAATTTTTAAAAAAGTACCAAATTTGTTTAGAATAAGAATTTAGTTACCAGAAATTCAGGCTCAATGGCCGAATTCATATAGTTGTTAAACTGATAATTTTTTCCCGTGCTCTTTTCAGTCCTTTTTTTAGGTGCTTTTTCCAGTCTGTTATTTTATGAGCTTTTTTCCGGGGTTCTTTTTTTCTATATACCAAGGACTTCTGTGTAACAAACAAACATTGAGTTGTCTGGATTAACTATTTTGAAGAATTATTGAAAACTGAACATTTAAATTTCGGCATATCTTTATGAAATATATAAGTGACTATTCTTTTCCTTTATCCATCTTTAAGGCAACTTAAAAATTCCGTTCTTTTGATGAAAAACGTTTCTCGTCTAAATAGTTATAGTTTCTATCATTAAAGAAATTTTGTAATAGTCAAATATATTGGATGGGACAAAGCATTCAAACCAACCTGTAACAGCATTTATCGAGTTATCAAAAAGACATGTGAAAGAAACGCATGACAACACCAAAACGTAGTTTCTTCTTAACCTGTTTAACTGGGAGTAACATTTCTTTTAAAAAAATTTTGCTTTACTTTTTCTTTACTTTTTTTTCTTTTAGGATCTGAACATTTGCTTTCAATTATTCCGATATATTTAAATTTGTTTATGTGTAACTTTTTGAATGCACTTACAGAACATTAAACAATTAGTAGAAATATTCGTCAACATTGTAAACATTCTATTTAGTCAATATTTTTATATTATCACTGGCGTATAACAGCCGATACTGTTCATATTTACAGTTTAATGTTCAATTTCCTTATAATTTAAAACCCAACACAGAAAACCAGGGAACTCTTGAATCAAGCATTGGGACAAACTCGTGGACATTTTGATGGAACCAATCTGCTTTTGTGTTACATGAAAAGGAAAAACATGAAAATCTCTTACGGTTAGCCAGACATCCGACTCTTACCCATAATCTGATTATCACGGGAAATATTTTTTCGTCAACATTGTGATCAGTGTGAGCCAAGAGCAGTATTCGAATTGACCAGCTGATGGAAAGAACGTATTATTGGTCGACAAACTGGTTGCTTTAATAGTAGGAGAGCGCACTATCCCCTGAGCCAACCCAGCTCTCATATAAACATTTTAGAAAATTGTTTCCCTATAAAGTGGGGTATAAAACAATATGATGCTTTAAGAACTATTATAGGTAGGGGAGAGTGGGGTCAATTGTAACAGGGTACGATTGTAACAGAGCAAAAATTTCGAGTGTCGGGTTCTAGATTTGGTTCCTAGGTGGTGCACAAGGTGTATTTAACAAATCTACTTGTACACCCCTGATGGCAACCATTTTTATGTACTTTTGAAAGAGTTACATCACAAAAGATATTTTCACGTCACGCAAGTACTTTTTTTGGTATTAGAATATTTTATTGTAACAAAGTAATTTTGTTTAAACAAATAAAAATTAGTAACCGAATATGTAAGTGGACACCTTAATTAACATTTC
>NC_092214.1:17306957-17347506 GCF_043381705.1 Parasteatoda tepidariorum | reverse complement strand
GCTCTCCATCGTAGTTCTTCAGGCAAATGATGCCTAGAGGTCATTATTACGAATTGGCTATCTCAGATTTTCAATGTCGCAATCACAGTAAAATTTGTGTGCTTTCTCTCAAACTTGGACTTTTATGCTCCAGGCAGATGACGTAAGCCGAGTGCAGCGCCACTAATTTGCATATTGCAATTTTACTCAGCTACTCTTAGTGGACAACATATGCAAATTTTGCACGGTTTGGCTTACTTTTGAAAGAGTTATCGCTATTTTTGTGATTTTTCCTTAATTTATGATAACCAGTGTAATTTAAAACCCAACACAGAAAACCAGGGAACTCTTAAATCAAGCATTGGGACAAACTCGTGGACATTTTGATGGAACCAATCAGCTTTTGTGCTACATGAAAAGGAAAAACATGAAAATCTCTTACGGTTAGCCTGACATCCGACTCTTACCCATAATCTGATTACGACGGGAAATATTTTTCGTCAACATTGTGATCGGTATGAGCCAAGAGCAGTATTCGAATTGACCAGCTGATGAAAGAACGTATTATTGGTCGACAAACTGGTTGCTTCAATGGTAGGAGAGCGCACTATCCCCTGAGCCAACACAGCTCTCATATAAACATTTTAGAAAATTGTTTCCCCATAAAGTGGGGTATAAAACAATATGATGCTTTAAGAACTATTATAGGTAATGTTCACGAATTCATTTTTAAAACGTACAAAAACGCTCCCCCCAATTTCAATGAAAAACAAAACCTATCGCAGTCACAAAAAATAATAAATAAATAAACAAAAATTTCTACCGTCTCCAGAGTAAGAAAATATTTAGCTATTTGCGTAACGAATCTCGTCCCAAAGTTTAGGGTGGTCTGGCTCGGTATTTCTTGAAACAGAAGTTCCGCTTCTTTCTCCACTCCACTTTCCAACAACCCCCTCGCTCGTTTCGGTTACAGTCATATAATTGGAAATATTTCTCATCACCCCTATCTCGCGAAATGCAGGCAACGGGAAGATAAATACCTAAACTACGAAAGTTACGTTCTTTCCATTTGAAACGCATCTTTATTCTTCGTTTCCTACAAATTGTTGTACTTCGAAAAATTATGTGATGAAAATTCGAACTTTCTCAGATTTACAAGAAGTTTATTCCTCTCTTGTGTAAAAAGGAAAATGAGTTTAAAGAAAAGACTTTAAATTGTGTAGTTTTTTGGGATTTTAAAAAGAAAAATTTTCTCGATAATGTAACTATTTTTAGCAAGTAAAGAGAGGATGTATAAACTAAACAACGTGAAAACACATAATGCCAATATAGACTGGTTTCAGTACCTTCTTCAGTGGTGGAAAGCATAACAATAAATGAAAAGAAAATTTACTTACAACAAGAGAAGGGGAACAAGATAAAACAAGAAATAGAAGCAAAAAAAAAAGAGATTTCGTGTCCAGACAGGTATGTAGTTGCGGTACTTTCTTCACTGGTGGAACACATAATAATAAATCAGAAGAAATTTTACTTACGACAAAAACCAACAAGATCAGAGAAGAAATGGAAGCAAGATTTCGTGTTTTGACTCTACATTATAGTTCTAAATCTGTAGTATGTATACCTAAACTGACAATATTTGTTACCCGTTGTTTGGATTTATAATATATAGTAGTCTTTACTTAGATGGCACAATAAATCCCTTCTTTTGTTCAATCTTCCCCCAACGCTATTAGCCATTCCCTTTTATCTTTGTTGCAGCAGGTTTATCGTTTCCGTCTGCATCTATGTCTTTTCCTTTTTCATTCTGTACTTCAACACTAAAGAAAGTTTTTCATTAAAGAACCAAATGAACCAATTTATATTCATATGATTTGTGTTCTTTTCACGTTGTTTAGCATCTGAGAAATAGCTCTAGTTTAACCAATCTTATATTATAAAATGTAATCTAAAATTCAGGCAAGATTTTAAGTTTGAGCCATTTATGCAACAAAAGTTACGAACGAAAAAAACAATGCGTTTTCATTGTTGCACAGTATTTGAGCAATGTTGAATCTTTTCTCAGTCATATAATTACCTGTTTTAGTGATCAGAACTGGCCACCCAAATCATTTTTTTTAATGTCTAAGATATATGCTAATAAGCCCATAACCACTCACACCACACCTTGAAAAAGGAAATTTTGCACTGTTTCTACTAAATTCAACAATATACAGTGGAACCCCAATTTTACGTTTCCCGTCGAACTGGTGTCAAAAAACGCAGGAAGCGGGAAAACGTTAAATCAGGTTGAAAAAATCTAAGCATGTTTTTTTTTTCAGATATTAACACTAACGAGATATGTAATCTTCACCCTATTTTTTAGATACACTTCTAAAAATATCCCTTTCATACTTACCATTGCTTGAAAACTTTTTTTTTTTAGTTTGCACTTGCAAATAAATATTTTTTTTAATTTTATTTCCATTGCCCACCTGTATTAACATTTCGTCAATTCAGGCATTTTACAGGGAAGATTTGTTGACCATTCCTTCAGGGGCACCATATTAGGTGGGCCAACGTTGCTCCCACAGTAAGGACAGATACTACAGAGAATGAAAGAGCATCTACGCCTTGCACGGGATTTGAACCCAGAACCATTCCGTTGCAAAACCAGTTCCCTGACCCCTACACAGTCCAGTTGGCTCAAATAAATTTTGCATCAGAGTTTCACTGCTTCAAAACTCTTGATCAGTTATGGGTAAATACTCCAATACTATTTACTCGTTTTCATAACTATCATCGGGAGCCGGCATACAATCAGATCTAAAAGGAATTGAAAAATTGTGTGTTGCAGTCGATATACGAGTCATCGAAAATCTTCAGCCCCCCCCCCCATTTTCCAATTTTCGTTCAAAGCCAATTTTCCGTTGGATACCGAAAAGACTGCTTTATAAAACACATTTTAAATGCATTTTAGTCGACATTGTCTAACGCAGTAGAAATCAAATTCAGAGCATCCAAGAAATTTATTTTTGCTTATGAAGCAGGATTGCAAGTTATCGGAATGAATAAAAGCGAAAAGATTACTTAACTAGTTGCTTAGTATAACGTTCTTTGGATGATTGGATTATTCCAAGATTGAAAATTCTAGTTAGCAGGAAAAATTTCTTCTGAGAGATTTTATACACTTTGTCTAACTATGTTTCCTTTAAAAATAAGAAGATAAAAATAATGATACTTTCATACTTTTAAACTGGCATAGTCTTGATCTTTTATTAAAAAAAATTATCTAAATCAATTTGATATCTTCTAAAAAGATAGTCTAAGAGATAAAACTAAAGTTACTGTATAATTATCATTATTTCTCATTATAAATGACAAAAAATGCTTGACTAAAAATATTCTCTGTAGTACAATGATATACACAGAAGAGCCATTACATTATGACCACCCTGCTAATAACATGTAGGAAAACCTTTAGCCCTCAAAACTGCTAGCACCCGCCGTGGCATTGATTCCACAAGGTGCTGATAGGTAGTCTGAGGTAAGCGCTCACCAACTGGTCCTGCAATTCCCTCACATTGCGAGGGGGTAGCGTGGCAGCACGAATTTGGTTTTCCAAGTAGGACCACAAATGCTCTATTGGATTAAGGTCAAGTGAATTTGGGGGCCAAGACATGACTTGAAAGTCACTGCAATGTTCCTCGAACCAATCCATGGCGATTCGACCCTTATGACATGGTGCATTATCCTGTTGGTAAACACCATCCCCCGCAGGAAAAACTGTTGCCATGAATGGGTGAACCTGGTCTGCAACTATGCTCAAGTAGCTTACAGACGTCAGGGATTGTGCTATGAGGATTATGGGTCCTAATGTGCCCCATGAAAACATTGTTCCTGGGCGAGAAACCATGAGAACATGGGGGAGCCCATTGTTATAGATGGAGGGTGGTCATAATGTAATGATTCTTCTGTGTATGTGTTTCCTATATAATATAACTTTATTAAATGATTGAGAAAACAACTTATGTAAAAAACCTTCCATTTTAACATAATTCGACTGTGTACACATACGAAATCATTATAAATCTTATAAAACACATAAACTTATAAAATTGAAAACACTACATCAAAGTAGAATTTTTAATTTTGATAGTTATCATAATTTCCCGAACTCTCTCAACAGTCTTTCATTCAACGAACATGTAGTTAATTATTCCCGTAGTACTTTAATGTTATTACATTTACAATTTTTAATTAATTAAAACCAACTAAGGAGTTTATCATTATATATATGTTAAAAAAATGCGTATGCTCTAGAAAATTCATACGAGCAATGGAACACAAGTTCCACATACCATTCAAATAAATTGGATGAGAATTAGGAATATGCGAAATTCTCGACTTTAAGTTTTTTGGGAGCATTTTTATACACGCGATAATTAATCTCAGAACCAGCGTCCAATATATTGGATAACATTTAGTACAACTTAATGACATAAAAAAGAATATTTTAAGATTTCTTGTTTACGTCTTTACCAAGATTACCTAAATTAGATTGACACTCTTTGAACGGAGTTCTTTTATTTAATTTAAAAATTACAAAAAAAAAAATCAATTCAATTAATCCTTGGATATCTTTATAGCATACAAATATCTTAATAATTGAGTGCAGTGAATTTTCTTCATAACCAAAATGTGAAGAAATACGTTATAAATACATCCTGCATTATGCAGAAAATACTTAAAATATTTCGTTATAGTAAAAATTAAATTTCAAAACTAATCAAGTTGAATTTTTCTTTAAGGAAAAATATTTTATCTAAACTAAGTAAAAGCATTATTCTCTGCAATTTGTTAAAGCCTCAAAAGGTTAAAAATGTAAGCTATCATTTATTTGAGTTTCGACTCATTCTTTTATGTTTGTTTTTGTAATAAATAAAAATAAAATATGAAAAAAAATCAATGAAATTTTATTTATTCATTGAAAGTTTTGACGAAGTATTTCCACTCTGACGAAGAAAAATCACGAAAAAAAGCAGCTGTAAAAAAGCACTCCTTTAACACAACCGATTCAACCGTTAAGCAGGAATTAAATGTATTTAAATGAAATATTTTTTTTAAATAAATTAATACACAAGGACTAATATAAACATTTAATATTTATATTTAATATTATTTACACATGGAGAGCAAAAACATCTTGCAAAATTGCCACACTTGTATTGTAGAAACATTTCTGGTAATGAAACCAAAATATAAGGTATTTAAACCACTTATTTTGAAATTTTATTGTTCGCTATGGTAAAGGCGTACCGGAAATTTTGGTTTTATTATAATTCTTATTTCCACAGATTTAGTAAAAAATTCGAAATATAAAAGCAAATTTAACCAAATAAATGGTTTTTATGCATGCTCTAAATATCACAATAAAATTACCAAAACGTTCTTCAGAACTGTCACTGGTTTTATCGTTTGTTTGGAAATTTTAACCTTCTGATGTATATAACTTTTAAATGGTTTCTCTATGGCTTTTTTAAAAAGGTTGAAGTTGTGTTAAAGGGTTGATAAGAGTTAAATGACTTAATTATTTCTTCTTCAAATATAAATTCTGAATTATAGCCAGGGGTAAAGGGACATAAATGATGGCTACAAATGCGCAATTAAAGTGATTAAAAAGATTTAACTCAGATGCACCAAACAAAGGTGACCTTTTTATCTATCTTTTATGGGGGTAGTGAGATTTATTTATTTATTTACACACATATGTATGTTTCTTTGTAAATACAAATAAAGGCTTGAAAACTCTTTTCAGTTTGTAAAACGAATTGCACAATATTGTGAAAGATTGAAAAAATATATATTTAAAGTTACAGCAGAATTTGAGCCCAATCTATGCTTCAGAACGGTTAGTGAAACATCAATACTGAATAACAAGGTATAACCATATAATATTGGAGCCACCATTGCGTTGTTCTTCCTAAAGCCACTTGCGTTGAAGCGTAGAGATAGCGGGTTTAATATATTAGTGCTGTTTTTCTAATTTTTGTGCTATCTCTTCTGCAATTTGACTAGAAAAAATCTATTCCTTGCATTAAGTATCTGTATACGTACTAAACTATGTATTCTAAACCAATTTTATTTATTTAATATCACACATCAATGGTTACGTTTTGATTCG
Source organism: Parasteatoda tepidariorum (assembly GCF_043381705.1). Lineage (NCBI taxonomy): Eukaryota > Metazoa > Arthropoda > Arachnida > Araneae > Theridiidae > Parasteatoda > Parasteatoda tepidariorum. Next base: position 17,341,364 of record NC_092214.1, on the reverse strand, counting down.
AAGTCTTTACCTCCATTTTAAATAGCATTTGGCGAAATGATGAAACTGCCGTAATTAAATAATTTTTTAAAAAAAATAAGCTCCTTTAGTCCAAGTATTTATTTATTTATTTTTACTCATACATTTGCAGGCTTGTATACTCATTGCAAAGTAAGATTTATTACAAGCCCTTGTCAATATGAAGAACAGATTGCTCAAATTCGAAACGAAATTACAAAGATGTATCTATTGTAAAGTGGAGGTAGCAGGTTCAAATCCTACCGTGCCCCAAGAAAAAATGTTCTTTTGGTATCTTGTGCTATCTGAATACAGACTTGAAAGGGCATATAAGGGGCAATTCGGAGAGCGTAATTTGTAGTGGGACAATCCATTGTGAGCATAATTCGTCATCGCGACAATTCATCGTGAGTGCTCCTCACAAAGACAATTCGTAAAGGGCACAATTCATGCTGGGCTGAACTCTTTGCAACGAGAGTTTGTCATGGATAAAATTCGTCGCGTGCACAATTCGTCGTAGACAACTCGTCGCAATGACAATTCGTCGTAAGCTCAACTCATCGTAGCGACAATTCATCGTTAGTATATTTCTTGCATTTTCAATTAATTACATCTTAGTTAAATAATTATAGCAATATAAACAGTGTTTCTTCTGAAAAATTAACACCAGAAGTATTTTAATGACAGATAGCTTTGTAATGTCATTATGAATGATACCCGAAAACCCCTACTCTCCTCTTTACGCTGCTCCAGTTTTTGAGAGAAATGGGGGTGTTTTAAGGGGAAGAATTGAATTTCTTCCAAACATTTAGGTGATGCATTGTTTCCCGTGTATTTTTTTATTTATTTTTTTATACTAAATTGAATGAAACCGATTTAGCGATGATCGGCATAATTGTTTAGATGTTATATGGAATTTATCAACAAAAAGTACAAATTTGTACCCATTTACCCAACAGACATTGCTATCCAAGCAAGTGAGGTATAGTATCCTAAGTTGTTTTGTCTCATGAATGTGATTATAAGAGAGTAAATAGAACGAATATTTTATAAATGTGTTTAATGTATAATAAGTGCTTCGATTGACATGTACTTATGTATGCTTTTCACATTGCCATCTAGAGGCTATCTGAGCATGTAAGATACTTTTTCCAATGTAATTTTTCATGGTGAATTGAAAGGAATAAATTTCAAGTCAATTAGATAAATAGCTTTGAAATTACAAGGAATTTCTTCATAATAAGTACAATTAAAGAAATATTACTTTTTTCACAAAAAAAAAAAAACTATTGCAACTTTTTAAATACTTGTCCTTTTTTGTTTTTGTTTTTTCTTCTTTCGATTAATCTAGAAAAAATGCATGAGAAGCAATGTCTCACTTGTCTGTATAGCAATGTGAGATGCGCAAGTGTAAGATAGTACTTTCAGTACACAAAACTCTTAAAACTTATTAAGTATTCATCTTATTAATTCCAGTTTTATCTCAATCTATTCAACGTAGAAAATTACATCGAAAAAAAGCCTCTCATGTTCAGGTAGCTCTTACATATCAATGCAAAAAGTGTGCATAAGTGCATGTCAAAAGATTTGCTTTTTATATACCAAAACCCTTTTAAATTTTGAACTTTTATTAGCTTTTCTATGGTCTTATTTGATTCAACGTAAAAAAGTACAGAAGAAACAATGCCTCATTTTCTTAGAGAGTGATGTCAGTTGCGTAATTTCATTTTTTTCTAAATAAAACCCTTATACCTTCTAAACTATTCCTCAGATAGTCTCAAGATTGGTTTCATTCAATTTAGTGTATAAAAATACATTGAGAACAACGCCTCAAGTAAAATGCAAAAAGTAAAAATAACAGCTCGAGTAGTTTTCTAGTTACACTATTTGAACCATATTTTTACAGTTACTCCTTATAATTTGACCCCAAAATGTGATTTCATTTTAAAAAAGTAGATGTGTTTCTCGAGTACAGTGAAATTCCGCTATAACGAACGTCTTTTTCTTTCATAATCTACCACTTTTTTGATTTAATATACTTATCTAGAGAAGACCTTTTTTTCTGCAGATTTTAAACTGAATTTCATTGCTCGGTACTTTATAAAAGAGAGAAATTTCTAGAACAAAATGTGTGAACAGCAAGTTTTCAAGTCATATCAAGCTTCTTTTTTTTTTTTAAGAAGAAAGTAAAATAAAGTGACAATACGACAGTTAAACGCAATGCAACGTTTTGACATCATTGATCAAACGTTGCATTGCGTTTGCTGTGAATGTCAATTTAGTAGTAAGTTGTAATTTAGGGAAATAAGGGAACATGAAATAAGAACAATATTATACGAAGATCTTCTTCGTATAATATTTCTCACTTAAACAGCAGAAAAATTTTTCCTAACAACAATTCTATCATAATAGAGGGAAGCTAGTAATTTTTAAATCCTTATAAACAAACAATTTTTGTATCCTCATTGTGAAGATTTTGATGGTGACTGGCAATTTGTCGTAATAGTAGATTTATCGTAATATACCGTACTCATTATTTCGAGCTTAGCTATGTTTTCGTGTGATTTCATAATTTATCTATCAACTACAGCGTTTAGCTAGCTCAATTTAAAGTTAGCATCTTGAATCCTTGAGATAACAGATGTCACCATATTGCGAAAAATTTCGCTTTTCAGATCAAAAAATATTTAGAATACTCTGTTTTTCATTTTGATTAAAACTCATGCCTTAAAAATTATGCCTTGGTCTGATGTCCTAAAAAGTCCCAGTTTCCGCGATGGAACGCCCATAGTGTCTGTAGTAAAAGTATTATTTTCGTATGGGTAGCTAAATTTAGTATTTTTTTTCTTTTTTTTTTTTGTTTTTGAATTCAAAAAATACCGCTACAAAAATTGAAATTAAGTGAAGGAAAAATTATTTTAAGAAAAAAACAGTTACTAATAATATGTTTTAGAGAATTATTAAGCTTAAAAATCAAATTTGGACTATCTGGAATATTTTAAACAATAATGGCGATAAGTAGAATATTATATTTCTTGCGACAGCAATTTATGCAAATATTTCACTTAGCCAAGATAATACTTATTAAAATATATTTTGCAACCAATATATATCTTTTTTACGAAATTATAATATTGGATCCTAAGGATTAGCTACAACAATCATTTTTGTCTTACGCAAGCCTCCTTATTATGAGTAACAATAAACGAAAAACAAAACCACTTTGGAGCTTTCATAATTTTTTAATGGACACGAATTAAATATTTATTTAGCTTTTGTAGACACGAGTTTTGTCTTCGTTAATTGATGTATTTTATCAAAACAGTAAAAAGCGTGTTCGAGATGAACTGTGCCCGCAACGAACTGTCGCCCAGATGAATTGGGCGCGATGAATTGTCCCACGATGAATTGACACAACACCAGCATAGTCCGAGCTTGTAATGAACACACAAGCCTGCGTATGTATGCGTAATAATAAATAAATATAAATAAATAACTTACATAGGAAAAAACGCAATTAACCGACGAAAAACGAAGTTAATAAGTGTTTACTAAGTAAAATATAGGTTATCAAACTGAATATTTTTGGGTCATCTCAAACTATATTGAATCTCAAGCTAATTTTTGTATAGTGATTGATTTTTAATAGAAATATCGAATTACATTCGGACAAATATTTTATCCTGATGAAACCAAGTCTTAATAACCTGAAATGAATCTGCTGTGAAATTCATATAATTGTTAAAGTGATAATTTTCTCTCAGATACTTGTTCTTCTGCTTATCAGCGAAGTAATAAGAGTTCTTTTTGGTTTTTACCACTTGCGATTAATGTTTTACCACCCCCTTGAAGTTTGCACCTCTATTTCAACATCCTGTACTGATAATCGTTGAAATTTCACTAGTTATCATAGTAACAATCACCGGAACCAGATTCCAGAAACAAATAACATAGATATTGCTTTAAACCATGAATTTGTTCGGTAAATTTTTTTTAAGATATAGTTATAAATTTTACTATTTTTATTTTCTTACAAATTTATGTTTATTTATACAGGCAGTATGAATAAACATCTATACAAGTATATTTATACAACTCAAAACTTAATCAATCATGATTAATTTAATAGTTCTGAAAAAATGTAGTTTTTTGAATTAAAATTATTATTAATGAATTAAAATAATTTATTATTAACTGAATGTATGTATAATATCTAGGGCTAAAGATAATACATACAGTCGAATTTTTCATAAAACGAAAATCAAATAATACACTGCTTTCAAGCATTACAAATAAAATTATTTTAAATGTAAATTTCTTTTTTTGCCTCGTTGAATTATCTTTGGGTTATTGAATTTTATAATTGTGTGCAAAAAGTTTTCGAATTAATTTACAAGCTCCTTGTGAAATACGCAAAACGTGAAATATTAGGTGGCATAATCTTTCGTCCACTTCCCTGACATAATCATTGCGACTATATTTTCCAAGATTTCAAATACCACCCCATCCCACCTTTTTATGGACAAAAGTCCTAATCTTATCGAGTTTTTATACAAAATGTCTGATTACTTAATTTAACAACTAATTATCACTAATAAATTTGCATAATTTGCATCAACCCTTTGTATCTTTAATATTAGCATTCAATGCGTGTAAATCCGTTCATTAGAACAAAAGTTAAAGAATATTTTTGTGCTTCGTATTAATTTTGAATAATTTTGTACTGTTCAATGTACTTAGTATTAATAGCATCCCGTGTTTGTCTCCCAAAAAAATGACATGTGTACTAATTAGTCTTCCGATCGAAATTGAACTGACCGAAGGTTAGGTTTATTTATGATATTTTTTGCTGCAAATAGCCTTGTTCTATGTAAGCAATAATAAAAACACCATACAAAAATCACTCGAGGAATTAAAGAAACTTGAAGCTAAGTGGTTTCGTCTTGTGCGTCAAATTACGTACTTGACTTTTGTAACTTTCTTATTACATTAAAAAACAACCTTTTTCTTTCAAAATTGCTTAAGATAGCACTTCAAAAGAAAATGAATTGAAAGGCTACAAAAATCTTAATAACAGTCATAGCCTCAATGTCTAAAACATTTTTTTCTTAATCAATCAAAACTGTCATGTATTTGTCTTTTTTTTATAATTTCAATGTGAAAATGGATACAAGAAAATAAAAATGTGCAGATCTGCTAAATTTTCAAATAAAATAATTTAGGAAAATATAATCCTGGTCTAAAAACATTCTTTCATCAAGAAGAAAACAGTTATAGTGCATTAAACGTAAATCAATGCTTTAATTTTGACTTAAATAGTGAAACCATTCCAAGTGAAATCAATAACTGCTACCATCATGTCACAGATTTTCATGATAATTTATTGTAAAAAAGCTCTTAATGAAAAATTCTAAAATATTTTTTGAGAAATTTTGGGCTAAAACTGAGATAAAGGGGCCATTTTGAAACTCTGATGGTGACTCGTATGCTAAAACTGACTATCTTTTTCATTTATGAGCCATGTTTCTTAATTTTGGTGTCATTAGAAAGAAAAACGTCAACACTACGTAATAGGCTATAAAAATGCTGAAATACTAAAATAAGTTTTTAAAAAGTTTTATTTTAATTACTTTGGGGAAATATTTTTTGAAAAATTTCAAGAATTTTTTTTTACGGGGAAGTAGCAACTTTATCACCTTACTTTTTTCTCATTATGTTAAAAATAATACTCTTCAACCTAAAGAGTCAAGGGGGTGCTTTTATCTTTAAAAATAAGTGGTTTTTAACCCCCAAATAATTCATGTGTTTTTTTCTTTGTTTGAGCAAAAAAGCAAAGTTTCATAATAACCTCAATTTTAATGTTGAATGTAATATTTTTCATTATAAAAAATTTAAAAGGGTGTTTTTTTTTTTTTTTGGATTTTGGTCAGTAAAAAATAGAAAGTGGTTTTCAGCCTAAATTGCTCTAGCACAGCACAAAAACGAAGTTTCTTAACCCCAATTTTTTTTCCTCGTAATGTAAAATGGAAAATTTTTAATAGAAAAAAAAATCAAGAGTGTGTCTTGTTTTCAGTCAATAAAAAAAGTTGAAATTAGTTTTTAGCCAAAACATTTCGGGATTTTTTTATAGCACAAAAATAAATCTTCAACACAAAATATTTTTCTTATATTATTTTACTATATGAGTCATATTTTTCAATATAAAAAAATCAAGAGGGTGCTTTTCGCTTTTGGTCAATTAAAAAAATAAAATGTGGTTTTTCACCAAAATAAATTTTTTATCACACTAGGAGGCTCCGCACACTAACTTTCACTGTTGCCTTTCATTCACTATTGTTTTGTTCTTAAAAAGTCGATTAAAAAATTATTTTATTTATAAAATATGTTATAACTTTATGTAAGCCCATTAGTTTATATGTTAATCGTAAAGATATGTAAAGATTTGACATGGATTTGAAAAACAATAAATTGAGATTCAAAGAAAATATTTAAACATTTTTGTTGCATTTTTTATTATATTTAATTATTTTTTATTATCAGTTCATATTATCATTTTTAGGTTCTTTCTTATTATCATTTTATTACCAGTTACCAATAAATTATTCATTGTACAATCATTAATTGAAATTATTTATGAGAAAGTATGGAAAAAGATTGTGAGGAAATTCTATACTTAAACAAAATTAATCCAGTAATGATCTATCCTAAGAAATGAATTTCATGTGCTTTTATTACCAGTGTTTTTTTCCTGGTGCTCTTTTTTCCGGTACTTTTTCCATGCTCTCTTTTTTCCGGTGCTATCTTTTTGGGTGCTTTTTTATCGGGATTTTTCCGCTGCTCTTTTTTTCCTCCTACCTTGTTTCTTAGTACTTGAATATTATAGGTTTGATTATAGTCCTACGACATTTGTATTCTATTCAAGAACTCAGTGCACTGTACGGCGCTATCTGATTTTTACTTTTATAACTAGGTTCCAAAATTTCTGTTTAAAATTTTCAGCTGTCACACTAAACATTACTGTTTATTTCAGTCTACTAACTCCATTTGTTTACGCAAATTTTAATTTTGAAACCAGTGGGTCATCCGTTGAACACTCTGTAGTCTTAATATTTGAAAAAAAAAAACTTATTGACTTATTTTTTAAAAAAAAAAAATGATCCTATTGGCAAGATATATGAAAATCATAAAAATCAATTAATTATCAATTTTTACTTATTTTTATGATCCCAATTAAAGAAATTGAGCTGTGATACCATACACTGCAAAAAAAATATGGTGCAAAGTTGCAACCATTTTTGGTGGTGTGGTTAACTAAATTTTTTCTACGGTGCATGAAGTCACATTTTTCATTTACTTTTTCACTGTTATAGTCTTATTTATTTATTCATTTTTCGTTTCCTTTTTTTTTTTTTTTTTTACTAACAACACATATTTTCATCTGCATTGGAATCAATTTACGCCTTCGTTGCAAAAACATTTCATTTAAGAAACAAACATTTTTAGTAATATATTCACACTAATTCTTTCAAACAATTTCCAGTTCAATTTCCAGTTTCCAATTTCAGATAATGTTTAACACGTTAACTACAGTTCTGATATTCTACAGTTCAGATATACAGTTCTGATGATGATTGATAATATATTCAGTTTACCTCAACATCATGATAGGGACAATGATACAACATTTTCTTTCTTTTTTTTTCTTTTTTTTTTCGCAGTGTAGTGGTTAAAGCACTGAACTATCATTATGAAGCACTGGATTTCTATACCCAGTGGTTGCTGGGAGTAAAAGCAGTTTTCATATTGATGGTTACCACTTTTTCTGGTATGTGAAGGCTTTCGGTGCGCAATGTCAACCACAGTGCCACCATCATGTCACGAAATTGCGATGACTTAAATTCTATGATCCCAATGCTGAGGACAAGGGTCTGTTGAAAGAATGCTCTACATGCAATGAAATTCTAAAAAAAAATCGATTGCAAACTCTGTTGTAATCTGTTCTACGCAATTGCTTTTCTTCCGAAAACATTTTGTACAAATTTCATAATCAGTTTTAGGGCATTCGTCATAATTGTCATATGAAATAATATGAATAATCAACCGTTATTTAAATAGCATATTATAAGCTAAAAAGTGTTATTTCATATGACAATTATAACGAATATTCCATAGGACGGATATTAATAAAGATCACTATTACCTTAAATGACTATTAATTTATGAAAAAAAAACGCTAAATATCGTAAATAATCTAAATAGCAAACCTTTTCCGGAAGATTTTTCACTTTAAAGTTGGTTAAGTTAATCTTCTCAGGTTGGTAGACTATTTACATAAAAGCAATTTTGGATGTTAGTATATTTTACATTTTAATTTAATTGACATATAAAAATTAATAATAAATTCAAATTTAAATAACACATTCAGATATTATTTTGACAAAGATTCCAACCGCAAAGGCTTAGACTCCGTGCGACTTCAGGGGCTGGGACATAGCGCAGTCTAGTTATTTTCAATAGGGGTTTGGCTTGCTCAATGACATTCTGATCTAAATACATAAAAACTATGAACTGTTAGACCAATTTCAATGTTAATTCAGTTTTATTTTACGTTTAAATATATTAAACAGAAAAAATAATATTTTTGAATATAAAATAACGCAGTTAAAAATTTCCAAATGAAGAAAAGGTACGTATGAAACAAGCAAAACACTGTGAATAAAGTATAAATTAAGGTATAGTAATAGATAAACTATAGATCCATACACAAAAACTCCTTAGTGTTTAAACACAAAATGGGTGTAGAAAAGTAACGAGACGTGCAAAGTTGGAAAAGGAAATTTCAGCTGAATTCAAAACAATAAATATTACTTTAAAATTTTCGTTGCTTCAAAATTACAGAATAATTACAACAATGTCAAATATGCATCGTATGTATTTTTCATTAATATGTACAAGTGATGCTTGTAATCACAATATATTAATGTTTAGATTCTTAGTCAAAAATGTAGAAAAATCAAATATACAAAGTGAGGGTCAGAAACTAATATTTAATCCAAAAAAAATTTCGAAAGAAAAAAATAAACTGCGAATTATTATTGAGGAAAACGTGGTTGAAGGCATCAAATCATGCTGTCAAATCTGTGTTTTATTCAATTAATACTCTCCCTACTGAGACTCCCTAAAAGAGACAATAAGGAATTTAAAAAAATTTCAAAGAACATTTAAAAATTTTAGATTCATTAAGTTTCATTAGTTTGTTAAATAAGTTCTGCAACACCCTTTCAGCATCCCTTGCTGAAAGATCTCGTTTATAGCAAAAATGAATCAAAACCCGAAGTTCAGTTTTATGCAAAGTCATTTAGAGCTTATTGATGAAAGTTTAAACTAAGAACACGAAAAAACAACAGCACAAAGTAAAAATTCAAAAAAGTTAAAATATTCGCAGGCACGGGAGAACTTGCTTAACAACCTAATATTTACTGCGTTATAAGTTGGAAATTAACAGAACCCATAATAATATATCTTGATATAATGGAAATAAAAAAAAACTTTTTTTGAATTTTGTGTAAAAACTTATTTTTCTTAAATGTTTCTTTGCAGTTTGTATGAAAGGAGGCTTTTCTTTTTTTTTTTTTTTTTTTTTGTCTTATGATGCATTGATGCATATTCCTTTTTCAGCTTTCAACATTTTTCGAGTTAAAAACAAAGTAAAACTGAAAAATAATGTAATTTATTTAATTTATCAACACTTTTGTTATCTAGTTTATCAAGCCTATTGTTATTGATATATTTATTTAATCCTGTTATTATTTAAATTATATATTATCAACCCTATTATTATTTAGCTAGTCAATTCTACAACTATTTAAGTTTTCAATATTACTGTTATTTAAGTTACCCATCCTATTATTATTTAGTTTATTAATCCTATTACTAATATTTATTTTATTAGTCCTATTTAGTTTAATTATCCTATTGTTATTTAGTTAATGAATTCTGTTTTAATTTAATATATCAAATCCATCGATATTTATTTTTTATTGATTGTATTGGTATTTAATATATAAATTTTATGTCCGTAACGCTTAGAAAAAATTTATTTAAAGATTTTTCCTAACTTTAACAGATATTTTTTAAAGTATTTATCCACTAATAATTATCGAGGTTTAGTTTAGTAAAATTCTATTAAGTAAAATCTTTTCGCCCAAACAGCAAATATGTTTGTATTATTTTAGTATTAGAGGATATTAACTTTAACATTTCTTTTTTTAGAATTGAAAAGAATGAAGCTTAATTAACAATTTTGACAGAATTCAGCACGAAGAATAAAAAAGACATCAAAGTGAAAAAGAAGAATTAATTAAAATTTCGAAGAAGAGAATTAGTTGACATAATCTGAACAGACTTCAGCCTAGATCTAAAAATCAAGAGCTGGGCAGTTTTATACAAAGTAATTGGAAGTGACGCATTATTACAAATAAAAAACTCAAGAAATAAACTGAAAACTCTTATGCTATTGAGAAATATAAGGCTTTTTTATACAAGAGAAAATAACATTAAAATTTCTCAAATACTAGTTATGATACTATCGCCTTAATTTCTTCGAAATGGAAAAAGCATTTCTTACTTCTATGTCCATGCTTTATGTTTTATTTATACTAAGAATCCGAAAACAAATTTTTCAATATTCAATTCCATTTCACATTTAAAAAATGGTGAGATTTCACTAAGAGGGTAAAATTGCTGTACTTCAGTTAGATATTAACATACAACGTAGGGTAATCGATATTAATTTTCATATTATGTTATCAAGGAGGAAATTTGTAGGTCTCAACTTTTTGACATGGGCTTAATATTTTTCTTTTGTTCAAAAATTTATGTAACTTATCCCACATGCATAAAGAAAGCTCTAAAAGTACTAGAAGTCTTTTTTTTAATTATTTTATTGAAAAGATATGCACTATTATAAAGAATCAGCGAAACATGTATCTTATGTTAGTTGAACAATCCCCAAAACACATATTCACCAAAAACGGCGTGTGCTCTAGCACATGTGTAGTTCAAAGCTAAAAAAAAATAACAATAAATAGTCTATGATGGTCAGCCTCTTGTTTTATAGCTATGACACAGATATCCTCACTGCTTCCGAAAATGATTTCCAAAAATTGCTCAAACAATAAAAGTGAACGTTTTACGAATTCCACACAAACTTTATTTATTGTAGAGGACTGGGTGGGACTTACATTGGCAGTTAGTATCGGCATTTTTGCTTGTCCCGATTTTATATACAAGGATATCATTTGCAAGATTTTCATTTACGTAATTAAACGTCGTCAAAAAGGGAACATTTAAACATCTTCTCCCGCTACGTGGCGCTACATGGTGCTACTCCAAGGAACTTTTTTATTTAGTACCAATTCCAAGAATGTTTGCCCATTGACTCTAAAAATAATTTTTTTAATTGAACGTTGAATATTTATGATCCTTAATGAATCTGTGATTTGGAATTTAGAGACAGCTACTTTTAACTTTGATTTGACATAAAGACATAGGGGCGTAATAAGGGATTTTATATTACACCCCTATCGAAATTAAGGGTTAGTTTCTTGCATTATAATCAATAATCGTAGAATGCTTAAAAATAAACTCAAACATGTACATAAATTTTTAATATTATTAAGTATTCAGGCAATTATCAATTTAATGAATGTGTTTTCTTATATGCATTTTTTAAAGTTATATACAAAAATAATATCTTGCCGATTTCATGAAGAATGTAAAGAATTCGCTTAATTATTGTCTTCAAAATTCAAGGAATTTTAATGAAATGATTTTTATTTTTCGTTCAATCATAATTTTTTGAAAACTGCTCAGTTTATATCATATTATATATGTAATACTTGCAAAAGAAATTTTTTTGAATCTGAATATTAAGGAGTTGAAGATTTGGTTTTGTCTTTAAAAAATAATGAAGTCTCTAATGACAAACATTTCATATATGTGCTTCATTAAAAAACTGTAGTAAAGTTTTAAATTATGTTCTAGAAAAAAATATATGAGAGATTTGTGTACCTGAAATTATAAATAATAAAAATTTAACAAAAAATATTGCTCGAAATACTTTCTTTTCCAACATTTTTTTCTCCTTTTTTAGTTTTTTTTTGTGTTGTATTTCCTTATAGACAAATTATAATAACCTTTTTGACGGCACAGTATGAAAATAATTCTAAATTTTAACTTGAACTTTCTAATTTCAACCAAATTTTTTGTTCAAATATCAAGCAATATTTTTCCAATTGATAAATAGGTTATTCATTTCTGCATATTCGAGGTACAAATGTGCAGTCAAAACTTCAATTTTTGCATACAACTGACTATTTCTAAAAATTATTACATCTTGTTATTAACTATACTGCAAAAAAAAATCCTTTGGAGCAAATTGAAACATATTCTCGTTCAAACATGTGGCAACCTTAATAAATTAAGCCACATTTCCCATTTTTCAATACACGATTCATCTTGAACAGAAAACTTTTCAATTTTACACCTGTTCTCAACGTGCAGTTTAAGATATCGATATTATGGTTTCTTTCTGAGAGTGTACTAAATCAAAACTCTTAATTTTTTTTTTAAAAAAAGTTTTAATTAACAAACATTTTAAATTCGCCATAATAATTTGTTTCTCTATTACCGAAAATATTTTCGAACTATTTATGGAAAATTTTTACAAACGTAAATTTTGCAAATATAAATGCTCTTAAACTTCCTTTAAATGATATTTATTAACTTAATTTTAAGAAAAACTAATATAAATTAGTTCATTATTATTGTATCTCACTAATTCAATAAAACGGAACTTTAAATATTTAAAAAAAATGGTTATGGAGAAGAAATTATTTTTAAAAAAATGCTTGATTGATAGAAAAGCTTGGTTCTTTTAAGTCACCATTTTGCTCGCGTATCGATTATTTGCACGATATCAATAGTTTCAACTCAATAGAAAATATTTAGACATATTTTTTTAAATTTCTAATTTAAATCTTTAATTCTTTTTTAAATCTAATTTAAATCTTTAAAGTCTAATTTAAATCTAATTTAAATCTTTAACTTAAGTCTCGTAAATATAAGGGCTTAAAATACCTTCAGGTGATATTTATTAATTAAATTTAAAGCGAAACAATTATAATTTAATTCATCAATATTATCATTTCTCTCTTACTTAATAAAATTGATTTTTTTTATTCACAAAAATGACAGTATAAAGAGCAAAATTATAAAAAAGAATTATTAACAGGAAAGAGCATTTCTTTTCAGCCACCTTTTTGCTCGTATATCGATAATTTACACAGCTTGAATAAATTCAGTGAAAGTAATTGTTCCTCACTTTTGAAGCAATATGAGAAATTGCTTTCCAAGCAAATAGATTGTTGAATAAAAAACCGCAATAGAAAATATTTAGAAATATTTCTCTTTTTTATCCTAAGTATATTTTTTCCCTTCAAGGCAAATGCAATTTTGCGACATTAAGATTATATGCACAGCTTCCATTATTCACATTTCACAGATTTCTCCCCTCTTCCATCCCATACTTTAGTTCAGTCTTTTTTTTTCCCACTTCTTTTGGTTTTCAGCGTGACATTTAATTTCGTTTTTACGAAGACCGCTTTAACAACGCCGAAGGATATTTTATTCTTCTACCATTTTTTTTCTTCTTTTCATACTGCATTTTCCTAAATCTCAAAAGGAACTGTGACTAGGCGCAATTTCAATGCAGCTTCACTTCTTATTTCCGGCTTTTCTGTAGAAGTCACTGCATCTTTTTTCAAGTGTTTTATTTACGCGGGAAAAAGCGAATAAAAAAATTAAAAAAATTGGGTGTCATTGTTTGCCGCTATTATTTGACGTTTACGCCTCTAGTTTTTATTCGTTTTAAAGGGATTCTAATTTGCTCTCCATAATTATTCTTTACGAGCTTAGGAATGTTTCAGATTGTGAGAAAATATTTTTTGATTCTTTACGTTCGTTATCAATAAGGTTGGGGAAAAAGATAATTAATTTTATTCATTATTTTCGAAGTAAAGTTTTTATTAAATTTTTCTACCGAAAGATCCTGAAATAATATTTTACTGAAGAAGGTTATCATGATATTATTCGGTATAATATGAATTGATTTAAATTGATAATAATTTGGTAAAATGAAAGGTGTCTTCTAAAATAGTTTACGAGAAGCGTTTTTTCAAACTACCTTAGAAAAACAGTTAACTGTACATTTAGATTAAGATAAATTTAACGAAAGCCAAATAATTTGAATAAATAATAATATTTCTTAATAAAAAATTATTTCTATTTAACTATGAAAATATTTATTAAGAAGCCGTAGTACATTTTTATCAATTACTGCTAGCTTTCTTCAAATAAAAAGAATTTGGTTCAAACTAGAAAACCAGAATATTATTTAAAATTCGTAAGCAAATAATTAAAACAAATTTTAAAAAAAGTTAATATTTAGAGGTGGAGATTTTAGTTTGAAATTTTTTTTATATTTATTTTGTCGAATTTTACTTTAGCCCTTCATGAACCAGTGGGAAGTATACCACTCACATTTATAGTTTATTTGTAATAATAAACACATAATTTAAAAATTCAATTATTCATAAGTAGAAGAGTTCAAGTTTATTGCCATTCTTTTACAGAAAATAAAACTTTTAATATCTCACCAACTTTCCCGGCAAAAAAACAAATTGTCTTCAAATAAAATTACTTTAGCTAAGTTAATTTCGTTTTGCAAGTCAATCTCAATCCTAAAAATATTTTAATACAACATTACTAGAAAAAAAGGCTTTATAAACGTCTAAAAAGGTTACAAAATAATTATTTAAAAATAAAACAACGATTCAAATTTTAAAATTTTTTTAATTATTCGAAAACTTTAGTTTTTAATGGGAAAAATGAAAATCACAATGTAAACTCGTTTAGCATTTCATATCTTAGATCGATTATTTAGAAAAATTCGTACATAATTTAATTTTAGCCAAGTAAATGAAAAAATTAGATAAGTTATTTTGTTACTAGTAATGTGTAAGTAAAGTCTCTAATTATGTTGATAAAATTAATCGAGGTAAGTTATTGACTAAGGTAAGTTTTTATTTATTAAATGATTATGATTACATTAAAAAAATTATGCATAAAGCAATATTTTCCGTTGTATATTTTTTTCTAAGCAGCCCAACATTTTTTTTTTTAATTGTTAATTCCATCCTTGCATTTATATCCAGTGGAGGGGGAAAAGAGCACCGAAAAAAAAGAAAGAAAAACACCGGGAATAAGAGCACCTTCTTAATTATTATATAAATGCAACGACCGACTTGATTCGGGCCGTTGTTTCAAAAACGAAATTCAATGCAATTAAATAATTATTCAAGCGTAATTTAAGGTTAATAATTTAAAATTAATGCATGCAATTAAATAAGTATTTGAACGTAATTAATTTAAAGTTTAAAGAAAGGAACCTTCCCCAGTTCATTCGATTTTAAAACTGATTAGAATTCTAATAATTATTATTCTATAATTAGAATTCTTATAGTTCCAGTAAAACTGATTAGAATTCTTCAGCTGTTGTAAAATTGTTCTTAACTTAACGAATTACATTTACTGCATTGTGAACGAATAATATGCAAATAATAATTTCTTTCTACTAGTATTTTTTAAAATTGTATTAAATAAAATATTTATAATTTTCGTTAATATTTTATCTGAAAAGATTTTCCTTTTGAGCGACAGTAAAACTATGAATAACATAACTTTTATACATTATATTACAATTAAAAATATAAAGAACATTGAAAGTTACTTTTACACACTTTCAAATTAACTTTTGCATATTAATTATTATTTCTAAGAAACATATTTAATTATGATCGAAAAATTATTTAATTACTTTGAATTTGAGTTCAGCGACCAGTATAGAAAAAGATGTTACATTTATACAGTAGTTAATTAGGTGCTATTTTTGGTACTCTTTCCGTGTTTCCGGCATCCCAAAACAAACTGAAATTATGGTTTAATTCCTGATATTATAGATTTTTGAGAAAAATCTCTAAAACATTTCAGGGGTGGTTGGCAAAAATTAGAACTTTTTATTTGTTTTATTTTGGTAGAGTATTGTAAATCTCCTCTTAAGAGTCATCGTTTTTGTCACGAACTGTTGCTGAAAAAACTGAGTTCAAGTAAAATTATCAATGACTGCATTCATTACAATATTAGAAACTGTGGAACCATACATTTGTTGCAAATAGAATACAGTGCCAAGTTGAAACACATTATATTATCGTATATATATACAGAAATGCCAACTTGCTCCGGACAGTAAATAAATGTTTTAAAGTGGTAGTTTATCAATTGTGATTCTTGGTTTAATAAATTCAATTTAGTAGATTTTTAGCCACCACTATTTCTGAATAATTCGTGGACTTATATGATTCACCACTTTATAGTAGTTATGTCATGCTATACCTTTTGAAAAGCAAGCAAAAACAGAATATTTGCAGAATTTAGTTTGTAGTTATTTACCGTTCTTTTTTATTTATTTATTTTTTATTATTTTTTCTTTCTTTTTTTTTGGAGCTGAATTTGATATAATTAAATTTATAACTCGAACGGAATCAGATATTTTTTTAAAAATTGTTATACAACGTTTAATTTTGTGTTAATGGAATGGAACTTTTAATACTTAAAATAATTTCAAATGTAAATACATTATATAATAGTATTGTTATAAATACTTTATCAATGAACTATTGGAGTTATTTTTTTGATAAGTTAAAAATATTTAAAAATTATTTGAATTTAATCCTACTTTTTTTAAAAATAATTAGTTTAAAAAATATTGTTTGTATATTATTATATCGCTATACCATAAAGGAAATTATTCAAATGTTGAACAATTTTAGAACCGATTAAAAGTCCTAATCAATGTGTTAAATAGTATGAAATGTTGAAATTTCCTTTACGTAATCTTTAAATTAATCATTTTTTTTAAATATGTAATTTCATTATAATAAATATTTATTTAATCCTGAAACTCGAAGTGAATCAGATGTTAAATTCATATAATTACAAACGAGATGCTTTTTTTAGTGCTATTTTTTCTGGATTTTTCTTCCGGGGCTTTTTTTTTCGTCCACCAATTCAGCACCTTTTTTAGGTTGCAGAAGAATAGGTACATAATATGTTGAACCACTGTATCCACCTCCAATAAATAAACATTTAAATTAGAAACCACTAGTAAGAAAAATTTTTAACAACGTTTTTCGTATCTTGGATGCAAAACAAAGAATTTAGAAAACTTACGAAGTAAGGTAAATTTGATGGAATTATTGCAATCAAATTAAATATCGTATCCCTTACATGCCTCTTATTACTCCAATTACGTCGGAACACATATACTCGGCAAACTTCAAAAAAAAAAGTCTTAATCATTAACAACGAGGAAATGGATGGGTAAACTTTCCCACCGAGATGCTTACTTCGAAGTCAAAAAATACCTTCAAAAGCTATACATCTTGTTTTAACGGGATTCTCAGGAACTAGACTTATGAAGAAATGACTTTTTTGCTGTTGTTTTAGAATCCATTTAAAAACTGATTGAGCTGTTATTTTTGTTTGAAATGCTATAGACAGCTTTTACTGAAGGTGATCAAGCACGACATTCATTTTTTGACTGGACCTCCGACTTGTAAGGGTCGTCGGCATGTCTTTGAGGTGTTGGAGGAAGTGGTGACATTGCCAGATAACAAATTTGATGGCGGGTAACATAGCGGGAGCAATTAAGACTGGGGGAGGGGCTCGAGCCCCATCTATCTTCTTTCTGGATGGCAGCGCAGCTGGGCTAAGTCTTGGGCACACGTGTTTTTTCTGTGCAGACAAGGTCGATCTATGGCAGGGTCAAACCACTGAAGACCACTGCTATAACAAGACAAGAAGTGACAGCAATTCGGTAATTAATTTACGTTCATATTAATCAAGAAAAGCCGCTATGAAAGAGAAATGTTTACGCAAGTCTTTCATGTCGAGGTTTTCTTTGAGAGGACAAAAAGTAAAACTTGTCGCCTGGTTGAAAAGGCGTGGGAGACACTAACCAATACGTGTGAATGAAACCCCGAATGTGTTATGAATTATTGACGGCCATTTTATGTTGTCTTTATTATTCAAAGGGATTAGATTTCGGATTCTAAATCAAAGTGTTTTTATAAATAGACAAACAGATTTCTGGAATGGATTTTTGGGCAATATGAAGTTGAGAGTTTTAATGAATTTGTGAAGACAGTTTTATTTTGTTGAAGAGAGAATTTCTTCTTATGAATTGGCATGAAATAAAAATTTGTTGACGCTATGATAAAAATATAACAAGAGCTTGCAATAATTTATTATTTTTTTTACTTGTATTTACGAAAAAAAGAATAAATGTTCCTAAGTTAATCTAAGGGGATGTTAAACTATTTTTAAACTATTCTCCAATTTTAAAATATCTGGCAGAAATGTAAAAGAAAAATATTTACATCTTCTTAAATTATCCAACAGTGGAAGAAAAAAAATTCTAAAATTTGAACGAAATTGGACGAATAGTTTCTTGACAAATGTGTTTTAAAGATTTTTTTTTAAAACTTGAAAACTGTTTGAAAGATATCGTTCAAATTTAGGATTCAGTTATTTACGACATCATTCAAACTCAAAAATTGACTCACAATTCATTCACTAAACTCACAATTTAAATCAAAAACTTTTTTGAATATTATTAAATTATGTAATAAAAATTACAAATATGTTTTTCAAACTTATTTTCTTGGGTGGAATCATCAGCACAAAAAATCAGAACAAGATTTTTTAGTTCTCTAGAGCAAAATATGCTTAACGTAAGATAACTTTTAGGAAATGAGACTTCTGACCACCAATACTTTTGGGACCATATTTCTCAGATATCGGATAGTTTTGAGGGATCAGGTCAAATGCATTAAAAAAAAGAAATGTTTTTTCAGAAAGAAAGAAATCATTGCGCCTAATTTTTTAACTTAAAATATCGTCTGTTTCAATTAATTAGGACTCATAAAGTCAATCCCTGATAGTATTAGGATATCGTATTTATACATAAAAAGAAAAACAGATCATTGGATCAAAAATTATTAAAGTTTTCTGTTTTTTATTTTGCTCTCTAATAAAAACAGGTGCACTTTCATAACTTTTGGTCTAGTGATCAGATTTCCCTATACCAAAATTAAGCTTAATTGTTCAAGTTCTAGTTTTAAATATTTGAATTAATTTATACAGACGATGATATTCAAACTTTCTTCCAAGTATAATGATTTCATCCTCTTAAAATCTAAATAAATTATATCATTTCAAAAGAAAAAAAAGTTTTCGCAAAGTATATTGTTCTTTTAATTCGATTACGAAAAACTGAAAATTCTTTGTCCTTCAGTATAGCACAGTTTTATATGCATCTTTTAAATACGATTGAGGCTTTAACAACCAGAAGAAGAAAAGAAGCACTACAAACATATACTGGGCTGAGTTTTAGCATTGTCACTCTACATATGGAAAACAAATTAAAATTGTTTTAACTATTTCTATACACAGACTGCCAAATTAATTTATTTTGCCGTTAGTAATACGTTCGTTAACCCCTTAACGATCGGCTAATTTTCAACAAAAAAAACGGTCATAAAAGTGCCTATTTTTTTTATCCCTGAAAATAATATAAAAATATGTGTATGAACAATATATGTATATTCATTTTTAATTTCTGATTTGTTTTTAGCTTAAAATTTTAAAAAATTAAAATTTTAGGAAAAGCCCACATGACTTAATGTTGGTTCTCCAGCAAGCAAAGAAAATTGAAAAAATATGTATTTTAAACATTGAAAAGGAGTTTTATTAAACATACGTATAATATAAATAAAGATTAGTAATTTTTTCTTGTGTGATAAATTTCAAAGTATGAGATACAGATTCCAACGTCCCAATCTGGACAATGGTACCGAGTGTCCTTCCTACATCTAGTTTAAAATGGGCTAACCATCTACAATTACTTTAAAAATATCCTGGTACTGCCATCTGGTGCGTAAAATGAGATATAAAACATTTTCCGGGCAAAAGAAATGAATTAGTTTTATTCTTATTGGCGCGTTACTACTGAACACTCAAGCCCGGAAATATCACGGGAGCGAGAAATAGAGGGCGAAACCTCACCCCGTCATTTTCACGGGAGCGATAAGGAAAGGGGTTAAACGTGAATTATAGAACAAAAACTTTCGTCTGGATTCTTTATGAACTAGAGTCCTATTGAACCAAAATACTGTCTGATGGACAACTTAAAGTAATCCGATGACAATAACTGGGATTTGAACCTCAGTCTCACCTCAATCTCACTTGAATCTCTCTAGCTTCAGATCAATCGATACCAGCTTGTCTAAGAAATAAAGGTGACCTGTGCTTAACGCTGACAACTTTAACACAATCATAGCGATTGTGGAGACTTAATCTCCATGACCCCTTGGCTCGGAACAGGCTGTAGCGAGAATATTTAACTTTTGAAAAATTGGGACCTACGGATTGTTTCTGGAGTTTTAGCAATCGATAATCAGGAACTCATTTTATTACAAACTCTGATAAAAAAAAAATAAAAAAAAGAAAGCATGTTTAAAGAAGCTCAGATTGTTTTTTCAGCTTCCTTGGTAACTTAACTGGTTTTTACAAATTCTATATTACCATCCAACACAAGTACTGATTACAAATGTGCTTCGTCTAATTTTCTTTAGTTTTTATTTCATATGACAAAGTTGCATAAAAGTGAATTATACGTTCAGATGACAAACATGAAATAAAACCGACTAGAAAAATATCTCCACAAAAAATAATAATAATTATAAATATTTTGAAAATTTCCCCGTGGAAAAAAAAAAGTAAACTCATTTTCTGTCGAAATAAGGCACTGGTTATGTATGTGGTTTTTCCATTTGATACTTTGAGCTTGTAAGATTGTAATTTCAAGATATATTAAATTGAAATAAAATAAATTTTCTCCTCCAAAAAAGATTTCAAACAGATTAAACAAAAATTTCAGAAGATTTTAAATATGAAAAAATATTCCCAAAGTCAATTATAAAGCATTTTAAATAACTATCCTCCTCCTATAAATGGTTATGGCTGTTTCTCCCTTTTTATGCCCATGAAACTACTTATACAACTAGATGAAAATTGTTTATTTTATTTCAAACGAATTTAATCATAATTAAATACGACATAATAGTAATAGTAAATAAATTAAGCAAACAATAAAAATGTTTAATTAGCTTTCATCCGACCTGTTATATGAATTTCTGTAAAACTAGTTTCGTTACTCAGGTACTAAGAATGCGTAAAAGTGAGGAAAGGGAACAGGAAAAAACTCCTTCAATTAAAAAAAAACTTAGGATCTAACATATGAATACTTTATTAGCCAAATTGATTAACTCCATACAAAATAAAAAAAATTTGAATGAATAAATACAGTTGAAATAAATAATTTATTATTCAATGCTCTCAAAAAGCTTTGTAATGTCAATATTTATTATTATAGAAATTTATGTTGAATATTTTGGGGTAGGTGCTTCGAAATTAAAATTATTCAGTAAGTGACGCAAATGAAACATTCACTTGTACTCATAGGTTTTTCCTTGAAACCTTTAGTTATGGAGTTTCAACACGATTTAATAATATTTGTTTTGCAATTAAAATTTTATGAAAAATAATTTTAAAAAAATTCAAAAAGCTACAAAGTGACATTATAACTAAACAATAGATTCTCAAATTCAGTAACACTGGTTAGCAATAAACACAAAATATTCTGACATACTATAAACAAAATTAATATGCGCAGCTGATATTTTATGTTACGATACAAAAGCGTACTTTCTCTGAATAAACATAAACTTTTTTTAATGATGAATTCGGATTTCTAAATCCCGAAATATGATCCCCATAGTTTGATTAGGAAAGCGTTCCTATGTTTGTACCCCTTAATGTTAATTTTACTTTTTGCGCATTTCGCCATACCTCGAGAACTTTTTAAGCGAATTGAAAAATTTTTGAACTCAACTATAAAATTCATTTATCCAAAAATAATTCAATAAAAAAAAGATTACTTTTAGTAACTTTTTATTAGTTTTTAATATTTTATTTAATAATCAAAAAAAATTTTGAATTGTATGGTATAAAAATTTTTTTACCTCATTTTAACGAATGTAATTTCAAATGTTAAATTATAAAACTCGAACGAAATCAGTCGAATAGTTCTTAAGAAATAAAATTTTAAAAATTCGACTTTTCTTAAAATTTTATTTAACAGAAACTATTCGACTGCTTGAGCTCAAACTACAATTCAAAATTTATTGGATTTTTGTTATATAAAATAATTTTAAAAAAATATTTCCTAAAAATTACAATTCGCTTGGAATTTTCTTTAGATATACGAAGTTTATAATTAAAATTTTCGCTTAAAAAGCTCTCGATATAATGCGAAATACGGAAAAAGTAATCAAAACATTAACATCCGTATTCACAAACGTGGGTTATCACCAGGTAGTCCATGAGTTAATCCAGAGATTAAACATGATTTCCCAGTCAAAAATCTGCATGTAAATCACGAGTTTCATTAGCGAACGCAATCCGTTTCTGGGTTTTCAACTACTAATGTTTAACTCCGTAGCTTTGTAATTTTGAACCCAATCCAGAAGACAAGGGAACTCCTGGATCAAGTATTGGGAGTATTTTGCCTTCGTGGAGGATTTTTTGATGGAACTAACTCACAATTACGTTACACCCACGAAAACCTAAATATCAAGCAAATTGCATAGAAGTTAAATTTCGAAAATAAAGTAAAATGATTTTGAAAACTAAGTTTTTCAAGTAAAAAAAAAAAATTAAGAATTACGATTTCGTATCAACTCCTTTTCCCTTTTTGAATGCGAAACGTATAAATTCGTCTTTGAGTTTTGCTTCTACGTATGTTTCTTTTATATACCAAGTCATGCGGCTTTAGCTTGACAATTCAGAGGTTTTATTACACTTCTTGCAGGAGTATATCTCGAGTTGCAGAATCCTCCATTGAAGACGACTGAAGAAGCCACAATGGGCTGTAGCGGAAATGCTCTGCTCTCTACAATTTCTAATCATTTAAATTTGTATTTTTCATTATAAATTATCTATAAATGAATTTGTAACCTTTACCCAAATGTAACCTTTATCAACCTTTGAAATGAGTAACCTTTACCCAAACATCTGAACCTCTTTCTGATACATTCTCCTCACCAAACTATTGGGATCATATTTTTCATATTGTGGTTACCCCTCATATTTCTAGGGTTAAAAATCTATATCCGTAGAAAGAAAGTAGGTTTTTGTGTCTGATTTCGTAACGTCGTTCGTCTGCACTAATTAATTAGCATATTTGAAGTCAGGCACTTCGTTTATTTTTTCATTATTTATTTTGCGTATTGTATGCTATTGTTAGAAGTACTATATATTGTTTAAAAATATTGCAGTATTAATAAATGACTTATTAAAAAAAGAATTTGCTTATAACAAGACATTTAGACAGTGAAATGAAATCCATACCTGAATATGAAGACAGTTATTTCTATGTCACTTCTGAGATGACACTAACTTCGTGTCAAAGAAAATAGCTCTTTTTCAGTAGTTTTTTTAATATCTTTTTTTTAATTTCCCTGTTTTGTTTTTCATTTCACAGTACAACAAACATATTTCTTATCCATATTCCGAAGAGCAATAAAATTGCAGTATTAATGAATGACTTATTAAAAAAGGAATTTGCTTATAACGAGACATTTAGATTACAGTGAAATGAAATTCATACCTGAATATGAAGGTAGCTATTTCAATGTCACTTCTGAGATGACACTAACTTCGTGTCAAAGAAAATTGCACTTTTTCAGTAGTTTTTTAATCCTTTTTTTTTAATTTTCCTGTTTTGTTTTTTATTTCACAGTACAACAAACATATTCCTCATCTATATTCCTAAGAGCAATAAAAAAATGTCCAACTGTTCTTTAAGTTAATAATATTTTCAATTCTCTCTCTCTCTGACAGGAGACAAACCATTTTTTTGTACGATGTACACAAGCCTGCATATATATTATAAATAAATTTATTTATTTAGCGCGTTATCTTCATTCTAAACATCATTTTGAAAAATGGCGAGGCTACTCGGTCAGGGCGGCCCCTGTAAAATTGTCCCGCAGTGAACTGATCGTTAAGACACGGTTCCAGCAGATCACCGAAGTCAAGCACCACTGGCTGCGGTCAGTGTGCGGGTGGGTGACCACATGGATCAGTCTGGGTAGGGACCAAGGGTGCGCGGTATTGGTCCTCGTTAAGCTGTTCTAGTTTAAAGTGTTCGACTTCGCGTGCAGGTCGTCGAGCTACCGAAGCGGGGGTGCCATCCTCTCTCTGCAGAAGATCAAAATTGTGATGACATGTCTTCGGATCATCCTCAGGGTTGTTTCCCAGACCGTCGCCAATAACCCATTTTGCATCTCTAGTGCGACGTAAATAAACTACAGCAACTACAGCAGTAGCAGCCGCTGTAAAATTAATAAATAAGAAACAAACTATAATATTTAAAGTATTTGTTTATTTATTGTTACTTTATTGAAATTACATTGTTGTTGTTCNATATAAAAATATGTGTATGAACAATATATGTATATTCATTTTTAATTTCTGATTTGTTTTTAGCTTGAAATTTTAAAAAATTAAAATTTTAGGAAAAGCCCACATTACTATGACTTAATGTTGGTTCTCCAGCAAGCAAAGAAAATTTAAAAAATATGTATTTTAAACATTGAAAATGAATTTTATTAAACATACGTATAATATAAATAAAGATTAGTAATTTCTTCTTGTGTGATAAATTTCAAAGTATGAGATACAGATTCCAACTTCGCAATCTGGACAATAGTACCGAGTGTCCTTCCTACATCTAGTTTAAAATGGGCTAACTATCTACAATTACTTAAAAATATCCTGGTACTGCCATCTGGTGCGTAAAATGAGATATAAAATGTTTTCCGGGCAAAAGAAATGAATTAGTTTTATTCTTATTGGCGCGTTGCTACTGAACACTCCAGCCCGGAAATATCACGGGATCGAGAAATAGAGGGCAAAACCTTAACCCTTCATTTTTCCGGGAGCGATAAGGAAAGGGTTAAACGTGAATTATAGAAGAAAAACTTTCGTCTGGATTTTTTATGAACTAGAGTCCTATTGAACCAAAATACTTTTTGATGGCCGACTTAATTAAACTATCTGATGACAATAACTGGGGTTTGACCCTCAATCTCACTTGAAGCTCTCTAGCTTCAGATCGATCTATACCAACTTGTCTGAGAAATAAAGGTGGCCTGTGCTTAACAACTTTACACAATCCTAGCGATTGTGGAGCCTTAATCTCCATGACACCTTGGTTCAGAACAGGCTGTAGCAGAGTATTTCACTTTCAAAAAATTGTGACGTACGGATTGTTTCTGGAGTTTTAGCAATCGATAATCAGGAACTCATTTTATTACAAACTCTAATTAAAATGTAAAAAATAAATAAAAAAAATATATTTCAATAAGCTCAGATTGCTTTTTCAGCTTCCTTAGTAACTTAACAAATATTTTTACAAATACTATATTACCATCCAACATAAGTACTGATTACAAATGTGCGTTGTCTAATTTTCTTTAGTTTTTAATTCAGATGACGAAGTTGTATAAAAGTGAATTACACGCTCAGATGACAAACATGAAATAAAACCGACTACAGAAATATCTCCTACAAAAAATAATAATTATAAATATTTTGAAAATTTCCCCATGGAAAAAAAAAAGTAAACTCATTTTTTGTCGAAATAAAGCACTGGTTATGTATGCAATTTTTCTACTTGATATTTGAGCTTGTAGTTTCAAGATATATTAAATTGAACTAAAATATATGTTCTCCTCCAAAAAAGATTTCAAATAGATTAAACAAAAATTTCAAAGGATTTCAGAAGATTTTAAATATGAAAAAATATTCCCTAAGTCAATTATAGAGCATTTTAAATAACTATCCTCCTCCTATAATTGGTTATAGCGGTTTCTCCCTTTTTATGCACATGAAACTACTTATGCAACTAGATGAAAATTGTTTATTTGATTTCAAACGAATTTAATCATAATGAATAAATACGACATAATAGTAATAGTAAATAAATTAAGCAAACAATATTGTAAGCAAACAATGAAAATGTTTAATTAGCTTTCGTCCGACCTGTTATATGAATTTGTGTAAAACTAGTTTCGTTACTCAGAATGGTACTAAGAATGCGAAAGTACTAAGATGGTCAAGAATGCCAGGTACTAAGAATGCGAAAAAGTGAGGAAAGGGAAAAACAGGAAAAAACGCCTTCAATTAAAAAAAAAAAACTAACATATGACATATGAATGCTAACATATGAATGTCTAACATATGAATGCTTTATTAGCCAAATTGATTAACTCCATGCAAAATAATAATAATTTGAATAAATACAGTTGAAATAAATAATTTATTATTCAATGCGCTCGAAAAGCTTTGTAATGTCAATATTTATTGTTAGAGAAATTTATGAAATTTATGTTGAATATTTTGGAGTAGGTGCTTTGAAATTAAAATTATTCAATAAGTGACGAAAATGAAACATTCACTTGTACTCTTAGGTTTTTCCTTGAAACCTTTAGTTATGGAGTTTGAACAAAATTTAACAATATTTGTTTTGCGATTAAAATTTTATGAAAAAAATTTTTAAGAAAATTCAAAAAGCTACAAAGTTACAAAGCTACAAAGATTATAACTGAACAATAGATTCGCAAATTGAGTAACACTGGTTAGCAATAAACACAAAATATTCTGACATGCTATAAACAAAATTAAAATGCGCAGATGATATTTTAAGTTACGATACAAAAGGCGTACTTTCTCTGAATAAGCATAAACTTTTTTTAATTATGAATTCGGATTTCTATATAAATTATATATAAATTAATGTGTTTTCTTTAAAACTGATAATTACAACCAAACATAAACTATAAAATTCAATAGTTTCTTCAAAAAATCTAAAATGTTTAAAGCAGAAAATATCGAGCAAATTGCTTAGAAGTTAAATTTTGAAAATAAAATAAAAGGATTATAAAAACTAAGTTTCTCAAGTAAAAAAAAAAAATTTAAAAATTACGATTTTGCATCCACTCTTTTTCCCTTTTTTTATGCGAAACGTATAAATTCATCTCTGAGTTTTACTTCTACGTTTGTTTCTGCTATATACCAAGCCATACGGTTTTAACTTGACAATTCAGAGGTTTTATTACACTTCTTGCATGAGTAGATCTCGAGTTGCAAAACCCTCCCTTGAAGACGGCTGAAGAAGCCACAATGGGCTGTAGCGGAAATACTCTGCTCTCTACAATTTCTAATAATTTAAATTTGTATTTTTCATTGTAAATTATCTGTAAATGAATGTGTAACCTTTACCAACCCTTGAAATGAGTTACCTTTACCCAAAGATCTGAATCTTTATCTGATACATTCTCCTCACCAAACTATTGGGATCATATTTTTCATATCATGGCTACCCCTCATATTTCAAGGGTCAAAAATCCAAATCCGTTGAAAGAAAGTAGGTTTTTATGTCTGATTTCGTAATTTAATTCTATGGTCTGGACTAATTAATTAGCATATTTGAAGTCAGGCACTTCGTTTTTTATTTCATTATTTATTTTGCGTACTGTATACTATTGTTACAAGTACTGTACTATATTGTTTAAAAATATTGCAGTATTAATGAATGCCTTAATGAAAAAGGAATTTGCTTATAACGAGACATTTAGATTACAGTGAAATGAAACTCATACCTGAATATGAAGACAGTTATTTCAATGTTACTTTTGAGATGACACTAACTTCGTGTCGAAGAAAATTGCACTTTGTCAGTAATTTTCTTTTTAATCCTTTTTTTTTTTAATTTTCCTGTTTTGTTTTTCATTTCGCAGTACAACAAACATATTTCTCATCCATATTCCGAAGAGCAATAAAATTGCAGTATTAATGAATGACTTATTAAAAAAGGAATTTGCTTATAACGAGACATTTAGATTACAGTGAAATTAAATTCATACCTGAATATGAAGACAGTTATTTCAATGTCACTTCCGAATGACACTAACTTCGTGTCAAAGAAAATTGCACTTTTTCAGTAGTTTTTTTTTAATCCTTTTTTTCTTAATTTTCCTGTTTTGTTTTTCATTTCACAGTACAACAAACATATTTCTAATCCATGTTCCGTCTTCACCAATAGCCCATTGTGCAGCTCTAGTGCGACGTAAATGAACAACAACAGCATCCGTATTCTGAAGAGCAGTAAAAAAATGTCTAACTGTTCTTCGAGTTCATAATCTTTTCAATTCTCTCTCTCTGACAAGAGACAAACCATTTTTTGTATGATGCACATGAGCCTGCATATGTATTATAAACAAATTTATTTATTTAGCCCGCTATCTTCATTCTAAACATCATTTTGCAAAATGGCGAGGCTACTCGGTCAAGGAGGCCCCTTTAAAATTGTCCTGCAGTGGACTGATCGTGAAGACGCTGTTCCCAACAGATCACCGAAGTCAAGCACCACTGGCTGCTGTCAGTGAGCGGGTGGGTGACCACTTGGATCAGTCTGGGTACGGACCAAGGGTGTGCGGTTTTGGTCCTCGTTAAACTGTTCTACCGTAAAGTGTTCGACTTCGCGTGCAGGTCGTCGGGCTACCGAAGCGGGGGTGCCATCCTCTCTCTGCAGAAGATCAAAATTGTGATGACATGTCTTCGGATCATCCTCAGGGGTGCTTCCCAGACCGTCGCCAATAACCCATTTTGCATCTCTAGTGCGACGTAAATAAACTACAGCAACTACAGCAGCAGCAGCCCCTGTAAAATTAATAAATAAAAAACAAACTATATTATTTGTTTATTTATTGTTGCTTTATTGAAATTACATTATTGTAGTAGTTCTTTTACGTCATACTAAAGCTGCACAATGGGCTATTGGTGACGGTCTGGGAAGCAGGATGATCCGAAGACATGCCATCACAATTTTGATCCTCTGCAGAGGGGGTGGCACCTTCGCTCTGGTATTCCGACGACCCGCAACGCGAAATCAAGCACTTTACTGTAGAACAGTTTAGCGAAAACCTATACCGCACACCCTTGGTCCCTACGAAGACTGATACAAGCGTTCACCCACCCGAACACTGACCCCAGCCAGTGATGCTTCCGTGTCTTAATGAATAGTCAACTGCGGGACTGAAATTACATACATTTGCAGGCTTGTTTGCTCAATTTAGGCTTATAAACCTTTGTCAATTAAAAAGGACAGCTAGAACAATTTAGCGAAGGACATCACAAAGAATACATCCAGGGTTACGACGGGATTCGAACCCATCACCTCCAAGCTTCACACTGCGTTTGATGGGTAATACCGCTCGGCCAGGGAGACTCCTTTAATGTTGATTATTGGTTTATTGGAATTACATACATTTGCAGATTTGTGTGCTCAATTTAGGTTTATAAACCTTTGTCAAATAGAAGAGCATATAGCACAGTATGGAGAAGGACAGCACGAAGATACATCCAGGGTAACTGCGGTACTCGAACCCGCCCCCTCCACGCCGTGCACAGCGTTTGGCGCATGATACCGCTAGGCCAGGGAGGGCGCTTTTTTTATTGTTACTCATATATATTGTGTGCACATTACACGCAATATATATGTGAATTTGAAGAACAGATATCTCAAGTTAGCGTAGGGCATTACAAAGATAGATCTAACATAGTGTGGAGGTGGTGGGTTCGAATCCCACAGCATGTCTGGATATATCCTTGTAATGTTCATCTTTATCTAAAGCTATCTGTTCTCCACAAGGGCTAATGTACCGAACTTTGTGTTATGAACACATACCTGCATAATTATGTGCAACAATAAATGAATAAATTCAGGGTTGATACAATCCACCATGCTTCATCATCAGGGTGTTGAAACAGCTTGACACTGACTGTTTTAGTTCAGCTTTGTTCAGACATTTGTATAATTAAAACTATGCATTTTTTTAATAGTTTTACAGGCTGTTAGATGCTAACAAATAGTTTACAAAAGAATGAAAAAGAAAAAAAAAACAAGAAGATCTGAAAAAAAATTAACGATCAAATAAAATAGGTTATCAAACTGAAAGTTTTCACACTATATCTAATTATACTAGCACTGTGAAAATTACCGTTTCTTAAATTACCAAACTCTCGTCGATTTACAACTAAACAGCATGATAATAAAACCATATTTTATTTACAATTTTACCAAAAAAATTGCTACCAAACGCTGCGGAAACATTGTCGTACTTTTTCGTGTTCATGTCTAGCCGAAAACTTAGTAAATTTTACAAAATTCTGATAGTTTTGAGCATGCAATTTCTTTCGTTGTATTTTTTCGTCAGGGGGAACTTTTACTTCTGTAACTGTATAGCAGCCTACAAAACACAACAAATTCGCATCCTTTCGAATTTGATTGTAAACATTCTAAGTAGGTACTTTATTTACATCGCACTAGAGCTGTACAATGGGCTATCGGTGGGAAACATCTCTGAGTATGAACTAAAGACATACCATCGCAATTTTGATCCTCTTCAGAAAGATCTCAGTCATGCGGCCACCTTCTCAATTTAGACATAGATCTGAAGGGGAAGGAAATTTTCTCCAGATCCCTGCACCCATGGATCAGTGACCGACTACAAGAATTTCAATTCTAGAGACTTTACTAGCGCGCATATCAACAGTATACTGAAGATATCCAATGTAATCCAAAATTACTGAAAAATACCCCTTTAGAGGTATAAGCGCCGGGTTAATGTTGGTGTGTACTCCAAAATTCATGCTAACGGATGAAATTTACGAATGGTGTGAATACGAGTGAGTGAGGTGCAAGCTTTTTCAATTAATGTTGTTTAGATTTAACAATTCCCTTTAAGGCGAATATGAACACTCGAATCGATGTTATTGTGAAATAAAGTGTGACATCACACAATTTTTATGGTTGTTTTACACCAAATTCACCGAGCTATAGTACACAACCATTTTTAAAGTGTGCTTTTTACATTCATTCAATTTTTAAAAAAAATTACCATGGACTCTCTTGAGTTTGAATGAGGATGGTTTTATATACAGAACAAGTTAAAGTTGGTTTTATATACTGAATAAGTTAAAGTTGGTCTTATATACAGAATAAGTTAAAGTTTCAGCAATCCCATTAGAATTTCTTATTAATATCAAAGTTAAAATTTTATCTCTAATCCAAAAATTTACGCACAATTTTGTTTGTTTCGAAGTTAGATCTAGAAGAAATTGAAAAAATTTTTACTGCTCGTTTAAATATTTTTTTCTGAAATTTTTTAAATATTTTTTCTAATAAATAATATTTCTTCCTTTAACTACTAGTATTAACTACTTTTAATATGTAATAATTTATAAATAACTCAAGATAAAGCAAATTGTTTTCCCAGAATTTTTAAAATTATTTCAAATAGCGTAAGGAGGTAAAATTTGTAGCAATATGGTGGTAAATCTAATTTTTTCATAAGGTAACATTTTTGCAGCAAACTAGTCCTTAATATTGTTTCTAGATAGGTACTTTGCAAGTTTCCATAATTTCCAATTGATAGCAGAGCAGTACAATCATACGTGAAAATGGTGTTTTTATTAAAAAAAAATCTTTCATGAACAGTGCGAAAATAAGGCTTATATTGCCCTTAATCATTCATACATACAATTTGTCCCTTAATTTTTTACAATGTTATCCTACTTAATTTTTGACCACCTTTTTACGTAAGCTTTTTTTTTCTTTCTTTTGTTTAACGTGGATAATTTCAGTTTTAAGGTGATGAAGTTTTTATTTGAGTAAATCCATTAATAGACTTCTGAAATATTTCCATTTTACTCAACCCTTGAAAAAAAGTCCAATCGACATTTCTGAAGATTACTTTTCTTTCAATAAACTGATTGTGTCATGAGATGTCACCTATAAAAAAATACCAAAAAGTGATCATGGTTTTTACAGATATTTTACCATTTTCGAAAAATGCAGTTCAATTATTTATCCACGTCATAAACACGATTTTCGTACTTGCAAAAGTTTTCCAAAAACATTAAGAAAGATTCCTTCAAATATTTGCGAAACCATTTAGCCAAAAATGAGTATCTAAATTGATTTATTATCTTTGTTATAAATTTCTATACTCAGTGCAACTGCGTATATTGGGGTGATTTGATACACAATATTGAACACAATTGTCCACAAAAATCAGAATCAAAACAAACTTGTTTAAAAAATACATAGAAAACCATGTTATTTATATATTTGACCACTCTTTAGATCATTATTACAACTAGGTATCAGATAATTTTATTGAGATATACTTAGCTGAATAGTCTCCCGTTATTTATTGTCATCAATGTATATTTTCTGTGCCTTAGATCTCGGAACACTTACGAGTCCAATTTATTTTCAAGAATAGAAAAGAAACGGAAAAGAAGGACAACGCTAAAAAAATGACATATTTTCAATTCTGTTTATTTTATTTAAAATGCCGCTCTAAAAACAGTCTAAAACTTTTAAAAACACACGTAGGCTTATATAAGATCCAACTGTTCCAGTTTATTGAAAGACAGAAGGCTTAAAAAGTTGGGGACCCTATTAAAGCCCCCTTGTATATAACCAACCAGACATTCACACAAAAGGAGCGCACGTGCTCTGATTCATAAAACATTTGGATGAGAAAGTTGAAGAGGAGTGTCTTTCATATTGTTAAAAGACATAGACTTCTTAAATATTTTGTTTGTCATGAAATAGATCGGAGGCCATGAGATATTTTCCCATGCTTTTTCTTTAAGATACAAGGAGGTCTCTATCTGCTTTGATCCTTAAAGGAGGGTTTTACTGTGATGTAAACCCCTCCTTCATCATCATGTGATTTCTAAGAGGAAAATCTTTTATGTTAGGCTATTCGTCATTAATAATAAATAATGATTCTCTTGCTACCAATACCATTCAGCTCTTAACATTCTTGGGAGATAAGATTATTATTTTATCAGTAATAAATCTTTTTGGTGAATTTGATTCGGCTGTTGTATACAATCAAAGGGAACACTGAAATGTATCGGTTATTTTTTATCTTAAGCAAATAAATTTGGTCTGAAATAAAGAGTGTAAATCTTTCATTTAGGTGAATTTTATTGATTAAACTGAGACTTTATTTTTTTTTATTATTATTATTTCTAGAATTATCGTCGAGGCTATAATGATTAGACTTTTGATAGCCATACTTTAACATAGTGATTTACGAATCTAGAGAGGATAATTATCTATAAAATGAACTTTGGAAGAAAAAGGCTTGTTTAAAAAAATACTTATTTAATTATGCAAGAAAAATAACACTCTTTAAGGTGGAAGGAAGATATATTCAGTTTTGAAATGGATTCTTGTTGTAACTCTTCGAACATAATGAAGAAAAAAAATGTCTGACAAGGGCCCCACTTAAACACGAAATGTATAAGCTAACAGTAAATTGAAATGAATAAACTTGCAATAAGTTGTAGGTGGTACATCAAATTTTTGTAAGCTTACAATAATCAATAATTTTTGAATATATAGTACGCTAAAATGAGTGAATTTCCATTAGTAATCTTAGAAAATGCAGTTCGCCAAAATGTGTAAACTTACCTAAACAGTTATTTTGAAATAGGCAGTTCTTCAAAATGGCTCAATTTGAAATAAGCAATTATCTTTTTGAATAAACTAGTAATAAGCAGTTAAATTTCCGTTAACAGTTCGTCAATATCAGTAAGTTTGTAACAATCTTAGACTATTCAAAATAAAGAAATTTATAATAAGTTGCGATCTCTCATTAGAAATACCGAAATAAGAAAAATTGTTTTAAGCTGAAAATAAATTACTCAGATTCATTCTAACTAATAAATTTTCAGAATATGCTGCAGATCTCACTAAAGTGCATACTACTTTATCAACACAACCAAAGTATATTGTTATAGTTATTATTTTAATAACAAAAATTGTCTTTAGAGATTTTCTTTAAGGAAAGATGATATAAAACAAACATTCTTATGTGATATTTCAAAAGAAATTTTTACATGTTTTAAATCTATGGCCACCACTTTAATCTGGTTGGTTCGATAACAATTTTTTTAAAATCAGAAGCCTCGTCCTAAATATATATATATATATATATATATATATACATATATATATATATA
>NC_092214.1:17287537-17306935 GCF_043381705.1 Parasteatoda tepidariorum | reverse complement strand
ATATATATATATATGTATATATATATATATATATATATATATATATATATGATACAGATGAATAGACAAAATTATAGATTTCGTCTGTTGAAATTTTCTATAAGAATAGCATGATCATTACTATGCTAAATTTTTAGCGATTTAAATAAAAGAACTGTCTATACAATTGGGTCTTAAACAGAGTAGTGAACATAACTCAGAGAAGCTTATTGAAGAATATCAACAGCAACAAATAAATAAAGGGTGTTTTATAAAGTATAATTAATATATAATTTTGGAATCTTTATCAAAATGGTAACAAAAAGACAAGACAAAATAAATTTCAATTTCAGAAAGAACTGCATCAAAATTGGTCAACACATACACAATTATAAAAATAATTTTCCAATAAATAATGTACAGTTATACTAGAGTAATTTTATTTAAATATTTTTGAGAAGTTCTAACAATTTTAAAGAAAGTCTTGTTTCACAAGAATTTGAGACCAAAAATTTCTTATTTTCTAGGACTGCAAAAAAGAAGTGAACATAATTGCACTAAAAATGCAGACATTCTGTTACTAACTATTGTACATAACTTCCTCTCATAATTTATTGTCCCTATTTTCCTATTTTAAAACTGTTTGTGACTATTAAAATAAAAAGCGTAATTTAAACTGCAAATTATTCTCACCTTTTTGACAATGTTGTTTAACTAATGCTCTTTAAAACAGTGATTGAATGGAACAGCTTCTATCTTAGAATATTTAAATGATTCAACTTCAAATTTAAATCTGTTCTTATGTAATCCACCTATTTCTATTTATTTCCATTTAACAAACAATTAAGGGAAGTTTAAAAACCGAAATTATTTTTACCTGTTTGTCATTTCCCTGGCATTCTAGTGCCTGGAAAACGACAACCAGTATAATAACGGCGAGGAATGCCAGGGTAATGATATCCAGGATAATGACATTATAATTTTATAGTTTTTTTTTTAAGTTCCATTTTCATCTACTTTTAGATCTAACACTTTTACTTTGTGTTGTCAACAACATGACTTTTATAAGCGCTCAAATTTAATAACGTATTTTATGTATTAATGGTTTTAAGAAAACATAACCCGATTGCTTTTTAAAATCTCTGTAAATGAATTTTTTTCTGAAACTGTCAACTTAGTTTCTACTAAAAGATATATTTAAAAAAATGGCTTACCAATCATGCATTTGAACAAACAAAAATAATTAACGCTAGAATCATTCATGTAGGTTATAGATAAATGAAAATAAGTGACTAGAAAAATAGCATATTTACGTAAGGAATACAAATTTTTAACTGAAAAACTTATTTTTTTAAATATTTTGGAAATCATTCATCATCCTTTTGAAATGTTTTTATTAGTTTAGATGTAATTTATTGGATAGAGAAAAATTTATAGAGAGTTGGAAAGAAAGTAATTTTTGTAGCATGCCAGAAAAATGACATTTTGAAATTCAACATACATTTTCAAATATAGATAATTGTTAAAATAAGAGCAAAATCATTATAAAATCATTATAAAAAGGTAACAATAATGATAATAAATAAAGTTTTAAAAAAATTTACTATTTTATAGTATAGTATTAGACTCCTGTGGCAAATACTGCAAGTTGTCGTATTTGATGAGAATTGCCAATATAATAATTAAATACAAGAAAGGATAAAATTATATTAACAGAAGTCTTTAAAATATCTTGAGAATAATCCTCTCGCATTTTTCAAACACTCTGAATATATAATAAAACAATCATATGAAACAAAAAGTAAGGTAATGTTAAAGTCTTTCTATTATCCCTAAACATTTAGAAGAAAAAAATTAATAATACAGAACTACAACTGTTCCATATATTATTTACTTCATTTAAATAACAGCAGGATGCATCCCCCCTGATTCAATTTTCTTTGGCCGTGCCGTAGCCTAATGAGTAAAGATTTAAATACTCATATAATAGTAGGCTCTTTAGGGCAGATAAAAATCGCTTGACTTTAGCGCATTCCCTTCTCTAAATATAATAGGGGGTATAGAAAATTCATAATTACATCGATATTCCCCATAGCGAATGCACTTTTTGGTTGGTTAACTTCGTCATTACTCAGCAAGATGAATACTTTTACCGCACCACTTATTTAACAGTCATATAACATAGCCTTCACCAATTTAAAACGGTTCCCAAATCAACCAATTTAGGAGGCTTCCTACTCCCCCATTTGAGGGGAATGTTCCTTTTTATATATCTGTTTGCTGTTGTCACATCACTGACTCCCAAATCAGCGTTTCGTTCAAACATGACTTACCCTTTCAGGATGCTAAAAGTCCATCTGTTCTGTTATCTTTTTGTATATCTTTCGTGAGATTACTCATTTTTTAAATATTCTTTTTTTCTTTTAAATTAACTAGAATTACGTGATTTGTTTATTTTGAATTTATATCTTTCGATATTTTTTAATATTTAAAAAATCAAAATCTGTGCTTTGTTCAAACATGACTTACCCTTTCAGGATGTTAAAAGTCCATCTGTTCTGTTATCTGTTTGTAAATCTTCCTTGCTTTCTTTAAGATTCCTCATATTTTAAATATTCTTTTAAAAAAAGCTAACTAGAATTACGTGATTTGTTTATTTTGAATTTATATCTTTATACATTTTTTAATGTTTTTTTAAAAAAGAAAAATCTGCATTTCGTTCAAACATGACTTACTCTTTCAGGATGATAAAAGTTCATCTGTTTTATCTTTTTGTAAATCTTCCTTGCTTTCTATAAGATTCCTCATTTTTTTAAATGTTCTTTTAAAAAAACTGACTGGAATTACGTGATTTGTTTATTTTGAATTTATATCTTTCGATATTTTTTAAAAAATCAAAATCTGCGCTTCGTTCAAACAGGAATTACCCTTTCAGGATGTTAAAAGTCCATCTGTTCTATTATCGTTTTGTAGATCTTCCTTATTTTCTATAAGATTTCTCATTTTTCAAATATTCCTTCAAAAAAAACTAATTAGAATTACAGGATTTGCTTATTTTGAATTTATATCTTATACATTTTTAATATTTTTTAAGAAAAGATAAATCTGCCTTTCGTTCAAGTATGACTTACCCTTTTAGGATGATAAAAGTCCATCTGTTCTGTCATCTTTTTGTAAATTTTCCTTGCTTTCTATAAGATTCCTCATATTTTAAATATTCTTCTAAAAAAAAACTGACTAGAATTACGTGATTTGTTTATTTTGAATTTATATCTTTCTATAATTTTTTTTCAAAAAAAATCTGCGCTTCGTTCAAACATGACTTACCCTTTCAGGATGATAAAAGTCCATCTGTTCTGTTATCTTTTTGTAGATCTTCCTTACTTTCTACAAGATTCCTCGATTTTTAATATTCTTTTTAAAAAAATAACTAGAATTGCGTGACCTGTTAATTTTTAATTTATATCTTTCTAAATTTTTTAACATTAAAAAAAAACATGCAAGAAGATTTGTGTAAAAGCTTATGCCGACAAATTGAATAAATAATAGAACAATTGTGTACTGCTGAAGGCAGTATATAACTAATTATTGACTCGTATTACGAAGAATAAAGCGAAAATCTACGTGAATAAAGCGCAAGTCAAGCATAGAAAAGAACATTCAATAGTTTTGGTTCTCTATAAAAGAACCTTCCTCAATGTCTAAACACCAAATGAAAAGTAAAGATATGGATAAACACGTGCAATGTGATTTAATCAATCCGGACAGGGGAACAAGTTTGAACAAGATAATAAAAAGAAGGGTGATAAGGAACAGGTGTGAGAGGATTTGGCGGGAACCCCAGGAGCAAAAGATTAAATTAGAATAGATTTCCATACATTGCGAAAGGATGAAATACTAGAAAGAGGTGTGATTAGAATTTTAAAAATGTGGAGTGATTCCGAGATATCAAGTTCCGTAGATGACGAGTTATATTGAATGATTTTAACAGAAAAAAACTCAAACCTGTGATTAGAATTCTTACTATCTAGGATGATGGAAGATCGTTTATACTCTGATTTTAGACGTAACTTCCATGTTCTCTAAGTTGAAGTTTAAGGGTAAGCTTAGTTTGTCCAGTATGCGATAGACCACGCAGGCAATAAATTTGATAATTATCCCAACTACTAATATTAACAATAGGACTTTTGAGGTTGGTTAAATTTAGTTGTTTATAAGAGAAAAAGCTACTTTAAACTGAAATTTAATCAAAATCACATCAATTTGGGGACTGTTTTTTGGATAATATGGTCAAACAATCTAATTTTTAAAGTTCGAATTAGAGGGTTTATTGGATTGAGTGATTAATTTTCATTAAATGAAGTCAATAATATTAGAAGGTCCACTGTCAGTAGCGATAGCTATAAAGTCAAGAGCTCTGCATTGAGAAAATGAATATGAGAACAAATTTTAGAAGCACAGTAAACAAGTGTTCGTAAGGCAACTATCTTTATGTTAGAGGAATGGGATGAAAGATTACTCCTCGTGAGTGAAATAATTTTCAGAAATTCATCTCAGTTACGAGTAATAACATTTATTATTTAATATAAACATAGATATTTATATAAACATCTATATAATCATTAATATAATCATCAATATAATCATTCATATAATAATATCAATACAAACATTTATTACTCTCCTGTTCAAGTGTGAAGTGATTGCCATTAAAAATTTACCATTAAAAAAGAAAGCTTTTAAGCAAATGCGACTAAAGTTCGTCAATTTCAACTTGTCTAAAGTGGAAGAATCTCTTTTTAAGGCAATTAACGAATAAAGATTTAACATCGAAAAAGACCATTATGTTTTCATTAGATGTAGATGTACGAAGCCTATTAACAAAATCATACAAGTTTTTGACAGATTCATATTAGAAAATGGGGATAAAACTGATGCTTAGCTAATGTAAAAGAAAAGGTATTAGAAAGAATGAGTACCTGCTTTTAAATAAAACAGTGAGAAATAGTAGGTGTAAGAGAATATTTTAGATGATTGAGAATATTTATATCATGGCAGATCTAATTTTATTCAACTCATTAGCACTAGGTAATACTTCATTTTGGCCTTTAATTTTAGAGATTCCACAAGACTTGGTCTAGAACTGCAATTTAACCACCTTTATCAGATTTAGACTTTAAAGATCTCTATTCAAAAAGAAAAATTTTGCTAAGATTAAAAGTAGAAGGCCTGGAATTTAAATTAAGAGCAATCAAATGTCTAATTGATTCTTATTGAAAAGTACTGCGAATACTATATGTAACAGCTCTATGAATAATTGCAACCAACTTGGGTATTAAGGGAAGGGAAGGTAGAGCTAAGTTGTTGTTAAATTTAAGAGCATTAAGTTGATTATTATTTAAAGGTTACAGAAGAGAGATTAACAACAGAAATTTGAATAACGGATGGTAATGACAAGGTTCGAGAATATGATTAGATTTCAGCAATTTATTGAATTTCTTATCAAGGATTAATTTATTCTTAGAATTCAGTTATGGCTGATTTTATTTAAATTTATTTCTTTACTTCTAGCATTTATTTCTTGTTTATGTGTTTATTTAAAAGTCATCTTAAGGCTCGTAGCAAAGTTGTAACGCTGCTACGATGAGCTGCCTCGATTCCTAGTTTTTTAAATAAAAAAATGAAGGTATTATTTCATCCTAATTTGTTATTAGCGATTAAATAATGTTCCTGATTCCTATGTTTCTAAGATTCAGACATTCTATTATTTAATCCCAAAATCCTAGATTTAAAATTTGGTAGAAAATAATTCGCAAATAAGTATCTTTTGAAAAATTCATTAATTATTAGATTAAACTCGGAGATTAAAACTGCGAGGTTATCACTAAATCCTAAACCTTCACAAAAACAGAAGTAAAAAAAAAACGAAGGGAAATAAAAACAAGAAAGAAAAAGAATTCATGTTTATATGAGAAAAATTATCACCGAAGATTTACTTTTAGGTTAGAAGCATTGCAAGCATTCCTAACTGAAAAGAATCCGATAGTCCCTTCATGATAAAAAATATTGCAATTTTTTTTTATCTGCAGTTATATACATTATGATATAAATGATACTTTAGCATTAACAGAAAGAAGATTTCTTATTTTAGAGATACATATTATTAAGTTACATACAGAATATTTAGGTCTAAAAATCTAGCAAAATCGTTCTAAAATGTTTAGAATTTCAATATACATCGTTTCATTTGAGATAGCTCGTACTTTTCCAATTAAAAGTTCGAATAAAATTTGATTTACAATTTGTTTTACTTAATTCAAAGTATAAGCTTTGCTGGCAAGTTTCAAAGAAGTTAACAATATACCATTTTATAAACACTTTAAATGTTGGGCAAATTATTTACTCGTGCCCCCTTAATTTGGAAGAACATGAATACTTAGTGATAAAAATAAATAATTCAATTTACTGATAAATAATTATTTTTTATTTAATTATTATTTTCCATTTAATGAAAAGACACATTTTTTAAAACATAATCGAAATTATAGATTGTATTTTAAGTAACTGTATAAAATACTTAGCTAAAACAATATTTATTTCGTTTCGTCTTAACAAGAAAAAAAATATTAAATAAATCTCATTGCCAATTAAACTTTTTTTTTCGTTTCCATCGATATCAGCATTTGAATCAGCTTCTTTAAAAAAGAAAAATCATCAGCTTTTGAATATGAAATAACATTTAAAATAAAATGGAGCGTCATAAAAAGATTTCTCGAGTTAAAACTTTGTAAGTATTGAACAATTTTATGATTTTAAAATTTTATCTAAAAATTATTTCCGGAATAACATTTTTCGATCGAAACTACTGAAAATCTAACTTCATTCTGGTTTTGTATTTCTTTTTGTTTTTTTTTTTCACTTTATGTTTTCAAATAGATAATTACTTTTAAAAAGTAGCAAAATAGCAACATATTACTTGAATTTAAAAAACAATGAATATAATTCTTATAAATTCATTCTAAGTAAATTTTTATAAAAATAAGTACTGAACTAACATAGCAAAAATGAATGTCAACTAACAGATTTTAATAAAAGGACTATTTTGAATACACAGCGCCATCTCTTGACGATCTCACAAAACACTAACAATCGCAAGCACTTCAATGACATAATAGTGCTGACATCATTTTAATTTTGAAAACTAAGTGAAAAATGGAATAAAATGCAAAAAATTGTGTTAATAATAATTATTACTATGCATATAAACCTATTTCCAGCTGCATTATAATCGGTTTTTTTTGAAAAGTTAAAATGAAAATCAATAAGATAATTTTGAAGGTATTGAAAACCGGTGCTACTTTTAAACCCACTGTTCGTTTATTTTCACCATTTTACAACAAATTACCTTTAATAAGTAACTATAATTATATAATGGTGATAGATTCTTTATTTATTTTTTTTTTAATTAAATAGCGCAAAATATACAGTGTTTGCTTCATTGATCATCTTACTTAACGCCCATCAATAGAACGATAAAGGTCAATGATACCTTTCTAAAGAGTTAATTTAATCCTTTTTTCAACTTGAAAGAATATAAAAAAATATTGAAAAAAAACATTAAATATAAAACTTTCAAAGAATTTTAACATTTAAAAAAATAATAAATATATGGAAACAAGTAAGTCTGATTTATTTATTTTTATAATAATGATGCATTTTTGAAAATGCTTCAACCAGTGTAAGCGGACACACCTGTGTGGTAAATAATATCGGGAAAACTATATAAACCTATTCTCATTCTGATTTTACTGACAATTTCTGTATCTCGCTGTATCATTACGCCTCACACTTGCTTTAAACGTAATAAAATCTTTCAAAATGTAAATAAATATATTTAAACATTTATGCATCAATTGAAACTTTAAATTAAGAGATTAATTTGATTCTTTATCAAGTATTTTATTTCAATGAGCATGATAAAAAAATGTTTTACCGCAGCATAAAATTTCTATTAATTTTTCTTTACAAAATCACTGTCTCTTATAGTTCAAAAAATCATAAGGTATTAACTTGCCAAGTACAATATTCTCATATCAAAACTTAATTAAAAGCAAAATAAATTAATAACAGTAATTTTTAATTAAAATAAATAAATAATTAAATGTTTATTAATTAATAATTAAAATAATTCAAAGTCAATATTTCAAATATTTTTTTTACTATGATACTAATAATTTCAAAGAAACTAAAATAAAAGATACAGCAAGGTTTCGCATTTTCATACTTTCTTTCTCTCTTTTGTCATAATATTCATAAGTTGTTAGAATTGATCGTCATGATGTTCTTTAGTTGTTAAAAAGAACTTCTTAAATCAGCTTACAATATCTATGCAATTTGAGAGAAATTTCTAAAAAACTGGTTTTGTTACCATAATACTATTTATGCAGGAAAACTAGAATAAGGTATACGGTATGGTTAGGCGTTTCAATTCATTTTTTCTTTCTTTTTCTCCTTTCTCTAAGTAAGTTAGTTAGAAGTATTTTCCAGAATGAATCTCCTAAATCAACTAATAATGAGAAATCTTTATAGAACTGGTTTTGTTACCATGAAACTAAAAACGAAAAAAAGCAGAAAAACGGGAGTTAGGATACAGTAAGCTTAATTGATTCACTTGCTTCGTTCTTTTTAGTTTGTTAAAATTGTTTTTTTAAAAAGGAAAGAGAAAAAAAAACAATCTCCTAAATCAACTTATAATGCATATCCACTCTGAGAGAAATTTCTCTAAACATAATTTTGTTACTATGACACTAACAATAAAGGAAAACTATCACGAAGAATGCAGTAGGATTTTGCGTTTTCACTCGTTCTTCTTTTCTTTCTTCATACTCTACATAAGATCGTTACAAAGATTTTTTGAAATGAATCAACTTAATACAAATCAACTTAATAACAGATAATCAACTTAAAAATACAGCATACTTTCTTAGTTTCTTTCTTTTTTCGTACGCTGTAAGTTTGGTAGACGGGTTTTTCAGAAACAATCTTAACTTCTGAGAAACTTAAAT
The DNA here is from genome assembly GCF_043381705.1 of Parasteatoda tepidariorum. Taxonomy (NCBI): domain Eukaryota; kingdom Metazoa; phylum Arthropoda; class Arachnida; order Araneae; family Theridiidae; genus Parasteatoda; species Parasteatoda tepidariorum. The sequence continues at coordinate 17,297,891 of NC_092214.1, read as the reverse complement.
ATCCACTTTAAGAGAAATTTCTGTAAAACTGGTTTTGTTACCATGATATTGATACTGCAGGAAAACTACACTAAATGATACAGCAGGATTTCGCTTTATACTCTGCGTAAGTCTGTTAGAAAAGTTTTTCAAAAAGAATATTCTAATTCGACTAATGTTTATCTACTTTGAAAAAAATTTCTGTAAAACTGGTTTCGTTACGATGATACTAATCATGCAGGAAATCCGGAACAAAGGATGCAAAAGGACTTCGCGTTTTCATTCATTCTTTCTCTCTTTCTTTATTCATACTCTACGTAAGTTTGTTAAAAAAGATTTTTCAAAAAGAATCTCCTGAATCAACTAATACTGTCGATTCACTTGAGAGAAATTTCTGTTCAGCTGGTTTTGTTACCATGATACTAGTAATGCGTGAAAACTGAGTTAAGGATACAGCCAGATTTCTTGTTCGTTTTTTGTTACTTCGTCATATTCTCCGTAAGCTTATTGAAAACTTTTTTCAAGAAGATAATATTATAATATATCTCCACTTTTGGAGAAATATCTGTTAAATTGGTTAAGTTACAGTTATACCAATAGCATGGGGAAAACTGGAGTCAAAGATGCAATAGTTTCTTCTTTCTTTTGTTAACAAACTTACAGGACATTACCAAGAGAAATCATACTTGCGTTTTTTAAATTAACAATTCTAAAATTTCAGTGAAATTGGTTAAATATTGGTTAAGATATAAAAATGGATTGAAGTCTTAATTTTGAAAACTCTTATTAATATCTATACAACAATTCCAATTTTGAGTTTCAACACTAAAAACTATATATTTTAAGAGAAGTTTTAAAACTTCTCAAAAATTATTTTCTGTCATTATTCAACTAAATCACGAATATTGACAAGCAATTATTAAATAGTTTTGAATAAAATTATCTTCAAATGAAAGAGATTTTTAATACGTGCAATTGTAAATTTATGGTGATAAGCAAAAAATAATGGTAACATTTTGTAATTTCTAGAAGCTATTTGGACAACATACTCCAAATCGTTTCCTTTATTTAAATCGTACTGAATCCGTAAGTGACGATTAAGAGAAATTACTCATTTGGGTTTTATTTTTTAACTTAAATTGAATGGTTTATTAATAAAAGAGTAATATCCCTTAACTTTTATAAAGTAACATAATCCTTTCTCTTATTCAATTATTATTTGCTTAAATTAATTAACACATCTTCAAATTAAAATTTAATACTTTTAGATTCGGTCAGATGTTGTTTTGTTTCTCACACAATGTTTTAGTACTTCCTCGGTATACAGTTAAGGTCGGAGTATTTAATACTTTAAAGTTGAGTAAGACGTCTACAAAGTAAAATAAAAGATATCATTTTTAAAGTCAGTCGTAGTAATTTTTTGAGTATTAAATGGTTATAGCATAAGTGAATAATATACAAAAGTAATTGAAATAAAGAAAAAATTGTTAGGAAATGCCAAAAATTGTAATACTACTTTTATTTTGCAATAGTGCACTGTGTGCAAAGTAGAAAACAACTATATTACTTTCGAATAACCTAATTTTCGCATAATAACATACAATCTTAAAATTTTTAGAGGTTTTCAGAAAAAAAGTTTTTAGAAAATGCCAAAAATAGTAATATTTTTTTTTCTTTTATTTTGCAGTAGAGCTCTATGTGCAAAATCGAAAACAACTGTACGACTTTTAACTAATCAAATTTTGACGCAATAAAATGCAATATTAATGTTTTTAGGGGTATACTATATAATTTGAGCAGAAGATATTTTTTTAAATTTCCAAACTATATAAAAAGTACCTTCTATGAGTAAATATACCTTTTTTGACAAATTTAGAATCTTAAAGTATAGACAGTTCAGACAATCTGGAAAATAAAGCCAAATTAGTTCAGTCGATTGAAATTTTGTCCAGTAAATTTTACTTTTTATATATTTTACCATATCTATAGAGATATTTATACAAATCAAAGATAATTTTGTACGGAATTTTAAAACTAACTCTTTTACCTTAAGATGATTTAATATAATATTTGAAGAAAGCCCTCAACACTTGAATACGTTTTTTCTTAATAATAAGCGAAATGAAGTAGATAAACAGCTTATTAATAACATATGTAATTTTAAGTTACTAAATATGAGGTCAAATTGCTCTTGAGAAAAAAAAATATAGAAATTTCAGAATTTATTTGGAATTTTGGTTAATTTGGAATTTTTATTTAGAATTTATTTGGAACTGCTCAAAATTTAGATTTTGTCATTTAAAATTACATAATTTGAAATTATGTGAAAATTTATAGATCTTAAAATATATTTTTTATTATTAATAAAATAAATAATGAAATATTAAACAGCTTAATTACCGGAAAAAAATAATTTTTGTAGTCGAATTTTATAATTGTGGGCAAAAACATTTAATTCGCTTGAATTGTTCCATAGGTGAAATACGTACAATCGAAATTAAAGGGTTTACCTATGTATACTAGTGAGACCATATTTTCCAATTTAATTCTTCGGAAAAAATATAGGTTTATTCAAGTACGTTCCTGTGTCGTAATTTAAAATATCATCTGCTCTAATTAATTAGCATATTTAAATTTCCAACTATTAAGATTGTATGATGGTGAATGAGAATCCGATCACTATACATTATTTATTTTTTATCACACAAATATTAAAACAATTAAAACTCATGCACTATCCGAAATACTCGTTTAATAACTACATATTAAAGCAACATCAATTTGAAACCTAAAATAAGTTGAATTTTATTAAAATTTTTATGTAATTCACTTATTTTAGCTATCATTATAAAAAGATGTCGATAAAAGAAACAATAATGCGAGTATTTCAATTTATTTAACTGAGATTTAAAATATTATATATACATAAAAGTATATAAACTTTATCAATGAAGTAAAAGTTTTATGAATATACTATTAGAAAACAATTTGGAGCTTTCCCATATCTGAAACTGACAAGCATCCCTCTCATTTAAAAAGAAGAAAAAGACTGAACAAAATATTAATATTTGATTGAAATTGAGAATAAGCATCAAAAAAAAAATTTTTATTTATTTATTTTTTTTTAAATCTTGGACAATTAATCGATGGATAATTAAATGGTCTCGTGTGCCTTCAAAACTGCATCCGCTAGCTCCAACACATCATTACTGTAGAGGATCTCACGAAGTTCTGAAGCCAGTAGCACCATACCCAGTTGTAAAACATATGGGGTAAGGGCTGGGCACTTGAGAATGTGATCCAGGGTAAGTTGGATATCGGTGCAGTTCTTGCAAGGAATATAAGTTCTTATTTTGTCGGGAAGAATTTTCATCCCTCTAAAAAAGTCATTCATAACCTAAAATAAATAATTTGATAAAAATAAGCATAAATCAAAATTTTAAAATTTTCATCTGAAGTACCACTAAGTTTCCAGTGATTTGCAATTTAAAAAATAAAAAAAAACTTGCAAAGCTTTTAATTTTATAAAAAATGAAATGAATAAAAGTAAAGCAGAAATTATACATTTCATATTTGCTCAACTAATTGCAAAAAGTAACATTATTATTAAGTTGAATTAAGCAGCATTAATGTACAAAAAAATCTTTATCGTTAAGTTACCCTTCAAAGTCTGTTTAATAAAATTACATTTGTGTGCATTAAATCTTTTTAAATCAAAAAGCAAATTTCGTTTTGAACACTTTGTTTATAAAATAAAAACACTCTCCCTTTTGAGTGACAAAAATTTATTTATCCACAAACACAGTTTCATTAAATCAACGTAAAGAGAATAAGTAAAAAAAAAATGAGTTCATTGAAACTGCAACATCAAGTTTGGACACTGAATGACTGGAGTGTTCTCTTACAAAAGAATTGAATCAGAAATATTTGGGAAGTACTAAAACGAAGGGAAGAAAACAGGCTAGGAAATTCTTGTCTTTTGAACTTCCTCTATCATCGGATGAGCCAGGCCTATTGTGAAAAGACGCGAAAGGGAACACATTTTCCGGAATTGTCCCGGACGACATTTTAATCCAGGATGATAAAGAGCATCATCTGGAATGTGCGAGACAGTCATTGATGCGGACAAAAGCTCCTCCCCCCTCTCCCCCAAAACGTGATTCCGCAATGTTAGAGTATCCTTTTGTGGAACCAGCCTTCTATTGCATGATTTCGGAAAAGGCAATTTTATTCTCGCATCCCCCCAACCCCAAAGATAGTGACGAATGAGAGGTTTAGATGTTGTTTCTTGGAGGTTCGCCCTTACTCTGATTGCTCGACATTCTGTATTTCATTGCCACCCTCCTAACAAACCCTGTCCAAATCAGAAGAGAATTCTCACTATACAAAAGGACCAAAGACCTCTTTCTCTCGGCCACCAATGATTGACTGTCTTCTACTACAATAGGCCGGAATGTTTGCTGATCCATGAACAGAACTTTGAGTACAGTCAAGATTTTCCTTGCCACTTAATGAACTGTCGAGAGAATGGTGTAATCAGGACACATCTGTAAAGGTCTGTGAGTGTTAATCAGAGAGTTTGACCTTATTCAGTGAATCCGTGACCTTCATTTACATTGGAAATGGATGGCGTCCAGTCTTTTAATAAGTTTCAGAAGCACGTTTGTATTTTGTCAGATTTAAGAGACCGAAATACAGTTAAATCTTTGGAAGAACATTGTTCCTCTGTAATAGTGACTATTTTTATCGTGTAGGGGTAGATTTAAGAGAATCGTGTTGAAAAGTGATTAATAATTCATTCAACGAAAGGCTCAGAAAATGTTAATCATTGTAGAGTATAATTTGATATTATAGATATCTGAAATTAAAAAATTGTCAAATTTACTATGCGTATTTATAACACGAAAATTTGAATAGAAAGCTAATTTGTCAGTGGACTGGAGAAATGTGTCCCATTTCTATAATAATTTCTAGTCTAATTTTTGCATATACTCAATAATATTAAAATTAAAGTATCCTTTTATTCAACTTAGGGGAAATATGAAGTAAGAAAAGGCTTTGGAAACTTTTATTGCATTCCGAAGTTATTCAATCAAACATTTATTGTTATGAAATAATTTTTATCTGAAATTTCAAAAAGTTAAATGTGTATAAGTCAGTGCTTTTCAGAATATTAGAAATGGATGCATGGCTTCTATGTATGGCTACTGAACTACTAACATAGATTACTGTTCAAAAAAACTGTAATACAGTTAATTTATGTGGTAATACAAGGCAAAGTAAAAAAATACTGACTTTTACAGAAGTTATACATAGTTTTATTTTTAATATTGGAGATGTCTTAAGGAAACTAAATGACGGAACATAGTAATTCTATACAAATCAACATTTTGAGTTTAAAAATGCATTTCATATTGAAAATTTGATTTGAATAAAGAATTATATCCAAGCAAGAAAAAGATAGAAATTAACTTGACACTTTAACAATATTCATGAAACCCGAAAACTGATGGATATGACTGGAAAAAACAGAGCTACAATTTTCGTGTCAACAAATGCTAAAAAAATAATGAAGGACCTCAAAGAAGACCAGGATCTAGAAGACATCTCATTTTCTTAGCAAATTATAAGCATGGAATATCATGTTTAATACACATAAAAGAGGATCCATTCCAACCAATGGAAAAGAGATGTTCCATTGAAGTTCTGAACAATTAGCAAAAGTTCCATCCCACTTTCCCATTATGAAAACACTTTACCCTGGTACAACTGGCTTTTTGATACAACAAGCTAAATCGATTTAGTCCTCACATTTCATGACAACTCAACAAAATGGCTGATAATATGGAATAAATATTTTAAAGTATTCTGTTTCGTCGCTTGATCTCAGTCTCATGGTGAATTTTTGGGGAATACTGAAACAAAAACTTGAAAAAGCAGGGAAGAATACAGCTGAAAAGTGGAAGGAAGAATTGAAAAAAAAATATTGAACGAAACAATACAGATTCTACTAGACACCATTAAGTCTCTCGTAGAATTTGTGCTAAGACAGCTTCAAATGGTAATTGATACTTAATGAGGAAGAATAAACTACTTATTCATCGGTATAATCTTGTATACAGATAAGGCATCTTGAAATGTGTTTTAATTTCTGATTTCTATTTTTATGACACTGATGAAAACAATTAGAGCGAAACGGTTGTTTTTTTGTTAAAAAAAAATTAACAAAATAAGTAACGTTTATAAGCAATCAGATATTGCATATAACTATAAGTGCAAATAAGGTATCAGATGATAAGTAAGCTCTTCGTGAACACCTCTACCTTGCAGTGGCCTGTGACATCGTAAGGCAATGGCGCTGTGATCACGTTTGTGTAAAGATACCATATTTGCTTTCCAAAGCTGTAGCGTAAGGACGTTTTGAAACATTGTAGCTTAACCCAATCTTTGTTTTTTTAAATTTCTTTGCTTATCTATCGTTAGTATAGCCAGTCGTCATCATCTAGACGATGAAACAAGATGGCGGGTTGTTGAAATAATTGACCGGGCCAATCACAGGCTACCACTTTTAGGGATCTCGAGATTTCGAGAAATATGGTGTTCACTTGGTGGAAACAGCTGATAGAAACAGGAACAGTGGTCCGCCGATCTGATCAAGGCAGCAAAAAAGCTACAATGCCGGCCCAAGACCGGCGTACTCGAGACTTCTAGCTGAAGGGTATAGATCCGAAACAGCCACACACTTTCTCGCAACCTGTATAATGCAAACAGAAATATCCATTTCACAAATATCAGTCGCCCTGATACTTAATGCAGATGGCCTGTATGCCAGTCGCCCTGTAGCCTGTATCCCTTTGACTGTGAACCACAAAAGGACAGTCTAACATGGTGACGAGAGCACCTATCTTTTACAGAGGATGATTGCAGTGGGTTCTCATCAGTGATGAGTCACGATTTAGTCAGTACTGCTATTCAAGACGTGTTTTAATCCGGAGGGATCCCGGGAGTCGATATGGGCCTTCTAACATTGTCGGAAAGGACCACTATGATCAAGGTGTTCTGATGGTTTGGGCAGGGATTATGACAGAGTGTCATACCAACCTTCATGTGTTCGGTAGAGGTACTCTGACAGGTGAGCGGTACAGGATCTAGATCCTTGTACCCTATGTGAGACTTTCCCACTTGCATATGTACCGAATTTCTCCTTTAATGGAGTCTTCACAAGGCTCAGTAGATGGACAAATGCCTCCAACTGAAGGATATTCAACGATTGGAGTGGTCCGCGATGTTCCCTGACCTTTATCCCATCGAACACGTATGAGAAAACCTAGGATGCTCAATTGCAGCTCGAAGACCAACTCGAGCGACCATCGATGAGATCAAGGGTGGTCTCGTGCGATTGCCACAGAGAATGATAAGAGTCTTATAAATAGTATGAAACACCTATGTGAGGAAGATAGGTACTTTACTTACGTCGCCCTGGAACTGTATTAGCGAGGGTCTTAGAAGCATTCCCGAGCTGATCCGAAGACATGCCCTCACACTTTTAATCCTCCGCAGAGAGGATGTCTCCTCCTCTTTGGTAGCCCGATGACCTAAGCACTATGTCGAGCACTACACGGTAGCACAGTTTGACGAGGACCAATACCACACACTCGCAGTCCTTACGCAGGCTGATCAAAGTGGTCACCTAACCACTTACTGACCGCAACCAGTAATGCTTGACTCCAGCGTTCTACTAGGAACCATGTTTTTACGATCAGTGCACTGCGAGACACAGGCGTAGTGTCTGGGGGAGGCACAGGGGGGCGCGTGCCCCCTCAATAATTCTTCAAAACTTCAGATTTTTTTAAAAAATTTCTATTTAAAGGAAAACACCAAAAAATTACATTTAATTTAATAAGAAATTAATTACTTTAGATAGTTTCTTAATAATTTAATGAAATAATTTTATATTTATTACTTTTCAGCGTAAGGGGTATCTTAAAAACCATTTAGTGAATTTTTTTTAATTATTTCGATCATTGCTTTTTATGTTAAAATAGATCGAATTAATATAGTTTAAAAATCTGGTTATTGGTTATTTATTTTAATTTATGCACGATATAATTTTTTATTTCACTTATGCTCTAATAACATTGTGTAATAATTTTTAAGGACCTGTTAATTTTTTATAACTGTCAAAAGATTTTAATATCGTTTTAAGTTATTTTTTATAGCATTGAACAACTTTCAGCATCCTTTGAACTAAAAATATTTTTTAATCATAAATTTTTAAGTAAAATGTGATTAAATGCTTATGTTCATTATTCTTATAATTGTTAACCAATAAGTTCCATTTCATACGAAATATCCATTTCGCATTAGTCAATTATTTTAAATGTAATGTACCGATTCACGGCATGTTTCAATTCTAAGCTATTTTACTTGATTATCACATAACTTTTAAAAACCTACCACCGGATTTGAAATACCAGATTGCGCTAAATGCATTAAAATATTAAAAAGTAGCACATTATTGCACATAGTAGAAATTTCATTCTTTTAGACTTAAAGAGAATTTCATATCACGGAAATACACTGTTAAACAATAAATAAAAGAACATTATGATGAATCTGATTTTCTTATAATTTTTGGAACATAAGTTTAAAATTAGGAAGGGGGGGGGCACACTTTTTTTCTGAAAACTGTTCCTTTAGTTTAAATTTTTTGTGTATATGCCTATTTATTTTTTATAAGTACGTATATTTATCGATAAAAGTACGTACAAAACTTAAAATAAGCGAACAGTTTTCTAAAAACAAAGGTGTGTTCCCTCCCCTCACTCCACGCTTAAGCTTCCGGGTGATAATTAAAAGCAAATTAAATCTGTTAAAACTTGTTTGCGCTTTGGGTTATTAAAAATATATTTTGCAACAGTTTAAAGTGAAACAGTTTCGCATCAAATTTTGTATTATTTTTCAATTACAACATCTTTTTTAAAAGCTATAAGGAAAAATAATTCACATGAAAACAATTTTCTAACATTTACTAAATAAAGTAAATGTTAGAAGATGTTAGAAAGATATAGGTATGAAAAGTTAAAAAATCAATAATCGCAAATTGTTTTTCTTATAATTAATTGCTTAAAAATATATGCAGAAACTGAGAAAAATCGAATTTTCATATTATCATTTCTTGAAATACAATTGCGCAAAAAATAAATAAATAATAACGGACCACTCTGACTATCTTTTGGCATAATGATTAGATCTCTACGTTCTAGGAATCAGTATTAATTTTTAAAGGAAGACCACAATATGCTAATTAATTAATACAGACGTTAAGTTACGAAATCAGAAACAAAAACTTACTTTCTCTGAATAAACGTACCTTTCTTTTCAACAGATTCGAATTTCTGGCTCTCGAAATATAAGAGGAATCTGAGAAATATGGCCCCAATAGTTTGTTTAGAACAGCGGCTTAAAATTTGGACCCTTTAATGTTAATTTTCCCACAATTATAAAATTCTTTTATCTAAAAAAAATTCGATGCAAAAAATTAATTTTCAAAATTTTTTATTATTTTTTACTACTTTATTTAATAACAGTCCAAAATATTTGGAATTGTAAGCTTTACAATTTTCTATATCAATTTTAAAGAATGCAATTTAAATTTTTTTTTTTTTTTTTTTTTTTTTTTTTTTTNTTTTTTTTTTACAGGCAATTGTATAAGGAACAATACAAATTTTGAACGATATCAGCCAAAAATTTCCTGAGAAACTGAATTTTTAAAACACAAATTTCTTAATTTTGGATTCTCAGGAGCTATTTGAACGATTTTGTTCACATTCGATTTTGTCAGAGGCGTTCTTTAAAATGATGTAAAACATTTATACCTTAGGATTCAATTTTTTTCTATTGACACTAAATAAAATTTATGAAATAATAAATATTTACTCAAAGTTATTTTTCGCATGGAACTATCTTTGGCTAAACAAATTTTATAGTTGTGTACAAAATTTTTCTAGCAGTTTAAAATGTCTTCGAGGCATAACGAAATACGCAGCAAGTAAAATTCAGATTAAGCGGTCCAGACTTTGGACCGCTCTTCGGATCTAATTATTGGGATCAAATTTTCCAGATTGCGGCTATCCCCCGTATTTTGAAGGTCAAAAATCCAAATCCGCTAAGAAAAAGGTATGTTTCCTGTGAGAAAGCATGTTTCTGTGTCTGATTTCGTAACTTAAAATATCGTTTGCACTAGGTATTTAGCATATTTGAGGTCACCCACTCGAAGAATGAGTCCTAGAAAGTGAAGATATGATCATTGAAACAAAAATTATTCAAAGTGGTCCTTTTTTGCGCTCAATGTACATATTTTCATCTTGTGACG